>NC_083762.1:36486716-37086716 GCF_963514075.1 Conger conger | reverse complement strand
TTCAGGCATAGCCAAAGTACACTGCATTTTCATTTGCATTTTTCATTATTCTTTTTTGTCATTACAGTAAATATTTCTGCACCGCCACCATCGCACCAGTAAATAAAATACACCATCAGCACCTCATCACCGCAAGTGCGTCGTCCTTCTTGTCCTCCACCCGCGGTGCACCCTAACAACTACCATAGTTCACTCCCTTCTTCCTCCACAGCAGGAATATATGTTACATTAAACAGGTTTTCAAATATTGCTTACAAATTGGTTTTCAATATTGTTACATTTATATAAAATTGGGTAGAACACAAAAAATCATCCTATTTTCATTCATGTGCTATAACTATGTCAATTAAACCTTTTTGGATTAATGTTTTATTAGATTGTAATTATACTTAAATTTAATTATACTTTAAGATAAATTAATTGATTAGATTCCGCTGCCGAACCTCTTCAGGATTTTGTGCCAAATTCTGGTCTTAATTATTTAATTAGCTAAATAATGTCTTGATCAGACGTTTGTATATGCAGCAGCTACAGCTGCAGACTGCAAGTGTATCCTAAAGATTTTACTCTACTCAAGTACAGAAGTGAACCAGCATTATTTCTAGAGCTGTCAGAAAAAATTATTAAGGTAATTGGTTGGAACAAAAACCAGCTGGCCGACCGGCCCTCCAGGACGGGAGATGTGCACCCCTGCCTTAGATAATTTCTCAATAAAACATTTTACTTGTTAATGGTAGACAGGTCCAGCAGTGGGACAGAGTATTGAAGATTAATTTTCAGTTAACTCATTTGTTTCACATAGTTACATCATGCTCACAAATGGCAAGTAAAATAATGCCTGAAAAGTATTTTCTGGGGATTTCCTTGATCTATGAGTCATTATGAATCATGTGTTAGAAAAGAGACCTCAGTCCTCCAGCCCCCTAGCTAACATTACGCATGCTGTAGCTATCTAAAATCAGTGACTGCCTCTGGCAAACCAGTTAGTTTGCAAAAGTTAAATAGCCAACTTTATCAGAAAAATGGTTATGCAGAAGTAGAAAGAAAAAGTCCAAAAGAGAGAAAGTATAAATCCTGTCATGCATTTCTTCCACCTATGAAGTCAGCTGACATCACTAATTAGTTCCATATTTTTTCAGAATCTGGATTGTCCACCTGTGCAACTATGTCACATCACATAGTGAAGTGAGTTTGAGTCAGATATATGACTATATTCAGATTTTCAGCTATCCGTAATCCATTTGGATAGATTTAGAGACACTCAGGGACACCAGGGTGGACTGCCTACATTTTGCTTCATAGATATTTATGTTCTGCATATCACTCTCACCCTTTTTGATTTCATTTCATTTAAATTCCTGGATCAAAATAGTTTTTCATGCAGGAAATCTATAGTTTTACCTGTTTTATATTTGTGATTCTCAGTATTTCATTGCAATTTAAGGAGACACTTCATTTGCATTTTCACCAATTTTTTGTATTTAAATTATGAAATAATTAAGTAAATGGTGTGTCTGGCTTCATTTAAGCCATCTGTGATGCTCACACCAGCCAGAAATACTGCAGAACACAACATAAATTGGCATCTGCATGAAAAGGTTAAAGCACAGCTTCTTCCATAGAGATACATCACGCAAACTAACTTAATGTGTCTAATGCTATCATTTGCAGAGGCTGTGAAAACCAGGACACATAAGACCTGGCTTGCAGCCTGTTCTTCGAAATGGAAGAAACCGGAGTCTAATATAAGGCACAGTACAATTTGAATTCCATCGGAAAATTATAATATAATTTTCAGATTTTCTGTGATTTGTTGTTGTAGGCTTTGTGGTCATTTAAGTATGGTTCAATTCATCCACCACCAATCATCTACCTCATTTAGCACTGTTGCTGTCTGAATGTTGTTTGTGTTGTTTCCCCACTCAGCATTTACCATCCGCAGGCTTTAATCTAGCCCTGCATGGGAGCGGTGCATTAGTGACATTATGGAGATGTATGCAAATTACGTATTTTTCTGACTAGGTCAGGTCCTTTGAACACAATGTTATGCTGTGGGTGGCACTACTAATGCAGTGGTCAAGCACAAGTAGCAGAGCACTATTAACCACCCATTTGTTTGTGAAATGTATTTAAATCACACACAGGCAAGCTCTCCTCCAAAATGTGAATCAAGCTACTTCTCTTTCTGCAGACTTAGCAGTTAAGCTCAAAAGAGGGTTCTTCATGTGTGTCATTTATTTTGGTCTTGTTTTATTGGACATTTTCGTGATGTTATTTGTGCTTGATACTTTCAAATACTTTCAACCTACATTTATATTGCCTTATTCACCGGTACAGCACTTTGTACACCTGTACATTGCTTGAAATGCTGCATGTATTATTATTATTATTATAATTATTATAATTATTATTATTATTATTATTGTTATTATTATTATTATTATTGTTGTTGTTGTTATTATTATAAATATTCATAGTAGTAGTAGTAGCAGTTGTTGCAGTAGAAGTTGTAATAGTTGCATTCAAGGTTTTAGTAACAGTAGTAGCAGGACGTGCAGGCAGAATGGGAGCACTTAACTGACCACAAAGGTCAATCAAATGTCACTTCAAAAATGTAATATACAGAAAGTGTTGGAAACCCAGTTACCTTTTTGGAATCACCTGTCCCACGTTCATCTTTATGCAGGACACTCTGCGTGTCTGTACTCCAACAGTACACGTGGGGCTCCCGTTCCAGCTGCTGGTGGCATTTAAAGTGGCCGTGGATGAGTCCTCCATGCAGGGACTCCAAGGTGATGCCTCCCAGTAGAACGTAAGGCAGGGATGTTCATTACAGTGCCTCCACTCCTCCAGGGCTGGGGGAGCAGGACAAGGCTTTTTCCCTGAATAGAAAAGCAGACAGCTGCTTAAAAAACGCACAGCAAATGGTTTCCTAGCATAGTTTCCTAACATAATTCATCCAAAATACCCATTTGAAATATCTTAACCCCTCAATCAAATTTTCGACAATATGCGACTCAACAAAATGTATAATCACATGAAGTCATTTCGCTCTGAATATTGGTGAAAGTCGGCCCCATATACACCCGGTTGTTTCATGTGTCTCGAGTATCCGGATAATATCCGAATAGGGATCATCCACTTGAAAATGTTGGTGTAAATGCACCCATGATACATTGTAGGTACAGACTCAAATCTACTTAAACCACTTTAGGAGACTCAATTAAGACAGATGTCATATACAGTAAGGGTAAATGCATCCCTCTCTCCAAGACTCTCCAAGAAAACCAAATTTAAATGCAATATGGTTAAATCTTATCCAGATACTAAAAAATGTGGAAATGGTGCCTGATTCCTTACACACTGTAAGTAATCTGCAGGAATTTTACAAATGTCTAAAGGGCAAATGTATTTTAAAATAATTCTAACTCAGGACGCACATGCACACATGCTCACACAAAAATGCACATAACAAATTTGTTTTTAGAGTCATGTTTCAATCACAATTCACATTCAATGACACAGTAGCTCAACAAATAGGTATATGACTGAAGTATGACTAGTATTTTAATTTAATTTTAATGTCATTTTAATGACATCTACTATGTAAGTAACCCTTTAAATTTCAAGGAAACACTAAAATAAGGTCACATGATTTGGCATGAACAAATGTTGTTGGTCCTCGGTGTGCAACTGAACTGCAATAGCAAAGATCATAGCATCTTAGCCTTTTGCACCACTGTGGCTCCTGTATTGCATTATTATGCATTTGGTTTGCTGGACCCTTGCTGTGAAAAGGACACTGACATTACCTTATTTCATGTGGTATATGGATTTACAAAATACAGACAAGGGGAGGTCCCCCCATGCTTGTTTTGCCACCCACTTGTTACAAAACAACTATTGTAAAATATACAGATAGAACCGTGAGTTATATTGCTTTCAAACGGCATATCCTGTTACGATAGTGATTGAAAATAATGCAAAAATGGAATGAATGCAAAACAACCCATACAGGCCCAGCCCTGGGGTTAAACTTATAATAGATTGATTACCAAATACCCCTACTGGGTTTGAGTCCAATAGGGGAGACTAAATGGACATTATGTTCTAGTCACAATAAATTAATGATTCTACTACAATGCATGGTTTTCACTGCCCGAATAAACTTGAAAAACTGGATGGGCTCTGAGAATTGTAGAGCTCTTTGGCTGCAAGTGGAGAAGCTGCCCAGAGATCTCTCCAGCACTTCACAGATTTTGAGAGAGTGACTAGATGGAGACCACTGCTGAGAAGGGCCAATATTAAGTAATTTCTGAAGCTTGCCAGAAGCCCCCTGAGACCTTCTGAAATAAGATTTTTTTGGTCCAAGGGGACTAAAGCTTTTTGGTCTGAAAGCAAATTGGCATGTTTTGTGCAGAATATATACTGTTCATTACCCAGTTAATGCCATGAAACATTATGTTATGGTGTGTCTTTCAGCAGAAGGGACTGGCTAGCTTGTTGCTGTGAAGGGATAGATATAGAGCCAGAAATAGGCAAATACATGAGGAGAATCTGGTTGAGTCTGCAAGAGATCTACTTACGGGACAGAAATGGTCTTCCATGATTTGTCACCCATTCCATTTGCAAAACTATAAAGTATCAATCATGTAAAAATAAGAAGACAGTATTCCGGAATGGCCCACCGAAAGCCAAAACTCAAAGTCGTTGAAAACCTGTTAATTTAATGTTTATTCATTCATTTTTTTCTTTAATATGTATGAAATAAACATGTTTATTGTAGTTGAATATTGGTCTTTGTGCAAATATTTTTCTTTCTTTAAATTATAGCAGTAAATTACAGAGGGTAGATTCAATATCGTTTTTTTCATCCAGCAATTCTTGTATCGGTTGGCTCAGCCTGTAATGCAGAATAATTTATTTCTGTTCTGCACTCTTGCACACCGAACATATTAGTGGTGTCTTCCTTTTGCAACTATGACAGCTGCTATGGTCACTGAAAAGTTTACAAGTTGCATGGCATAAGTAGACATTACCAATTTACTGCCAGCTTTCCAGTGTCTTAGACCCACGCCTATTGCAATGGTAATTTGCAATCATCTTCGTGAATTAAATTAATCTTCGCGCTCCAGTTGCATAAAGATTTGTCATTCTTGCATTGACATTTATGTAGGTAACATAAGTTAAATGTGCATGACCCAGACAGCGCGCTGTGTGGCTATTTCCCTAGATGTGCAGTCGCATATGCTTTGAACCCACAGTGGGTGCTTTGTGAATCATAAGTATTCTTTCTCTGGTACTTGCAATAGTTTAATGGGCACAAAAACATCACAGTCTTTCTGTGGATTCCCCCTCAGTCCTGAAATCACTGCTGCAGTTCCATCTAAAATTCAAATTTTAAGCTGTAACAGGGAAGAGCTAGAGGGGTACTTTGTGAAATATTATTTATTTGCAAAATTTGGCCATTTTTTGTGATGCTGTGATTACCTTACAGCACAGCAACAGTACAGTACGTTAGATACCCTTCTCCGACTAAACTTACAAAACAAAGCCACAAACCACTCAGTGCTCCAAGCATTTAGTCATTATCCACAAACACTCAGGGCTCCAATAAGTACTGTATTTATTCACTAATCCACAAACACTCAAAGACCAGCATGTATTAATTGAATACTTACTAATACATATATGTCCACTACTTCACAAAAACCACAAAGTCCAACACATATTAAACCACTGCTCCACAAACACTTAAAAGACTAACAAGTACTTATTCACAATTCCACAAACACGCATTGATGAAAATGAATATGAGAAAGTGCAGCATAGACTGAATGTTCATTAATAAGGAGTTACTAGGTTAAAATGCTTGGCTGGTCTTTGAAGAACATTTAACTGAGAAACAATTTCCATATTCCTGTAAATGTGAAAATGAAGTGGGCATTTTGAGTTTTGAGTGGGAGGCTAGTGTTCCTAGGTATGCTGCTTTTTGTCTTAATTATACTGCTGCTCAAGCATGCAAAACAAGCACTGTATGATTTATGTAACAGTCACAGTGAATCATATACATAATAACTTAAGGCCTTCAGATTCCACTTAACAATCCTCTGCATGGATATATCCTTCCACTATAAACAAAATAATCATAGTTTGTACATCCAAAAGTACATTTATTAAATATCTTGAAACTCCATTTCAACTATTCTCAAGGACATTCAACAGCTGGTTTTGATTCTAGAGTACTAGGGGACAGCTGTGAAAGTTGTATAATGCTCTAAGTGGAAGTGATGCTAAACTGTTACAAAGCTGTCATGCTGTAGCAGATGCTAGCTTTAAAGTTAATTGCTTTAGAATAGAGAAGAATAGTTATCTCCCCATCTCTCTCACACTCTCTCTTCCCAAATGAAAGTTTGTAATCATACAGTGCAGTCCGTAAGTATTTGGGCAATGGTACAATTTATGTTGTTTTGCTTCTGTTCTCTAGCAAATTGGAATTGAAATAAAACAATGAAAAGTGTCACCTTTAATGTGACTGTATTTACATCCATACCATGTACAAATTACAGTCATTTTTATGCATTTAAGGGCCCCATAATATTTGTGACAAATGGCTTCACAGGTGTTTCTGATTAGTCAGGTGTGTTCAATTGCTTCCTTGGTGCAGGTATAAGAGAGCTTTCATGATTCTAGGCTTTTGATTGCCTCTGGAGTCTGGTATTGGTATTTCTCAACATTTGTGCCAAAGGAAGTCAAGGAAGCCATTATTCATTCATTCATTCATTCATTCATTCATTCATTCATTATCCTAACCCGCTTATCCCGAACAGGGTCGCAGGGGGGCTGGAGCCTATCCCAGCATACATTGGGTGAAAGGCAGGAATACACCCTGGACAGGTCGCCAGTCTATCACAGGGCACACACACCATTCACTCACACACTCATACCCACGGGCAATTGAGACTCTCCAATCAGCCTAACCTGCATGTCTTTGGACTGTGGGAGGAAACCGGAGTACCCGGAGGAAACCCACGCAGATATGGGGAGAACATGCAAACTCCGCACAGAGAGGCCCCGGCCGAGGGGATTTGAACCCAGGACCTCCTTTGCTGTGAGGCGGCAGTGCTACCCACTGCACCATCCATGCCGCCAGGAAGCCATTATGAAGTTGAGAATTAAGAAGAATAGTTAGGGACATAGGCCAAAAGTAGGCTTACAAAATAAACAGTTTTCTGAATCATTAAGAACAATGGTGGACAACTTGGGAGGCGAGACGGCTTGAAGAAGGCGTGTCGCTCTCCCGTCGGCTGCCGAGGGACGGGGTGTGGGCAGTGTATCTAATACTAGCTCTAATTGAATCAGACGGGGTCCAATTGGCTACCAAATTGGGTGAAAAAAGGGAAAAAAATCGGATAAAAATTATTTTAAAAGAACAATGGTGGACCAGCACCAAAATTTGCTTCACTACAAAACCAATTTTTTGGCAGACTTGTAGTCTTGGAAAGGTGTAGTTCCAGTTTGTAATCTGTCAGCATGGCACAGGTTTGTCTCTGCCACCCTCTGAGTGCTAGAGTAGTGACAATAACTCATCAATTAAAGATTATTTGGACAAGAAAAAGGTGATGCAATGGCAAACTGGGAGTTCTGGGACATGATTTACAAATATTGAATAGAAAGTAAATCAATGTGTATTCCAACAAACTCCTTTGATACAGAAAGATGTGTCAATTTTCTCTTAACATGGACAAATTAACACCAAACATGAGCAAGTAATGACAAAGGATACTCTTCAAAATGTACCACATTTTGGTGTCTGTTAATGTTTACGCCCTAACTATCCTACTATACCATTCTTAATAGCAAGTCTCAATGTCTCTTCTATCTCACAGCACCTTAATGTGGATATGTTGTTTTTCCAGTAATTAAAATGCACAGCAACATGATAATTGCATTACTATTCCTTCTAATAGAGCTCTTTGACTCTATTTTCCAGAATCAATGGATGCAGGCAATGATGCAGTCAAGGCTACTGATTATATATTTTTAAGAGGTGAGGAGTGCAGTTCAAAGTGTGCAAATCAGGTGGTAAATTGGCCTGGTTTATACACTCAGTGAGCACCTCAACTTATTTTTTAGACTTTGTCAGTCTTCTACTACTGTAGCCTATCCACTTAGAGGTTTGATGTGTTGTGTGTTCAAAGATGTTCTTCTGCATACCACTGTTGTAATGTGTAGTTATTTGCGTTGGTGTCACCTTCCTGTCAGCTTTGACCAGTCTGGCCATTCTCCTCTGATCACTCTCATTAACAAGCCATTTCTGCCCACAGAACTTTTTAGACTTCAGATTTGGATGTTTTTTGTTTTTCGCACCATTCTCTACCAACTCTCGAAACTGTTGTGTGTGAAAATCCCAGAAGATCAGCAGTTTCCGAGATACTCAAACCACCCTGTCTGGCAACAATCATTCCAAGGTCAAAGTCACTTATATCACATTTTTTTCCCATTCTGTTGGTTTTACATAACAGCAAAGAGGTTGTCCTGGGGACCTGGGACAGGTGGTTACCTTCTCCAGGAAGAGCCAGCATGGCGCGTGCTCGACTCTGTCGGCCTTCTGAGTGTTTGGTGGAACATGAGTGTGTGCACGGTGACCACTCGGACCAGGGGCCAATCACACAGTCCCCTGGACAGGGCACCTCACAGGGAAGAGGGGACGGATCAGGATTCTCCGAGCATCTCTCAATGGGCACCACTTCACCTGGAAGATGAGGCACAGAGCAAAGTTCCACATGTTACACAGGCATAACAAGAAAACAACAGGTAGCTAATTTAACAAAATAATTTGAACATAATTGACTTTATACAACACTCCTGTATATGAAATCTAATGTAACGTTCAGAAACGTTTCCTGATAGCTACATGTCTTGAAAATGCACAACATACTTCACATACAATTTCAAGGCAGCTCTTAAAAATGTCCAGTGCATTTCCCAAATTCTCAAGAGTAACTTAAAGGTACAATAGGTAATTTCGGAATTGCAACAACAGACAACCTCAAACCACAACGCTGTTTATGTCTCCCACAGTCTATGACTATAACGCGTAATATAAATCGTTATTATACAGTTCAGTGTTCTCGTGCACTGTTTTGTAAAGCTGACCGTGACAAATGCAACAGAGCCTGCCGTCTTTTCGTAGTGTCCTAGTAAGAAAATGTTTGCCAAACAGGTGACTTTATGAGATCTTGACTTTGCTGTGCTACACAACACTATTTATAGTTTTCACATTAGCTAACCAACTATATTGCGAGCAAGCAAGTTATTTGGCTGCGTAACTAGCTGGCTATATAACCAAGATATGATAATCTACAACAAACGATGCACCTGTAACTTACAGTTTGAGAGAAATAAAGTTTTACGGATGATTGAGCTCGTAAAGAGACAGAAGGAACGTGTAGCTGACCCAATTGCACTCCAGACAAGCGATCACTGAAACTCTGTATAATATTGCTCATCTAGTTATAAAACAATACCAATACCAATACCAACAAGAAAATTAGCGATTACTAGTTAGCTTCCCGAATGTACAAATAACCACCTGAAGCACAACGCTTGTGCAATCACTACTATGTTCTTATTGCCTATATTTTATCGTAAGTGGATATTTGAAAATTCTTCAAGCTAACTATAGCTAATGAGAAACTGGTATTGTTTTATAACTAGATATGTAGTCTTCGCTTGGATAATAAGCAATAGTACACAGAGTTTCAGTGATTGCTTGTCAGGAGTGCAATTTGGCCAGCGACATGAACAATCAGAATAAAACCCCAGGATGCCATTGGCTGTGGCAGTTGGAACCATTTTTCAACCAATGAGCTTGAATTGCTGTACAGCTGTACAATGTTTTGATACATTTGACGCCCGACAAATGTACACTTTGAAACCTGAATTTAAGGACTATGAACACAGGCAGAGGGTGAGTCAACATGTCAGTGAGATAGGAAGGGAGTTACAATGGTCTTGTAACAATGTTTTAACATGAAGCTACCCTCCACTTCAGTTAACTCTTCAGGGACATTGAAATATGGAAGAAAAATGACATTAAGATGTTTTTGCTAACACATTGCACTTTCTACTGCTCATGCCTGAAAAACGCACCTTTGTGGTAGGGTAATGGACAGATTTAGCTATAGTGGTCTCGGGTGATCTGCCGGGCAGCAGCAAATTTACATATATTTTTGGGCTTTTCCATAGAAACTACTTGTTATTCACACATCCACCACCAGGTGGCAAATGTAAGCGCTCTAATCCATAGTGGTCTAAAATACTTGCAGGTTCTGGCTGCAGTGCCCTTTATCATCATGAGGAGCTTGCATTATCATTATAGACCTGAAATGTCTGGAAGTAATTACTGTACCAACATACTCGCCATAGGGAATTTGTTGAGGAGGGAGCATGTATTAAACACAGAACTTGCCTGTCACCCTCTCCTTGTGCTCCCCTCAGATAGCAACAGGTCGAGAATATTGTAAGAAAATAAGTACAATAATCACACTAATAACATCTTGTATACTAATATATTCATTGAAGAACATTGATTGATGTTTTTGTCAAATACCCAACCCCCATCAACAAGTGAAACACATTCCACAATTTCACATGCTATTTATTATTGAAAAGCAGGCTTGCTCCATACAATATTCTGAGAATGTATTTCGATGCTCACTGATATTAAATGGGATCACAACGATGAAAATTCCCTCTATTGTGTTGGCAAAGGTGTTTTCATTGTCTTCCTCAGAAATATAAATTTGAGAATACTCGAGAGTATTCTCAAATCAACCTTTTTGCTGTGACAAAACAAACAAAGAATACACCGTTGGAAATGTAATGTCATTAGCTAAAATGGTAAAATGGGTTTTTTAATGGCCAATTTCTAATGCCGAAATATATATATGTCATATTTATAAATAAATCTAATCCATAACAGCTTGTCTTAGATGACATTTTCATGAACTGAGATAGAAAAATACACAAAAAAAAAATCACAGTCTGTACTTTATCCAGTAATCGGTTGCATTAGATCGCAGTGGCATACCGTGCGATAGAACAAGGGTATTCCGTAACATTACCTTTCAACATAAGTTTCTGTTTACTTTGCCTGATTAACCATCACACAATTGATTCGCTCAACAAATAGCCTGAATTAAAGCAGTTTTGCACCAGTATGAAACAATTTGTTTCATGAATGTTTGTACTGTTCCAGTGTCTTCTTCAATATAATTACATTCTGTAGAAGAGAAGATGATAAGAAGAAAATACTCCAGTGGGAGATTTGCCATCATTGTTGAACAATTTCATTTCACGCTGTAGGCTATTTCTTTCTTACTCTTTAGGCTATAGGCTATATTTTGCTCTTGATTAATATAACGTAATGGGGCTGTCACTTTCAGAATGGGACTGGTGTTTAAACCCACGTGGCAATAACAATATTGTTTTCCATCAAGCCAATATCTACATACTCGTAGAACTCCTTTGTTGTACAAAAACTTATTAAAAGATAGGCTACTGTTGCTTTGGTTGGCATAATTAGGTTAATTATTATATGACCTTTATACTTCATTTTAACTTTGATGCGTTAAAAAGAACATTTATTTTTGAGTTGTATTTAATGACTTCGGCACACAACTGAAACGAATGGTTTAATGCTAAATAGTTGTCTAAATGTTGTGTGTTGATCTTTTAAAGGAGTAAAAAAAGAAAGAATTATTCTATGAACATTAAAATTACAATATAAAAACGTGGTGTTCGACGGTGACTGAGGAATCATTGGCGAATGTTTAGCCTCTTTTGCCTAGTAGAAGTGTGCTTCTTTGGCTTCAGTTAATTCACCTATGGATAGCAGAGTTTATGGCCGGTCACTCTTCTTCAGTTATTTGCAAATTCACATTGGCCACTTCAGGCAGAACAACCAAAAAATATATTCCCAGAAATCAACGTGAATATTGTGATTAAAACATCAGTTCAACCTTATTGTGGACAAAAATCCATATCTGGAATTTTAATATACTTTTAAACTTGCATGTGTTATGTTCCTGTGTTCTGTCCTGTGTTAGTTTATCATTGTTTATTCTCATTATTCTTGTAATTTATTATTTTTCATATTTATGTCTGGTGTTCTGTTTATATTCATTAGTCTTTGCACTCGTCTTCCCCTTCTCTGCAGCTGTCTACTCTCTAGTCCGGAGCCGTTTGTATTACATGTGTCTTTGTGAATCCAGTCCGCGATTTCGTTTCCTCCTCGTTATTGTCCTATTACCCTTTCATGTGTCTCACCTGATGTTTATTTGTTAGACCGCCCTCACTCCCATGCCCCGCCTAGTTCATTCCCCTGTGTATTTATACCTGTCCTTTTCAGTTGCACGCTGCTAGTCCGTCTTGTTCTGTTTCTTGAGTCCTGAGCCCTTTATTCCTTCCCCCGGTTCTAGCCTCCTTGTTGTGTCCTTGCCCTTGTTTTTCTGGATTTCCAGTTTTGACCCCTGTCTGGTTCCCTGGACTCTTCTTTGCTTGTTTTGGATATTTGTACCTCTGCTTTGTTGGACTGACCCCCTGGTTTTTGACCTTGGCTTGTTTTTTGACTCCGCTCTGTCTGCCCCTGCTTTTGCATTAAACCTACCATTTTTTCTGCACCCCTGCCTGCTTTTGGCTCTTCTGTTCCCCCCTGGCATAACAGCATGTTCGTAGCATTCCATCAGTGATAGCCAGAAATGGTACCACAACAATTAAGTGTTCCATTTGTTATTCTAACACACTAGCAGTTAGTTGCTGTAAGTTTTTCCATCACTGCTGTGAAGCAAGAAAGTGGAGAAACTAAGTTTTCTGTGAGAAATGTATTGTTGAGTCTAAGAATCCAGCCAACTTTCCCTCAGAGAGAATCTCTTTCAGTAACAATAATCGTTACTTTGTAGAGCAAGAGAAGATGCAAAGTATCAAAGTTAAAAATACATAGTTTGAGTAATCAACAACAATTATACTGAGCAAAAGCTTATATTTAACTGCTTAGCAAGCTCGCAAAAGTTACGTTATATTAGCTTGCATTGGGTAACGTTAATTTCCAACCAGGAATCACATTCTTACTAAAAGAACAATCATATAACATAAGCATTGTATAGCTTAGCTATGATACTAAGAATGGCCAGTTAAATAGATTATTTGGAAGTTCGGAATAGGCTACAGTCTTACAGTCTCCGGCACATGCGTTGGCAGCAAATTTCCAACCGTTCCGTCTGAAGATTACTGAATTGAGGGGGAGCTAACCTTTTTGATCATCGGCCACAATCGGCCATGGTCAGTGGCAGATATAGGCCAAATGAATCGGCCAGCCGATGCATCGGTCGACCACTAGTGAATTGTGAGCATGTACATTTCTCAATAAGCATGTAATAAATGGTAAGGAAATCTCCACTGCAAAACAACAAGCTGTTTGGAAATAATTTCCCAAGGTTGGCAACCTCATTGCTGAAAGGCTAGTTAATAATGGTCCAAGCAGAAAGGCCAGCTACATAGTACTCGGAATGAATACAATAATGGATCATGGTTCAAACCATTTCATACCATTCCTAGTACAGCCATTTCTATTCCAGATTTGTGGACCTGGAGATGGATGTCTCAATACTACTGTGCTGGCATAGTTCAGGGAGTTGTTATGCAACAAGGGTTTAGAAGCACAGCTCACGTTAATTATGGAACATGGCAAAAGTCTTGGAGAAATTATCTACTGCTATGAGAATGCAGATCAAATTGAATCAAACAACTAAATATGACATCAATCACTGGCTCAGTACAGTCAAAACAACAAATAACCAATGCATTATTACATTCAGAAAAGTAGAGAAACTGACAACATATTGCAACTTGATGCAATGCAAAAAAGAGTGTTTCTTTCAACCAGCTCACAAATTCCTTGAGGCTGTAAAGCTCTGACCCCAAAGCAAATCAACACACTTGGCTTCACAAAACTAATTCTGGACTGGATTCAACAAATTGACAAGAACGACAGAGGCGAGAAAATCTTTATAGAAAGCAATGCAAACATGTTCCATTCCAATGATACAGAAGAATTTACAGCTAGCATCTGCAAGTAATTACAAAGGATACTGTTTAGGATTAAACTGACCATGATTAAATACAATCACAAACCTTACATTATAGTGAGCACGGTTGGTTGGCACTTCCATTCAATATCAATAATTCAATGCCATTTTGCAGGTCTACTACAATGGCATCGAGCTTGCCAACTACTTATTTTGGTCTTGCTACGTTGCACCATTTCAGTGTCATGGATACCCTTTAAAAAACCATTGAGAATTTCTTTCCGCAAAAATAACTTTGAATTAGACCTCACAAAAAAATGTTGACAATGAATTGTCAATAGTCTTAACATGGAGAAACAATGCATTTTGGCATTGAACAATGCAATTTGGCATTATCCAGAGCGACGTACAGTTGATTAGACTAAGCAGGAGACAATCCCCCCTGGAGCAATGCAGGGTTAAGGGCCTTGCTCAAGGGCCAAACGGCTGTGTGGATCTTATTGTGGCTACACCGGGAATCGAACCGCCGACCTTGCGGGTGCCAGTCATGTACCTTAACCACTACACTACAGGCCGCCCCATGAATGGAATGAGAATCACAAGACCGACCTTCAAACATTACCCTCTAAAATTTCCTGATATTTGGTGGAATCCATTCTTCCTTCCACTCGTACAATATTTCCTGTGCCCCCAGCTGCCAAACAACCCCAAAGCATAATGGATCCACCTCCATGCTTAACAGCTGGAGGTAGTGTTTTTCTCCAAACATATCTTCTTTGGTGGTGGCCAAAATGTTTGTGTTACTGTCACCTTCCTGTCAGCTTTGACTAGTCTGACCATTCTCCTCAGACCTCTCTCATTAACAAGGCATTTCTGCCCGCAGAAATGCTGCTCACTGGATGTTTGTGAAAATTCCAGGAGATCAGCAGTTTCTGAGATACTCAAACCACCCTGTCTGGCCTGATACTCAACAAGCATTCCACAGTCAAAGTCACTTAGATCACATTTGTCCCCATCCTGATGGTTGATGTGAACATTAACTGAAGCTCCTGACCTGTATCTGTTATGCATTGCACAGCATTTGTCAGAGATCTGTGCAGTTACCTTCATGGAGAGCAGACTGATGTTAGTATTAGGGCTGATTAAATGAATTACATGTCATCAACTACAACATTTCTTTACTGTGCGGATGAGTGCAAAGGGATAATTTGCCCTCTGCATTTGACTCATTCTAGTTACTTTGGACCAGAGAGCAGACATAGTGTAGTGCTTGGGGACCAGCTCCAGTTCAAGCCTTGGTAAAGGGCAACGGCAGAAGTACACCTAACCTGACATGCGTGTCTTTCACGTCAGGTTAATTTATGCAATGAATATCTGACATTGTACTGTGTCTATCTATATACATATATCTGTGTATATGGGAATGCATATACACATGAGTAATTATTATTACTGTCATTTTACTGTTATTGCTTTTATGTTTGTTATTATTATTATTATTATTATTATTATTATTGTTCTTATTATCTGTAATATTTTGTATCTTTATTATCTACCATTGTTTTTTTCCACCAAAAGAAATAATACTAATAAAACATTAAAAAAAAGAAATTCTCATCAAATCTTTTTTTTCACCTTGCACTTCAGGGCTTCGGTAAGTACTTAATTACAGCGGGGAAATGTAACATTCAAATGTCAGAACAAGTAAATATCGAGCAATTCACTGGAGAGGGTAAGTTTTCCATTTACCCATCAGAATGAATAAAAACTGAGCAATGAAAGGGAGAGATCTCTGCTCTGCCCCTGATATGGTTTTGGATGTAAATGCCAAGTCGAGTGTAAAACTAGGAGCAACACATGTCTTTAATGTTGTTCTGGAGTGTGGCACTAAAATCCTTTTATGCCAGTATTGATCAAATTACATTAATTAAGCAGATGCTCTTAAGCAAATTGACTTGCAATGAAAGTGCAAGTTACATGAGCAACACTGCCAGACCTAGATAACAACTTTCTCAGATCAGTGAGTGCAATTTCATGCAAGCACTAAATATAAGTTAACTGATGGCAACCTAGAACTGTATTACAATCATAGATACATACATTTTTGAACCATAACATGATTTAACAGTTCTAAAGTAATTACATAAGAAAACATGCTATGGATAGGGGGTGATCACTCATATAATTACAGATAAACTCAGACAACTGCATGTATTGGCTATACTGTAAATGCAGACACCTATAAAACATTCAACAGGACTGAATGATTATCTAAAATGTGCAAATTATATGTTTATATTATTACATAAAAGCTGGACATTTGGCACTACAACAACAGGACAAATATAAAAGTGATGGACTGCACTTCGGTGGCTCTGTAAGATAAGTTATTGCAACAAATTATTTCATGACTGAAAAATTATTTTGATTTTCTCAACAGAGGTGAGAACAACAAACAATTTTAAATCAGGACAACAATTTCGAAGTAGGCTACATTATGGGGTTATTATTGTTGCATAAATCATAGTTGCTTCAAGCATAGATGTTCTAGAATGGATGTATTCCAACTACATACACAATATCTAGTGTCAACATTCAGCTTAAAACAGTATCTGAAGTTGATTAACACCCACTAGCTGAGAATGAATGTATATAATTTGATGCTGGAAATACATAATGAAGCATAATCGATGTACAGTAAATGAGGCGAGAGTTACCTTCGGGAATAGGCTGCTGCATCAAACTTGGCCAGCCACTAATAATTCATATGGCAGTGTCAATATCCACAGTATCAATCCCTCAAGTAATCGACATAATGGCTTCACATTCAGGATACAGGTAACTTTACTACCTTGATGCTGGAAATGTTTTAAACCATTAGAACGCCATTCTTGCCAATGTAACCAGTGAACAGATTAAGTAACTCAAACAGACTCCTCAAAATGTGGCTTGCAAAATGTGGGATGCAGGACTTCAAAAGAAACTACAATCACTGTCAAACACTGGGTCTCATCTCTTGCACATGTATAGCCAGGGTTGGTGCAAAGCATATAAGCCTAACAATCTTTTATTAAGCTGTTTGTTATGACAGTAAAAAATACATGAAAATGCAGCAGAAATGACTGTTAAACATGAATTAATGAAATGAATCATTAAAATAATGTGCAATTATAGCAACAGTAACACTAGAGAAAGTTACTAGAGAAATCCCCAGAAAATTGTGAATGAATGACTCCCTGCCAACTTCTACAACTCAGCACTCATTTTAAATTATCCCAACTGTAGGAAAGCAGACTCTCATATGGTTGTTAACAAACACAATGTGGAGGTGCACTATGAGATGACTACTGACATGACATGAAGTCATCTTTAAGTTCCACAGAACAGAGAAGATACAACAGAGCTCATTTCAAAGAGCTACCAAATTTTGTCCTTGATCCAATTTATGTGCCAACTTTCAAAATATTACAGAAAGGTACAACTCAACACAGTGCGAATTCCTTGATGAAACCATAGTTTCACTGTTTAACTCAGTCAATGCCAGAGTGTTCTGGAACAGGAAGCGTCAGCAGTGCTGAGTGTTCAAAACACTAGTGTCAGAGTCCCAAACCAACATGGCTGCAAACATTCCACATTTTTAGACTGATCTTGTCAATGTGCAAACCTCAAATAAAACACATTATTTATACTGAACAGAATTACTTGTTAATGAGGGACAGAAGATACAGAGACTCTATAGGTTATAGCCATATCCACACGTAACATTTCAGTTTTAAACACAGTTAGCCAGAACAAAGTCAAACAATATTGATGGTGATATAAATGATTTGGAACAATTTGGTTAAATTGACTCTTACATTGGTGATGTATAGCCAAATAGTGAAAACTGTTTTCCATCAAAATCAGCCTGAGAAATATTAAGTTAGGCAGAGCTACGCAGACAGTGTCCTCATACATTACTGTGACGAGGAGAATCACTGATTTCTACATTATATTTTCACTCCAGATATTAGGCGAGTTATGCTCATTTAAATATTGTGTTTTTTTCATTTATTCCCATAAATAACTAGAACTGTACCATTACAAACATTCATTCAGACATTAGCCTTCTCAATTATCCTGAACAGGGCAGAATGTAGGCATATTGCTGTGTTTGTAGGCTAACTTTGTGCACAAAACAAACATCTTGACAAACTGCATCTGCCTGGAACAGAGTAAAAGAGTGCAGTGTTCTGCCCACTGCACATTAGTTGTTGCTCCTTTGACAGAGGTTGGGTTTAAAACTCAAACTCCTCTGGTGAGTCTAGCTCGTGAACCTAATTTCCCTGAGGTAATGTTAAAGTTGTGTAGAAATAAAAGTGAATAATATTAACAAAAGTCTTCACTGTTTACACCTTTTGGTCAATATTAGTCGTCAGCACCACAGAATGGGTTACCTGTTCATCGCCATAGCTGAATATCGGCTTATTTGTTGATTTAGTTATTTCATCCAGAAGTCCTATACTGAAAATGCAGGTCTGAAGCTACTCCTTATAGGATAGCCTGGCAAACTGTAGCAAAAACCATACAATAGTGTCTGTAAATAATCACTACTCTAATATGCACTGAGGATGTATCATTCAGTGGAGGGCTAACACAGAACAGTGTTGTGAAACATTAATTCTCAGAGCTCTGCAAAGGTTTAAAATAATGGATGAAAATGCAGTTCCAAAGCTGTGTTATGAATTTCATAGATTAAGTGGAAGATACAATGAGCATGTGCAGTAACTGCAGTCGAGTGTAATGCAACTATTTTCCAGGGGCATGCTGTCTGTGTTTTAAACACAGAAGGTGACACTGTCAAATGTCACCTCATTCTGTTGCTTGCATATTGTAACTCATGTGGAGGTCATGAAAGATAAATGCGTACTGGAGCTTATACAAATAAGCAGGTATAATTTTACCACTTCACATAAATGTGTGGACTTAAACCATTATGTTCTGGGCTGCAATTCTTACACAAGAACAAACTTGATTACAGTTCTGGATTTAAAAGTTATTTCAGGAGCTTTTATGCATAAATATTTCAACATTAGCCCAGTGGGGAAAGTAAAGTATCGCCGCTACTCCAAATTGATGTATTTTAAAATGATTTGCATAATTGAAACAAGGGTAAGTTTGAAATATAAGTCATGATACCCTCTGAGAACTTAATAAAAATGTGCATGTAGATTGCAGAGATTAACCTTTCCAACTTATATGAGGACGCAAAGTCACATATACCCAACACTACACCTAGAGTATGGAAAAGCTGTGAAAACAAAGGTTTTTATTTTATTATTTATTTCAGTTTTACCTTTTATAAACTTCAATAGAAAACTGCATGGCCCAGTGAGCTCTGTTTAATAAAACAAAGGTATTTTACAATCCTTAGGAAATGTTCCACTGACTAACAACAAAGATTATAGCATTTCCCATATCTTTAATATTTAAATTATTTAAATGTTTGTTTACACTTTGTAATTAAATTCATACTGTAAGTTATGAACAATAAAACATTTTGTTGAGAAAGTATAAGTAAGTAGGTGAGGGCCGAAGGGATTTGCATGCTTGTCCTTCTGGTGTTGCCGGAAGAATATTAGTAGGGTTAAATAATAATGGCCGCTATGCTGAGAGTCTAGATCAGCTAATGAATAAACCACGTTACAAAGACAGTAGTACCACTCTGCCTTCCGCTCTTCACTGGTCTAGGCTGACCAAGAATCTCCACAGTAGGGCCAATACATTTACCTTCGTTATCTGACTCCATTTAAGATATAATTTAGAAATTTGGGTTTGAAACATACGCAAACCTTCGGGAGTGATTACACTCGACTCTTACCTGCTTACCATTACTCAATATATGCTCCCGGGATTAGCATTATTGCTGAATCTCAGTTCGGCGGAGAAACTCAGAGGCTGAGGGTCTAGCCAACACAATACATGCACTATATTGACATGATAGTTGCGAGCCCAGGTCGGTGTGCATTTAGAGGGCTCCTTAGAGCTAACTCGACAGGAACTGGCGAAGAAACGCCCATGGGTTCCCCTCGCATCGAATTACACGAGCCATGCACCACCAATCCTTTGGGCCGAATTTGGCTGCCTTTCCCAGCTTGGAAACCCCACTAAAGTACCAAGCTACTGATCAGTTGGTCTTTGGTCAATATTGTCCCCCTGAGTATTCAGTTGTAATTTAGGCTGAAAAAGGTACAAGATGAATTAGAGTCATGGAGATCACGCAAGTTACAAATAAAATAATTTATTCACATACAGGTAGGTTATTAGCTTTAGAATATCACAGTCAATTACAAAATACACAAATTAAGAATAGAGATAGAGTAAATAATCATACCTAGCCTGCTTTGGCTACACACAAATACAGAAAGTAGTGCAGTGTGCAGAATCTGCAGTGTGGGAAGTCGATTGCGACCTTCCTGCTACATACATATATGTACAATATACCGTGTGGGAAGTCGAATGCGATCTTCCCAGATTGGTCTGTCTCCCTTGCTTTTATGCCAAATCATATGTTTGAACCAGGCAGCAGTGCCATAAATCAACCTGGAGGGGTGGTCAAATCTGGAATTTAGACCCCCACCCTTGGGGGTTGTTAAGTAGGGAAAATGAGA
The DNA here is from genome assembly GCF_963514075.1 of Conger conger. Classification (NCBI taxonomy): domain Eukaryota; kingdom Metazoa; phylum Chordata; class Actinopteri; order Anguilliformes; family Congridae; genus Conger; species Conger conger. Next base: position 37,065,976 of record NC_083762.1, on the reverse strand, counting down.
TGATTACCAAGAGAGGACATGCAGGTTTTCCCTTGAGCTACTGAAACTATGGTTTATTAAACTCCATTTGGTATGAAATGTATCTCATCCGATTCCTTGATTTTACCGGATCACATCCATACCAAACAGATTACCCTTATGTTTTATTATGATGTAGTTATCATAAAAAGTCCACCATTAACCCAGGGGAGAAGTGTCCAAATGGGGGCACTGTGGGAGTGTCCTGAGCCTTTCCCATAGGAGGTGTCCTGGTGGTGGGTCAGGGACGCATTCTTTTCCCATGACTTACTGACCCCTCAACCAAAACACCGCCAGAACTCCCCCATACAGCCACAGTCCATCTTCCCCTTATCTCCTTTGGAGCCAATGGCCTGAAACTCCCCAAAGGTAGTATTGTCCTCTGTTCCTTTGACACATACCAGAAGCCCCAGCTCTCAGGCTCCTCACACAAGGCAGTCCTTCCTGAGTCCCACTTTGTCTTTGGATACCCAGGGTCGTAGGGCTGACTGTGGGTAGAGGTGTGTTATGTATGGAGCGGATCAGATGTCGGATGGTCGGGGGGAAAAGGTTGCAAGATATTACATCTATGAATGTAGTTGGGAGTTTTCATGATAACTGCATTATGCTGTAAATATGTATTTGTACCTCTCATGGTAATATACCTTTTGGATAAACCTGATTTGGGTGAATTAAAGGAAAGGAGACAAAACCCCAGATTGCTTGGTTTCTTCTCCTTATCTCCAAAATCCAGGCCTTAGTTCTTGACCCTAAGAATGGGTCACCCATCTGGAATTTACAGCCAAACTCCCACCAGTGAGACCTTGGTCAGGGAGCTAAAACAAACGGCTTCTACAGAGACAGCTTTTGTCCAGTTTCCCCTCGGCTCCTGGATGGTTATGATATCAAAGGTAGACTGTTATAAAAACTAGACCATTACACCAGTCGCACTGAACCAATCAGAATAACACCAAACATTACTATATTCTAACCTGGGATTATCATGAAACATCTTTATGCCATCTCCAGTATTCCTGTGCTCTATACCTGTAAGGAATGTGAGAGAAGGGGGGCTCCCCAGGGGGCCCAGGAAGGCTCCTCCAGGAACCCTTCTCTAGCCCACCCCCACAGGCTTGGGTGCCAAAAGGTGGGGGCTAACAAGGTATGCTCCGGGAGGGGGAAGTCAGCAAGCTGACCAGCGCATGACACCAAATGTTAATTATTACTGCCTTACAATATCTGCTTCATTAGTTTGGGAAGTTGTTACGGCAAAGTTGTTTGTGGTGGATTTTCAGGATTCCTATAATGTTAAGGAAGGTAAATATCGCTAGCTAGTGAGTTTGCCAGGATTTTTTCTGGTTAGATCTGAAGTGGTCTGAATTCACTTTAATGCGCGAGGATGGCTGAAAATTGGCTTTTCATTTTGGCCAGCCATAAGTACGTTTAACTACTCATCACCTCATCGTTTCTTTTTCTTAGTGTAAAGTAATCTACCAGTTGGTTATCTTGGTAGACCCTATTTGTTTATTGCTACATACATGTATAGCACAGCATACCATTTTAGCTAGCTCTAGACTACAGTATCTGAACTGGTGGTATTTCACAAAGCAGGATTGCTGCTCTGAATGAAACCCATAAGAGTTTAATTCCATGTTACTGATTTGGGAGAGTTCAGGATTTAATTCACTGTTCCGTAGCTGCTTCTGCATCTGCCCTGATGCAATCATACGAAGCTGCCCTACTCCCATTCTGCACATTCTAAAGCCATTTTGCTTCCTGGCTCTGTCTACTTCTGTTCCCATTCCCTTCCGTGAATACGCCATGTTTAATATAGAATATAGAATATATTCAAAGCCTCAATTTCAGTGAAAAACTGACAATATGCCAAAGGCTTTATCTCCGCTGAGTTATAAACCTGCAATTTCTGTAACTACAATGCCCATGATTATTCATCCCCACCTTTATGTCTTTATCATCTTCATCAAACAATTGCAATGATCATATGTGCGGAACTAGTTTTGATAGTGCTTGAATGAGCATTAAAGCAATAGTGTTTGGAGGAGAGCAACACATTCACACCCTACACACCCTACACCCCTGCCAGACCTCTTCGTTCAGCCTCCACAGGCCGCTTGGCACCTCCCCCTCTCAGAACCTCCACCTCACGCTCACGACTACTGTCTGTTCTGGCTCCACGGTGGTGGAACGAACTCCCCGTTGAGGTCAGAACTATAGAATCTCTCCCCACCTTCAAGCGCAAGCTGAAGACGCACCTCTTCAAGCAGCACCTCTCTCCATCCCTCCCTACCTCCCTGTGAACCTTAATTGTTGTCTCTGTGACTTGCTTTGTGTATCGGTATTTTTAGTTGGCTAGGTAAGCAGTGTTTGGATAGTTAACTTTGGTGACTTTTGCTCTGTTTGTTTGTTTGTTTGTTCAAAAAAAATAAAAAAAATAAAAAAAAGGCCCATGTCCTTATCTTTGTTGTACAGGTAGCAGTTGAAATTGTACTTACCTCTAGGGTCTTTCAGCGAACTTATCTCTGGTTATGGGTATGCACTTTGTTGTACGTCGCTCTGGATAAGAGCGTCTGCCAAATGCCAATAATGTAATGTAATGTAATGTAATTCACACCTTGGTACTGGTACCTGTCTACTGGCTGGCGGAGGATTTCTGTGAAGAAAAGTGCACAAAATGCCTGTATTTCTTTACTGAGTCAATTTTTTCCAATTTCAAAAACACTGTTATCCCAACTATTTAGGAAAACTCATGGAACAAGGACAGTACTGCTTGTATAAGGCCTGATGTCAGATGTCATCAACTCTGGCCTTTCTAGTGTTAATGCTATGGAATAAATCTCTCATAGCTATCATGTTCATACTTGAAGACACAGAGTGATAATAAACTTTAACTACGGTATTATGCCTTTTTTGCTTTCAAGCTGCATTATACATGATAAGCCTACATTTAGGTAACATTTAATCTAACATTTTGTGTCCATCATTCCTCTTAAAGAGGTAAAACGTATAAAAAGTAATGGGTAATATTGGCTGGTAATATTCACCTGACTTGACAACCAATTATGAAAGAAATGTAACCTTGCCAAAACTGGTCATTTGCAATGATTTGGTAGCCCGGTGTACTGATAATGTTAAAAAAAAGAAAGAAGAGTGTTTTGTGTGACTGTGTTGCTAGCTAATTATGCATTGCATGAAGCAAGATTGTATATCCAGTAAACTTTCAAAGTTAGCAAAGTTGGCAGTGAAGCAATACGCTTATGATAATATTCTTATCCAATGACCTAGTAAATACGCATTGGATGCAAAGTTACCTATGATAACACCTATTAGTTACCTGTTTCACAAATAATTCATATTGAGCTTCATGAAAAATATTATCCATTCAATCCCAGAAGAAATCCACTTCACTGAGGCTGCTATGTCAGTGGAGTCACTTGATTAGATCAGAGGCTGTTCCTGTTTGTTTTTGTTTTTTCCCATGCTAAGCTACGGGATGTTCAGCAAACAAAAACTGTAACACAGTTACAAACATGTTTTGGTCCATTGCTGCCTTGATTGGCAGGGTTTTACATTTCCAACCATTAAATAACTGCAGGTGGCCTATCTACAAATCAGAAACATTCTATTTATTATTTATCGTATGCTACTTCAATAGCTTGCCTGCCTCGCTGTGCAATTGCTTGCATCTATATGACCTAGGTTTCTGTAACAAAGTTGAATATGCAGACACACATCATCTGGTCACAGCAATTTTCTAAAATACATGGGTCACAGGGGCCACCTAAACTGGCTCTGCACCCTCTGTCCTACTACCCAAGCTCTGCCACTGGGTACTCTTTTAAGGCTAAAGGACTTTGAGCTCCCTCCTTGTAGAAAAGAGCCCTGACTTAACAAGTAGTTAATTGCCAGATGGGGGCTACATTTTGAAAATTCAGCAGAGCCACCCGGCCTCAGACCAGGTATTGGCATCCCCCCACACTTGAAGGTCACCCACTCGATTACTGTCACTTTCATTGATCAGGCACACCAATAATTGCCAGTTTGATGGACAAAGGAGCCACCAGGAAAATGGATCACTCTGATGGTTGCTTTATATTTCCGTCAATCCAATGTTAAGATGCTTTTAAGTGGAGAGCTTTCACAGACAGAGCATGGCACCCCAACATTCATGCCATATCACACATACACCTCTGCCTCTGCTTACTGGTCTGAATTGTTTGGACAATGATGTTACAAGCTGAGATAACAATATCCCCGGGAAAGGGCCAACTGTGTCGACACTGGCCTTATGGTCCAATGAGGCATTAAAACCACATGACTTTTCCAGCATAGCCACAGGGAAATTGCTATTAATCTGCATTAAATCTTTGCAGGCGAGTCCAACTATTTAATGAACAATTACTCCTGATTCATTTAGAATATTCAGAATATTGTAATAAAATAAACAAAAATGATACAAGTTGAATAGGTCAGTCAAACATATTTTGCTAATGGAATTCATAGCAAATTATTGATCTCAACATCACATTAGGTGGAGTAGACAACTGCTTCACACATTTTATAAAGAAGGACACTTTATAATGAGGGTATACATTATTCTCTTCAGCATGTGTCAATAGCTTTTACCAACATATCCCCAAATTTCTGCTGTGCCCCTCAAAGTCATTGACAGTGGCCGGACTCTTCTCACCCAAATTACATAAATAGGAAGGGGAATTCTCACTTTTACTTTCCGACTTTCATAACCAAAAACAAGAAAATTAAGAATTCATTATCCAAGCCTTTACTGCCAAGTTGTCTATAGGCTATTTGTGGCAAGGACACCAAGGACAACTTCCAAGAAACACACTTTGCACGTCCAGACTAAATCCTGGATACGGGAGCTGGATTACTTTTCCCCATCCCAGAATCAGAAGCAGCTGTATATAAAGCAAGCTCGGCCCACATTACAGATATCTCTGTAAATCAGCCATGCAAACTGCTCTATGAAATGATCAATTCAATTGTTTGTGAAAATATTCTACAAAAAACACTGAAGAGAAATAACAGTTAACATTGCTCTTAAGCGGTTTGCTTTCTACAAGGCTAATGGCAGCATAGATTCTTATATACACTCAGTGACTACTTTATTAGGTATTTATGAACCTTATTTTTTAGACTTTATCTTATCTTTCTTCCACTTCTAGGTTCTGTTGTAAAGGTTATTTGAGTTACTGGCACCGTTCCATGGTCAAAGTCACTTAGATCACATTTATTCCCCTTTCTGATGTTTGGTCTGAACAGCCACTGAACCTCTTGACCATATCTACAGGCTTGTATGCATTGCGCAGCTGCCACATGATTGGCTGGTTAGATGTTTGCATTAGCGAGCTGGTGTACAGGTCAACCTAATAATGTGGTCACTGAGTGTATCAAATCAGTATTGTAAGACTTGTATGTATCATAAATCCACGTGTTTTCAGGCTTGAGTGAAATAAACATGTAGCCTAGAATGCTTTTTGGGCAGGCGTTAAATCGGTAAATGACTCCAATTTATGCGAACAAATGACTAAATTTGTCGATGTCTTTCAGAGAGATTAATTTAACTTACATCAAAATAATAAATGATGCAAAAAAAAAAAAAGAATATATTCCAAATTAAAGATTTATAATTGGTGAGCATGTGGAAGCAGAGTTCTGGTGTGAAGAAACCTGTAAATGGATAGTGGCCTGGGGGGTCTGTTGCATTATTGATGCACAGAGGCAGCAATACAGCTATTCCTCACGTTCGATTACAAGCACTTGCTGTATGCAATTTCAAGTAGATTTATATTTTCTCTTCCACATGCAATTTTACTCCAAACAGCTACAATGCAAGGGATGTCCTTCCAGAGGTGAAAGATAGATTTAAAGTAGTAACTTTTTTATGAGAACCAAACCCCGGCACCGCTATGTAAGGGGCCTGGTTGTCCACCTGCAATTAGATGGTATTCAATCCCTCTGTCATGTTTTACCACCCACACAGCTGTCCTCATTTAAATCTGTTGAGTGCTATACAATAACTCAGTAATTAATGCTGAGCTGATCATTGAAAAAGCATGTTTAAGAGAAAGAAACTGAACACATAATACAAAACGAAAGCACATGACAGAAATAAGATGAACAGTAATGAAAAAATGAACAGAATATTGACCATTCAGTTTATAAATTAATATGTAGCCTAATATAGATCAATATTCTCATTCCAGTTCAGATACCTATCTGTGAATAAATCGTATCATAGCTGTTATTGTAAAGATGTCAGAAACTAGGAATCTATTAGCACAGCAATACAAATTCAGGTGATTTGAACTTGAACACGACTGAAACAACCAGAAAGAAACATTACTGCACAATTGTTGATTGTGTTTTATGTGGAAGGTAACCTTGGGAAGGAATCGCTGTTGGATTTTGAAAAACCATCAGAGTGATGAAGGGTTTAATCAGTGACAAGTGGAGCTCAGATAAAAAATAAATAAATATATAGAAAATAATGGCAAATCTGCTTCATTTTTCACATGTGAAAATTGATTTTCCAACACATCTCTGCCTGTTGCTTGTTCAGTCTTCTATCTATCAATGCCAGTAGTCTTGGCTTTGACGTTAGCTATAATTACAATGAGATTCTGCTGCTGATAACTCCATGGACTCCAACTATTATTGAATTAGCCTGCAGTCAGAGGGGGGTTTTGAGCTGTTGTCAGCTTTGCAGAAATAACCATGGAGATTTCAGTCATAAAGATGGAGTCCTCAAGTAATTGATCGCAGAAGAGACTATTCAGTTCTCTAGATAAGGTCTCCTTGGTTGTAATTATGACAATACTCTTGAATATAAATTCACAGAATGACAATATTTTTGGAAAGTTAGTCAAATAGTCTTGGCTAGCACAAATTATTATTAACATTCAAGTGAATGTAGTTATAATAATTTGCCCTAAAACAGATAATAAATATTATACTTAGGCACTTAGGAGAAGTGGGGTGTCTCTTTCCCTGTGTGCAGGGCCAATGGGTTTTAAGATTTTCAAAATGTTTCCACAACATTGTAACCATTGAGAAAGTTGTCCAGTGCAACTTTAATGTAGTGCAACTACATTTGTTAATACCTTAAAAATAATAAATGTGGTTAGATTTACAGCAAGCTTTTTTCCCTAATCCTTAATGCATGTAACCATATTCATGTGCAATCTACTCGGCTGCTGCTTTTTGTCTCCAATGCCTACAGCAGATGGGCTACAGCAGCAGGCAAACAATAAGTCTAAATAATAAGTCTATTAAATACCTAAATAAAGGTATAATAAAGTGTCATACATTCAAGTGTAGACAACCTGATTAAAGATTGCAGTTGGGACTGTTTTTACTTCTCAGCATCTTTTTCCTCAAGTCAAATTAATAAAAAATGATCTGCTTTTTAGGCTTACAACATGAACCCCTTCTCCCCTATGCAAAGACCACTCACCTTCCTGTAGTCCAGTTACCACTGCACTTTGATAGCTCATGTCATGAGCAATATAACGAAAATCAAATTCGTAATTGGGAACATTCAAATCCCACCATTCAAATCCCACCATGAATAGAAAGTGCAGCTTATTTCCATTTCATACTTTTTGTGTTTTTGATAATAAGGGGCTTTAAAATACACAATTGCATATTTTACTTCTGCATTCATACCCATACGATTGACTGGACTGTAATTGAGGTTTGAGCTCTGACCTCTCTCAATAACAGCGTGTTTTTGCCTGCAGAACTGCTACTCACTGGATGTTTTTTGTTTTTAGCACCATTCTCTGCAAACTCTGCTGTGTGTGATAATCACAGGTGATCAGCAGTTTCTGAGATACTGAAATCACCCTTCCTGGCACCAACAATCATTCCACGGTCAAATGCTTACTAAACTATTTTATCCTGAAAAGAAGTGTTTGCATTTCCCCCTGCCTGTCACCCTCTCCCTACCTCTCAGTCTCAACCACCCTGCAGCTGTCCTTAGACAGCATCACAGGTCAAAAAGACTATCCTGATTTTATAAGCATACTGAATAATAACAAAATGTTTTGATAATAGTCACCGGTATAAAATGGGTTCATGTCACTGAAAATGCCCTCTATTATGGAGTCAACAGTGTTTTCATAGTCTTCCTCAGAAATATTCACTCAGACGAGAGAGTCCTTGGAAGTACTCCAAAGGAAGTCCTCTATTTAGATGTAGGCATCGCAAAATAAATTTTTTGCAGTAAAACATCAACTTTTTTAAATATAAAATCTCAATAACAGTCTCGGCGTGTGCATTGAAAATGCTACAATTTCATTAAGCAGGCGAATGATGTGTTTTATTTAGGTGTTGTTTTATACAAGCCTAAGAAACTATATGTTGGAAACATAATGTCATTAGCTAAAATGCTTTTTAGTCATCACTTCAATAACATCCCTGTAGTCTGTTCTTTGATGAGCTGAAGTTATACTGAATTTTCTTACACACGGATGGGGGTAACAAATTTTCTCTGCAATTACATTACCAATACTGGGCAGAGGCACTAGTACTTCAGCTCATCATGTTTGAGAAAGGCTATACAAAATGTAGAAAATAGCATTTCTATGTACTTTTGTAGAACTATACAACGGTGAAACAACAATGATGACAACAATGATGATTCCTGATAATAAGTAAGTGTAGGAACTACAACTCCCACAATTCTGCAACGTCCACCCCGCACGTCTAGCATGGTTCAGCCAATCCCGTAATGGCAGGAGCAATAAACTTTTCCGTACAGGACACGCATTCACAGCACCATCGCGACTCCTATAAGGACGTCTTTTGGATCCAATGCGTATGGACTCAGTAAGAGAACAAAAATTCAGGCATAGCCAGTGTTTAGTTTAGTCTTGACTGATATTGTGAATGTGTGTTCTATATTTGCATCTTATCATTGGAATGTATTTTGTTAGGTATATATATATATATATGTACGTGAATTGATTCACCGTCTTTCGCGTATGTAATTAGAGTAAAACTACGCAAGTAGTCTCTTCTCACAGCTAACTCTATCACTGACACGCCTGATTTACCTTTCCTTTGTCCAAGGGACATGCGCGCACACACACACACACACACCCGACTAACTTCCCCTACTAACTTCCCGTTAGTTTATCTGTTCTGTGTTTGTACGTTGTTTAATAAATATATTTGTCTGTTTTGGCGTCACATAGACATGAGAGCCGAGTCAAAGCAGTCTTTCGAAGAACTTCCAACCTTCAGGTTATCGGTATGTTTAATCATTAATATTAGTTGTTTTAATTATTAATTAAAATACTAAATTTGTGGTTAGATATTTCTGATAACAGTAATTTTATGAGACTGATTACTTTTTGCAGTTATACTGCTACATAACATTAACTGGCGCCCCGGTTTCATAGAGAGTAAAATCCCTACGTTATTTGGCGGCCCGTGCGAGGACCCTACAGTAATTTGGTGCCCTGTGCGAAGGTCCCTACATAAGCAACTAACATTCTATTGATAATTATCTTTGATATGATAAACCATGATGCATTGGTCCACTGGACCCTTGTTGTGAAAAGGATGCTGACATTACCTTATTTCTTGTCGTATGTGGATTTCCAAAATGCAGGTGAGGACCCCCACGCTCGTTTTTCCACCCACAAAATAAGGAACTTGTCGCTAAAGCAATTGCATTTTAAAATAGGTTATATAGATAGAATCATGAGCTTTAACGCCTTCAAAAGGTACATCCTGTTACCATGGTGATTGAAAATTGCACCCTGAAAAAAGGAATGAATGCAAAAAAACCTCACCAGCCCAAACTTAAGGGGTTAATGGACTCTGCGGAACGTGGTTCTTCGCCTTCATCGTACATTATATTAAATTTATATTAAAATATAATGCATTATAAATTATCCTATTGTATTTTATTGTTATTCATGTAGAATAACACATTTTATTGTTAATTATATGGCAAAACACGGTAAAAAATTGTACTTATACAGTAAAGAATTGAATCAAACTCCAACCTTAACCCTAAAATCAACAGTAGTAATATCCTTTTAGTGTAATTGTAGAAAAAGTTCTACCTTATTTATTACCATGAAGTTCTGGGAACCACAGTTGCCAGTTTTTTTACCGTAAAACGACAGTTTTTAAAATATAATATTGATATTCGGTGGTATGGTATCGATACTGTATTGCAGAAGAAAAGTATTAGATACTGTATCAATGTTTTCCCCCACCATTACATCCTGCCACCACGCCTTTTCTAAAATGTTGTTTTTGCACAGTGAATACACAGCTGAGAATGTTATGAATGCTCCCTGTTGATCTAAATGAACAAACAGTCCTAAAAATGAGCAATGTTGCCAGCAGTTGCCAGTAAAACAGTTATTTTATTGCGCATCCTACTGACAGTGAATGTGAATAATTTAGTGACACACATATAAACAGAAAGTCACAATGATAATCAAGCCCCACAATAACATATTTGGTATTTTTTCAAAGAAGCTGATTTCCCCCAAGTGAAAGGTTTTCTTGGTCCGCTGCACACTGTCCAAGTGTCCCACTGGCTACAAAGGCTTCAATTATTTACACGTCTCAAAAAATGAACTTGGGCAGTAGCAGAATATCAGATCAAAGCATTTTAACATCTTGTAACAAGAGCAAGTTGGCTTAATACTGCAAGTGCTATTTTGGTTGTGCTGCCCCAGCTAGACTAAAGGGACCACTGGAGGAGTATATCTAGTTCCTTCTGTTTCTGAATCAAGAACGAAAGAGAGAAGTGTAGTCACCTTCCAGTCAGGATCAATTCCCTCCTGTAATAAGCTACCTGTTCTGGCTGGACACCCCTGCAGAAAACAGCATAAAAACATGAAGGTTCTCAGAACAAGGTTCAAGTAATGAACAAATTGAATGTTTCTGAAGTGTCTTTGGGTCTATTTGAACCAAGAAGATTTGCTATTTCTGACTCAATTCTGCAGGTGGCAGGGAAATGGAACCTGCCAGTCCTCATTTGCGCATCAGAAACAATGGGCAGGGGTTCCTGTTCCCAGGATCTTGTGTCAGTGAGGAAAAGCAGTCACAAGTGGCTGATATTCACTCTGTACACTGACAGGACAAGTGGACTCTAAGGATTAGCTGTCTCTCCTTCCTGCGCCTTGCCATGGGCATGGTAATATCTTCCACTGGAACACAGTCCCTAACCAATCACGCCTCTGCAGCATCTCTTAGTGAGCAGGAGTCTGCAACACGTCCAGACCAGCGAAAGGCTCCATCATTACCCACAGGCATTTCACAGTAAATCAGGGGGGGAGCAAGGCTCCATGCAAACTCAGAGACATAAAGTATTGCAATTAAACAGTTTTTTTGCAACATTAAACAGCTCCTCTAATGACCCCTGCTTACATTCATCAACTGAAAGACTGCTTCTTGGTTTTATATACAGTATTATACGTACAGTTGTCACTGAAATGACCACTCCAAAGTTATGAGTATGTATTCACTTCAATTTAGTTTTTTTACAAAGTTACAAAAGAGTCCCTCTGCTGCTATACTTCATCCAGTCCTTATAGTTGGAGAACTGAAATTCAGGTCATAAACCTGCTATGATTCTCCACTCTATTAAAAACCTTGTCTGGAGTATTGGAGACTATGCAATGTGGCTCTCTGATGGACGAGGACCGAAGCTGTCGACAGGGCCTTGAAGGAATTTATGAAATGCACATGGCCATATATGCATACATCAGATGCATCGTCCACATTACATGTTCTAGTGAACTGGTCTGTGAAATGAGTGCACACTGCCAGACTGTCACCTGATATCTCCAAGCCATAAAAATGAATTATAATAAGAGAAGTGAAGCGACATATTTTAAAATGTCGGACATATGTGTCACGTAGAGTCACTTGACATACAATTTTTATCTTACTTGCGTGTGTGGAGGATCACACGTATGTCAGTGCGCGGATGTCCGTGCGTATGCGAACGCATGAGTAAGCACGTTTACTGACAGACTGAAAGCGGACTTAAGAGAAATCAGAGGGGTGAAGCCATTGAGTCAGAAATTAAGACCTGTGCACCTGTTCTCTTTTCACATCTGAGCCAACAGTCAACATAAACACAACTTAAATCAGCCCTGAATCCCTGAGCAGATGCAGGTGTAGCACTGGGAGTTTTAATAACAGCACCGCGTGTGCGGGATCCGGGAGGATTGCGTGAGATACGAAACGAAATGAGTGTGAAAGCTTGGACCGCCGCGCCAGCAGAGGTTTGGTGCAAGTGCAAATTGCCTAAGAGTGTCGGCATGAACACCTTCTTGCAGCATCCCCCAGCCAGCCATGACACTTCTGTTTTTACCCATTGCCACTCCCTCCCCTGAAAATTGGATTTTTACTGAGGAAACATTTTGTGGCCAGATTGTGAAGAAAGACATGAGGACACATGACTACAGACAAACACGCAACACATACAATCACTCACCAGAACACGCGTACAGTATATACACGCTCTCAGTGCAAGCTAGTTCCTTTCATAGCCAAATTGAACAGTGAAACTCCAAAAGCTGAGCTCATTAAAGCTCAAACTATTTTATCTTTCCAGAAGGGTCACAGACAGACGCTGTTCAGCGTATTATATTATTATAATCCGTGCTGCCTGGAAAAAGGCCTCTCTAACATGAATGGGCACATAATCCTGTCACAATTTATCTACAGATCATCTTGTCCATTTTAATCATAATCATTACTGATGTAATTACAGTAATCAGCAGGATAATTGTGTGGGTAATAGCCATCATTACCTGCATCTTGGTTACCCCACTCTCTGCTCTCGGATTTGTGGCTCACATTACTTTGATCTATTTCACGTAGTAGTGACATACTCAAGTGTGGCCAGATAGGCAGTTTATTCAGGAATTCTCATATGGCGGAAATGGTAATCTCGTTCCCAAAGAGGCCCTTTTAGGACATGCGTCAAGCTAATTGCATCCTGGAGAAGTACATGAACCAAATACAAACCACCCGACTGCCCTCCCCCAATCAATCAATCGGTTAAGACTACAGCGAACAAAAGTGACTCAAAATACCTGGTAGAAAGTCATTCTAGAACATTCTGACTGCATAGCAGTATTTGGCTGCATTTAACCCATTATGGACTACGGCTCCCTATAGAAAACCCATAGAAAGGCCTCGAAATCACAATGCATTTCAACAGTAATGGTCATATGATCAAATACAATGCTGGTGGTGTATCCGTCTGTTAAGTGAGATGTAAGCCATGCTTGTTTCCTTCTGGGATCTTTGACTTTCCCCTTAAATGTGTAGTGTCACAAAGCTGAAAGAAATCAGAAATGCACCCAAAAATTTTTATATTGGGCAAGAATCCAGGGGTTTTAATCAAGTTTTAAATATGTCAATTATGATCTCCAATACAAATAATCAGATAAAGACCATTTTCCATAATCAGAATTTTGCCAAAGTCATGGTAAAATCTGATTATTAGTGTATAATGTAAATGCTCCCATTGTTCTGTTATTATGACAATAATGACTTAATCACAGCTCATATATTACTCTCATGACAATATCTCAGTTATGACTGCACTGTTGTTATGATAACATTGCTATTAATTATTATTTAATTCCTACATTACTGTTACTGTAAAGGCAAGTTTATAGTCGAAAGAGCATTACAATGAAAGACATATTATTGGGGCATATCCCACAGTCTGACATGCAACTAACATAAAAGACAGCCAATGTCACACAATGCTCAGTGTACTATGTACCCAGCTTAGAGGAAACAATTGAACAAATTAATTAATTTCCATGGTGAAAAAGGCAAATATACCCATAGACAAATCTTTTCATATATTAAAGTCGTTTTTGCAGCTTAATGTCACTTTTTGTCCCAGATGCTGTCACACTTCATCATGCATATTTGACTAATTATTATTGTTAATTTGAATAATAAAGATGAAAACAGAATTGTGAACACAGAGGTGTGTCAGATGTTCAGAAAAGCCACTGTCGTTCAGTAGAAACTCCAATTCCAACTTTTAATCAGATGTCTCTTGCCTTACTTAAACCTTGTGCATTGAATAATGCCTATAAACCGAGACACGTTTCTGCGCACGTGGAACCTATTATGATTCCTCAAATATACAGTATATTAAAATGCAACATACTTGCTGTGTCAAGCTAGCAATTCGCCTATATACTGCCCTCTTGTTTTTGTATTCAGGAGCAGGTCATGTCACAAGAGGTGACGCCTCTTACCTTGGGTACTGGTGCAGAGGGCGCTCTGGTTTTGGGTTCCGGGGCCACATGGTCCCTGTGTGGGCACACAGGGCTCCTCTGATGTCACACTCAACAGGAAGCAGATGGGGTCCTCGCATGGAATGGCCTCTGCTAGGTGGGGACAGCTCTGAGACTCACCGGCAGGCTCTCGCTCAATTTGCCGCCTTCGCTGCTTGAAACCTGAGGACACAGATGGGGGCAGTCTGGGTCATGAGTACAACCGTGAGCATGGAGCAATCTCCTTCATCTTGTATGGGCAGAGTCAGCAGGGAGCGCCTATATGACCAGGCTGGGTGGTGTAATGTGACCACAGCACTACATGTCATAGATTATAAAAGCATTATATATGGTGTCATTTCTGAAGATAAAACATTGGCCATATTGAAAAATATCTTACTTGTCTTTCTCTACACACAAGTAATAAAAACCCCACCCAATTTAGATGTTTCTATAATGAAATTCTACGATACTGTATGTACAATCTTTAAGATTAATGAAATGCCAAAACATGCCAAAGATCCCCAACCGCTATTTGATAAGTTTACCAATAGCTCACCTTTCCTTTTCTTTCCTTATAAGTCATTTTGTAATTTGTCATTTATTTGTTTATTTCTTCAAAAGCAATTTTTAATGAATAAAGTTGAACTATTTTTGTTGTCATTGTCAACAAAAGTTTTATTGTAATGTGCAATCTTTGAACACTGTGTCATGTAAATGTTTGTTCATCCATAATTTCAACTGGTATAATACACCATAAAGTTTCCTTATATATTGAATTGCATTCAATCAAAAATTGTGTGCCTTTCCTGCAACCCTGACACTTTGCTCTTCTGAATGTCTCCAGTTCGCTTTTGTGTTGGGTCCTTTTTTCATGCCATAATCTTTACCTTATAGCTAAACACAATTAGTCCTGGGGCAAAGAACACACTTCTGCAGAAGGATTGAATAGAAATAGTAAAACTGAAATATATTCTAAAAATCTCTTAACATTCCATTCTTTCCTTATGTGTTCTTCATTTACCATGCATTCATTAGCCTTCATCTTGCCTCATGCAGGTACTGGAAGGTTAAAGCAAATAATAAAGAAAATCTTCACTTTGAATTTATTGCACTATGACTGACATGTTCTAGTCCAGAAGATTTCACAATTTTATACGAGCTGCACTGCAACAACTCAAATTCTTCTCAAGGTGGACTGAATCATTATTATGTTCCTTTTTTACACTCTGCAGCATAAAAATGAGCAGCTTAACCTCTTAAATCGAATACGGGTCAGAGTGGAATTTTTTGCATTCATTCCTTTTTTCACGGTGCAATTTTCAGTCATATCGTCACAGCATATACCGCGTGAAAACGCTAAAACTCATGGTTCTATCTGTATGCATTATTTTAAGATGCCATTGCTTTAGCCATAGCAGTTCCTAATTTTGTAACGTGGCATGGAAAAACAAGCAAGGGGGGTCTCACTTTCTCAGAATTTTGGGAATCCACAAGCTACACTAATTAGGGTAATGTCAGTGTCCTTTTTCCCGCAAGGATCCAGTGAACCAAATTCATAATAGTTTATCATTTCAAAAACAAATCTATAGAATGCCCATTGTTTACTTGAATGATCATTTTTGTCCATTTCACCATTGCATGCAGTGGGAGCAATAATTATTTGATCCCTTGCTGATTTTGTAGGTTTGCCCACTTACAAAGAATGGAACTGTGTAGAATTTTAATCATAGGTACATTTTAACATTGAGAGACAATATCATATCACAAAATAATCCACAATAACAACATCATATACATTTTTTAAATTTAATATCATATTTTCACATGAAATAAGTATTTGATCCATAGAACAATAGGACTTAATACTTGGTGGCAAGCACAGAGGTCAGACGTTTGTTGTAGTTTTTCACCAGGTTTGCACAGATCTTGGGAGGGATTTTGGTCCACTCCTCTTTGCAGATCCTCTCCAAATTCTTAAGGTTCCGAGGCTGTTGCTTGACAACTTGAAGCTTCAGCTCCCTCCACAGATTTTCGATGGGATTTAGGTCTGGAGACTGGCTAGGGCACTCCAAGACCTTAATATGCTTCTTTTTGAGCCACTCCTTTGTTGCCTTGGCCACATGTTTTGGGTCATTGTCATGTTGGAAGACCCATCCACGACCCATTTTCAGTGCTCTCACTGAGGGAAGGTTGTCGCCCTCAATATGGTGAAGTCATCCTGTCCCCTTAGCTGAGAAACACCCCCAAAGCATAAGGTTTCCACCTCCATGCTTCACAGTGGGGATGGTGTTCTTGGGGTTGTACTCAGCATTTCTCTTCCTCCAAACACGGCGAGTCGAGTTGATGTCAAATAGCTCTATTTTGGTCTCATCTGACCACATCACCTTCTCCCAAGCCTCCTCTGGATCATCCAGGTGTTCTTTGGCAAACCTCAGACGGGCCTGTACATGTGCCTTCTTCAGCCGAGGAACCTTCAGCAGGATTTTAATCCATCCTTCACGGTATAGTCTGTTACTGATGGTTCTCTTCGTGACTGTGGTCCCAACTGCCTTCAGGTCATTAACAAGCTCCTCCTGTGTAGTACTGGGCTGATCCCTGACCTTTCTTATGATCATTGATATCCCACGAGGTGAGATCTTCCATGGAGCCCCAAACCGAGGGAGATTGGCGGTGACTTGGTGTTTCTTCCATTTTCTAATAATTGCTCCAACAGTTGTTAACTTCTTGCTTATTTTCTTGTAGCCCATCCCAGCCTTGTGCAGGTCTACAGTTTTGTCCCTGATGTCCTTAGACAGTTCCTTTTTCTTGGCCATGGTGGAAATGTTGGAATCTGATTGATTGTGTGGACAGGTGTCTTTTATACAGCTACATAACGATGTAACGAGTTGACACAGGTGTTTTGGGTAATGAGTTCAGATTAGTGCTTCTTAATGGAAAACTAACTGGTCTGTGGGAGCCAGAATTGTTGCTGATTGGTAGGGGATCAAATACTTATTTCACGCAAAAATACGGTAATAAATTTACAAAATTTATATGATGTTGTTATTGTGGATTATTTTGTGATATTCTGTCTCAATGTTAAAATGTACCTATGATGACCTCCAAAATCAGCAAGGGATCAAATAATTATTGCTCCCACTGTAAGTACTTGCACATAGGAATGCTAGTATATAAATTTTGTATTGGCTCTCTGGAACACGATCAGCCCAACTACAAGGTTCTCTGACCAGTCCCGGTAATGCAGTCGCATGGTATACAACTCCCCTCTCCGTAAGCAATCACCTACAGTATAACTTCTGCTCATTGTACAGCCAGTTAGGAGTATGGTATTAGACTGACAACTGAGTAGCATTTTAGATAATTAAATTTCCAATGGTGCATTGTTTGTTGGGCTTTCATAAAACAACACAGATGTTTTCACGGGCGGGATCATTTTCCTTTCATTTTCAGTACGCATACTGAGACAGTTATGCACTGGAAAAGTTCTTGAGACTTTATGACTAAAAAGGTTGATGTTTTCCAACAAAAATGTTTTTGTGATGACAAACTCTAAATACAAGACTATATTTGGAGGCCTCGAAATAAATTGCTTGTCTGAGTGAATAGTGAAAATGCATTTGACTCCACATTAAAGGGCATTTTCAGTGACATGACCCCATTTTATATTGGTAAGAATCTACATAAATTCACAAAATGTTTTATTATTATTCTGTACGCTATAAATCAGGAGCATGCCTGCATTTGAATAATAAATGACATGTGAAATTTTGGGATGTGTTTGACGTTGTTGTGGGTTGGGGATTTGACAAAAACTTAAATCAATGGATCTCAATCAATATGTTAGTATGCAAGATTTTATTATTGCATTTATTGTAGTGAATATTGTATTTTTACAATCTTCTGGACCTACTGCTGTCAGAGAGAAAGAAAGTTGGTGAGAGAAAGAAAAGGGAAAGGTAGGTGCAGGGTGTCAGGCAGGGGGAAAGTATCCTCAAATTTTTCAGGATAATCATAGGATTTTCAGGTTAATGTTTTATCATTTAGTTTGCAAATCTATAGTATTTTACACCTCATACACAACATAATATCATTTAGTTTACATGTGTCCTTTTGGAGTCTCCAAATGTCCTCCAAAAACCTGCTTAGACATAGTAGTTTACAAAAAGCAATGCAGAATGCTCATTTTCGGAAATATTGTCATCAAATTTGAAAGGAATTTGCATTATTGCAGTGGTTCTATTGTGTTTCTAAGCCCACCAGACACAACCATGGGCATCTGTATCCACTAAAATACAAAAAAATCCACTGTTTATTCCATCTGTAACTTTGTTAACTTAATATTTAGAAAAATTAGAGAAACAAACCCCCAAGGGTTGCCTTTCAGAAAAGACTGTGGACAGAATTGTGCCTGTAGTCAAAAGGGTTCAAGAGTAGTAGCCATGTCATTTTCAATCTTGTGTTAAGAAAACTGGTGATACTCAAGGGGTTAACAGACCAAAAAATAAAACTGGCATGATCCATTTCAAAACCTGTGAGCTCTTCCAGTTTTTCCTGGCTTGTTAACCCTATCAACATTGCCCCCTTGTCGTTGAGTCATTTACATTTACATTTTAGTCATTTGGCAGACGCTTTTAATCCAAAGCGACATACAAGTGCATAGGTTCTTCCACAAGTTAAAGCATAATATCCATAACTAGTCAAATGCGCATGAAGTGCACATTTTGTATTTTCTGTTTATATTTTTATTTTTTGGGTTAGACAAGAGGGATATTGGAAAAGGGGGGGGGGGATCAGGAGGGAGGACTAAGGTACAGTTTGAAAAGGTGTGTTTTTAGTCTGCATCGAAATAGGGGGCGACCAGAGCTGGCAGACCGGAGTGGTCTAGCTGGGGAGTAGGGAGTGATTAAGGATTGTATGTAAGGTGGGGCAGTCCCCTTAGGAGCCTGAAATGCCAACACTAGGACCTTGAAGCAGATGTGTGCGGCAATAGGAAGCCGTCGTTGACATCTCAAATTATTGTTGCATTCATATTTATATAATCCGAAAAACTGTGATGTAATAAAACTGCAAAACAGCACCGACAGATTGTTGACTCTCCACAAGCGAGAACAGCAGTTTAGATGCTCATCAGCTTCTTATTTGCATAGCAGAGCAATACAACTCCAGCCTCCCTCTCGCTACACTCATGGTTTAAACCGTCACCTCGCCAGAGACTCAGACGATAAAATACATATTCTAACAATCCTTGATACCATCTCTCTACGTCAAAAAATCATGTTCCAATATAAGAACAAATTATTGCAGAACATATTTCCGATTTGGTGGAAATATAAGTTTGTTTTGGAAATTATTGTTTTGGAACCAAATATCCCACCAGGTTATGAAGCTACAACTGTTTTCTAACATTTATTTTAGTTTTAGTTTATTTTATTTTATAATCTGTTCAGCCATCTGAAAACTATATACACTCACCAAGTACTTTATTAGGTATTTATTAGACTCTTTTTTTTACTTATACTGCTGTAGCCTAGCCACTTAAGAGTTATGATGTGTTTTGTGTTCAGAGATGCTCTTCTGCACACCACTGTTGTAATGTGTGGTTATTTGCATTACTGTCACTTTCCTGTCAGCTTTGACCAGTCTGGCCTGATGTCTCTCATTAACAAGGTGTTTCTGTCTGCAAAACTGCTGCTCACTGGATTAAAAATTTTTTTTTTGCACCATTCTTTGCAAACTCTACAGACTAGTGTGCGTGAAAATCTCAGGAGATCAGCAGTTTCTAAGATACTCAAACCACCCTGTCTGCAACCCACAATCATTCCACGGTCAAAGGTCTCATTTTTTACCCATTCCGATGGTTGATATAAACATTAACTGAAGCTACTGACCCGTGTCTACATGATTGTATGCATTGCACTGCTGCCACATAATTGGTTGATTAGACAATCACATGAATATGTAGGGGTAATAAAGTAAAAATGTTCCTAAAAGTGCTTGGTGAGTGTATTTGCCAAGACTATGCCGACGCAAATGCCGTATTGAACTACTTATTATTGTAGTGCAAATGCATTGCTAGGTCATTTCAGTACCAAACTAATATAAAATATGGTTAGCCTCCTGTATGAGGTTTCCTACCCTTTCCAACAAGGTATTATGGGCCTGATTTACTAAACCTTTTGTGGACATATGGCGCATACGCCCCAGGAAACATGCATCGTATGTTTCACGTGCGTGAATTTTCTCCACCTCTAAAAAGTAGGCAAAAACCGAGGCGCAAGTGAGACAAGAGATACGAGTGTAGCCGCCAAAGATGCACTGAAATAATCTTTGCAACAAGAATCACACTAACTCCCAGAGCAAGAATCATCAAACAGATTATTGATAGTAAATATTAATTCATGATTGCAGCCAAGCAATAATTAAGGCTGGGTGTTTGTCACAGAAAATATCTACAAAATAATTTAATTAATCAATGTCTCATGCGAGCAGTGACTGAGTGACTGAAATAACTTGCTGAACCTTAGTGACAGTAACAAGTGTCTGAAGTTTAAAAAACAGTGTTCCCAATAGTAAAAAATATGAGTTGTAATGCATTGATAGGCTGCTTTTAATCGCAATCCATGGAAAGACCATGTTTGTTTCGATTAGCTATCCTCCAAAATAATTACGGAAAAGAAACTGGGAATTGCAAAGGACAGCCAAAAAAGAGATAATCACCTGCGAGTTCTGTGACAAACATCCAGCCATACAAATAATTACGCTTCTGGGCGAAATAAAAGATGTCCTGAAACCTCCCACGCAACGTTCCCATTCTTAATTAATTAATTCAAACGACACCTGCTGCCACAGCTGGATTATTGACACAGTTTGCCCGATAAGGATAAACTTTTACATGGCACCAGATACATGGATATCAGCACATGCAGTGTGGTTATTCAATGCCATTAACGGGTGTTTTAACTGCGCCATTTAAGATCTGCCTCAATCGCAAGATGTGATTTGTAGGCATTCGCATTCGCTGATTGTGTAATGGGCTGTAGCTTTAGTAACTAAGACGTTAATTTCAGGCAGACTGCGACAGCAGAAATATACTCTTGTCACACCACCTTTTGCTCTGTGAATTTCATGGATGTGAATCTGTGTTCACATAGTAGAATTAATATACAGAGGTGTGTAATTACAGGATTTGGACTTGCCGTAATTTTACTGGCTAACAGGGCTCTTGCTAACCTAATAAAACTATGAAAACGTGTTAGTTTGTTCTTTTTGCATTTTTGTGTATATTTTGTGTATACTGTATGTACATGCTCTGACACAAATTAGTTTGGTCTCAAATTTCTGAATGATACAAGCATTTTCTTTAATTTAAGTCTTCAACCATATGTGTGCAGTAAATAGTTTTTGAGATATTGACACTTTCATAGGACTAGCACAAAATAGGTGGAAATTGACCTCTAGGGGGGTCAAACTGGAAAGGGTTAATTCCCTGAATGTTCCACATTTGCAAGTGCTCTGCCTTGATCTCAGAGCATTTCAGAACTTTCTTTTGTCTCCTGGCTCCTGAACACAGCAAAGAGACACTGATCGCAGTGATTTGAACATTTGTTACAATTAATTACCACAGGCTTATGCTCCCTGTATTGTAGTGACACCGACAACCACAGCCCAAGTGATACATCACTGTTCTACAGCAGGAAGGGTTAGAATTCCAAATGTATACACCCGCCAGGCTTCCAGTCTTTCCCTTTAATGAATCTCAAACAGGCAGCAGGACAAAATGGCTCTGGCTCATTAGAGGAACTTCCATGTCATGCAATCAATAAATAAACACTGTTGTATTTTCCACCATAGCCAATTTGTCGGTCACTTGTAACTGCACAAGAGGGCATGCTGATCTCAAAGGAAATCTAAAGATTGTACATCCTGGTTATGCTATTGCTTTAATGCAACTTTTGTTTCCCATTATTGCTAATTGGTTGGCATTTGGCTTTTTTCTCCATTATTTTTTCTCCAACTTCTCATGCACCATATGTCTTGGAACCAACTTTTTAATTAAATAAAATTTGGTGGACAGACAGATTGGTAGGGCAGGTCTGAAATGAAGACCAACATGACCAAACAAGGTATGCTATGATGCATATACAGTGCCTTCAGAAAATGTTTAATGACTTCTTCATCATTTTATACTGTTACACCTTAGTATCAAAGCAGTGAAATATGTTCTCCTTCATCAAACAATAATTTGCAATTTGCAAGGGCTGCAGGGTGATGCAGTGGATGGATGGATTTCTATCATACATTTTGAAATATCAAAGGCTTACATCTTTCATTTGCAAAAGTATTCACACCTAGAGTCAATACTCTTTAGATGCTGTAGGCCTTTGGCAGCAATTAAATCTGTGTATTCCCAGGTATGTCTGTATGCACTTTGCAACGGCATCACGTTAGTGTCAGCAAGAGCCTTTTTTAAATCAAATATAACTGTCAACTATATAAGTAAAAATTACAATTTACTAGCGGAACAAATACAATGTCCATCCATTTTCTAACCACCAGGTCAGGAACACGGTGGCAACAGAGCAAACAGAGCAGCCCAGACATCCCTCTTCCCAGCTACTTACTCAGACTCATCCCAGGGGAACCCAAGGCAATCCCAAGCCATCTGGGAGATACAATCTCTACAGCGTGCCCTGAGTCTGCCCCTGGGTCTCCTCCCACCCCCAACGGCAGGCACCCAGGGGGCATCCTTATTAGATGCACAAACCAACTCACCTCTTCACAATCTTACTCCTTTGGTCACTATCAATAGCTCATGACCACAGGTGAGAGTAGGGATGAAAATCGATAGGTAAATTGAGAGCTTTGGCTTTTGGCTCAACTACTTCTTCACCATCACGGTCTGATACAATGCCCACAGAATGGTGGCCACTGCACCAAAATGGCTGTCAATCTCCCGATCCCTTTTTTTTCCGTCACTTGTGAATAAGACTTGATCCTCAGCCCATCTGCATCACACTCTCCAGCAATCCATTCTAGTGTGCATCAAGGGTCACAGTATGAAAAGGATAACATCATCCACAAACCACATAGATGCCACCCTTACGTCCCCACACTCTCCAGATCTCGGATGCACCTTCTGATCCTGTCCATGAATACCAAGAACAGGAGGACCAACAAGGGACACGCTTGGCAGAGTCTGACACCCACAGTGAACAAGCTTGAATTAAAGCAAACACTCTTGCTTTGACCAAACAGTGACTGAATGGGTCACAGTAGCGACCCCGGGCACCTCATACTCCGGCAGCACCTCCCACAACATACCCTTAGGAACATGGTGACCTTCTCCAGATCCTAAAACACATGTAGACTGGACAGGCATATTCCTATGCCCCCTTAAATATCTACAAGAGGGTGAAAAGCTGGTCCACAGTTCCACGGCCAGGAAGGATTCCACATTGTTCCTGCTGAATCTGTGGTTCGATTATCGGTGGGAGCCTCCATACCAATACCTTGGCATAGACTTTCCCTAGAGGGTTGAGGAGAGTGATTGGAACACACCCTGCAGTCCCCTTTCTTGAAGATGGGAACCACTACCCCGGTCTGCTACGTCAAAGACTGTTCCAGACCTCCACGCAACACTCTATGTCAGCAGCCTGTGGTTCAAATACTACTTCTATTATCCCTCCCATGTCTTAGATGGTAATTTTAAAATGCACATTCAGGATTGAAAACCTTATGTATAATGCACTCAGAAATACATCTGTTTTTTTCCACTGAGAAGGGGATTTCCCTTATTGTTTTTTTACAGACTGTGATTGATGTTTTTGTCTGAAAATGTGTTTTTTTGTGCCAGTATGAAATCATAGTAAGCTGTGCAAAATAAATTGACTCTGTGGGCAGTGTACCAGGGGTACTGTGTACCCAGTCACTCAAATACTTTTTTGGTTTAACATTCTGTCCATGTTGCATTCCTTCCTCTCATCTGATATAGCCCATTACTTCAACAAATTACTTGTATGAGGATCTAAATTGATCAGTAATTGTATAATTAGCCAGGTGATTGCAAAAATCTAATACCTACATCAACTCCCTTGGGATTTAGATGGTAATGCAAGTTTAAATCATTTTGGGCCACATGTCCTACATAAATACTGTCCTTACTTAGGAATGAAGTAACTTAATTTTCAAGGTTTTTCCTTTTAATACACCTAAACATGTAATTCAATTGGGACAATATAGAGTTACTTCCACTTTTATTCTTACATAGACTGCCCAATATGGATGAGGATACCCTGAAATTAAAGCTGATAGTTTGCAGATTGATTTTATTTCAAATCCAATGTGCTGGAGTACAGAGCCAAAACAACTAAAATTGTGGCACTTTTGCAATACGTTTTGCATTTAACTGTATATATATGTCTGGTCCTGTCAGCCTCCTAGAACATAAATACTAAGGGCATACTAAATACATTGTCAGAAACATTATTTCTGGTCATTTGTTTCTGCACCTTAGACACTTAATAACATTTCATAAATACAACCTTACAAACAGGTTAGCTGTTCTGGCAACTTTTCAATCGTGAATAAACCAAGCCAGGGGCTACAATTGAAAAACAAAAACAAAAAAAATAGCTAATTTAAGTGCTATTTGGTTTTAAGCTCCATTTTCAATAGAAATAATATGTCTCAGAACCGAAAGGAATTAAGGGTGAAAATAAAAACATTTTAACCTGTAATGAAAAATGTGATGTACAACTCACACTAGATTTAATGGTGTGACATGACACTCAGGGAGATGTGGAGCCAAGACATATGCATGTTTGATCAGTCATGTAGGAAATAAAGATGCTTGTTTGTAAGGTAATACACTGCACACCCTCACACTCCACTTGCTTATAATTTGTCAGTAATTCAAGTGTGATCTCATGATCTGATGCAATAAAACATATTTAATTAATCAATTAATTCATAGACCATGAATTACTCAATCAATAATTAATTATTCCTTTATCCTTTTTTCTCAGCCTACCACTGGCTTTCTTGACGTTCTGTCAGAATGTGAGGCCGAAGAACCACCCCACTCCCACTACATGTATTACAAGCATACTAACTGTCTAGCAATTCATATAAGAATATAGGTGGTGACATGTCCCTCTCCCATCAAGCCAGTTCCCATACAACCAGCAATGCTACCTATCAGTCTTGAGCCCCTGCACCTATAGTCGTGGCCAAACTGGGTATAACTGACTGCAAGGCATTGCTGGATTCCAGCAGCATGATGACGCACAGTCCACGTCACCTGTATACATACGGAACAGGAAGGAGTACCCAACCACCACAGTTAAACTGTAGTGCTGCTACATGAGGGCCACCAGGACCACTGCTGGGATGGTTTGGAACAGCTCAGTTGGAGGAGCATAACCTGATCCACACATGCAGTCATGTCAGAGAAGGGAACAGCAAGAAGGCGGTAAGTGAACTTGTGATTCCGATACAAAATGATTTGCTTTATTATGTCACCAAACAGCAAGATCGTATGAAGAATTATTAGTAGTGCCTAGAACTTTTGTTAGGACTGTGATGCAGCTGAAGCACTCTCATGTTCTGGGCGGCCACCTGAGAATGGAGTAAACCCATGAGAGAGTCATGAATCGCTTCTACAGGCCAGGAGTGGTAAAGGAAGTGCAGAGAGTTTGCAGGAAGTGTCCGGGGTGTCAGCTCACAGCACCCAAAGTGAAGTATCTATCACGAAAAACCCCTGAAATGCTGGAATGCCCAGGAGGTTATGTTTTGTGGTTTTTCCCCTCCTGTACCAGAGTGAAGAATTAAATTGAAATATCAAAGTTTGATGCCTATCCCAGGCTTAGGGTGGATGAGTTGATTGAGCGGTTGGGTAAGGCTGTGTTCATCCAAAAAAGGATATTGGCAAGTCCCACTGGTCCCGGGATCCAAAGAGAAGATGATATTCACTACTCCTGATGGGCTATTCGACTACCGAGTTTTGCCTTTTGGCCTGCATGGAGCTCCTCCCACCTTCCAGTGACTGATTGACCTCAAGGGGCATTGTGAGTATGCCGCAGCCTACCTGGATGACATTATCATCTATAGCCGGGATTGGGAAACCCAAGTCAGTTTTGGGGGCACTTAGAGAGGCAGGGTTATTGGGAAAGCCTAAGAAATGTAAATTGAGTCTGGAGGAAGTCGAGTATCTAGGATTCACTATTGGCTGGTGCAATGTGAAACCTGAAATTAAAATTCTGGACACAATCAAGGACTGGCCACCTCCCTCCACTAAGAAGAAAGTCAGGAGGTGATGACACCCCTCATTATCCTGATTGAAAGTTCCCTTCCTAACAAATTCAGGTGGACAGAACAGACCAAACAGGCCTTCCAGGAACTGAAGAAGGCTCTGTGTTCAAGGCCAGTCCTCATCACATCCGGCTCCTTGAAGGAGATGATTGTACAGACGGATGCATCAGAGACAGGGGTGACAGGGTTGCTCAAAATTCCCGAATCGCACTGCTATTAAATTCCCGGTGTATAGCGTCCCCTCCCGGGAAGTCACTGTCAACGTAGAGTTGCTCGAATAGACCAATTGCCGTCTTCAGCAACATAGCTCTGGAGGGCATATTAAACAGCTGATCTCCGGGATTTTCCACAATGACTGAGAGGGAGGGTGTGTGGCACACTGAAGGAAGTGGTGGAGCACCGCTACAAGGCCAGGAAGTGGCTCCACACCCAGAGGAGACACACCTAAAGCTGGTTAAGCCGGTTTGTGAAGAAACTATGTAGAGCAGTTGTTGAGCTTGGGAAACCAGTGCAGCAGTGGGCTGCACTTTACTGTATCAAGGACTGCACCAGACAGTTTTGCAATTGTTGCACCAGACCGTCAAAAGTGCATATAACAAGCAGAAAGAATAGTTTTTTTGGAGGGGGTGTTTGAACCCTCCCCCTCCCAACAGTACTGGGGGACTCTTTCTGTTTCTTGTTTTTTTGTTTTTTGTTTAGTGAAAAACCACTTACCATTTCAAAATAAAGGTCCCCAGTCTAATTCTTGGTGCTGGTGCTTCCTGCCTGCCAACTCTCACATATCCACCCACCCGGCCTCTACAATATAAAATTTAGTGTATTTTATGTAATGTTGAAATAATTTTTTTTTTTTTTGACAGTCCTCCATGCCACCTCTGAAGGGCTCTCAGGGCACCCACTTTGAAAAATGCTGCTCTAGAGTTTACAGAGGACAGGGCTAAAAAAAAAAAAAAAAAAATCATTCAGTGAGTGGCGGTTCGATGGGTGAAAATGCCTTGTTAATGAGAGACTGGTTCAAACTGTCAGGAATCAGATAGTGACTTGAATAACCACACGTTATAACAGTGGTATACAGAAGAGGTTCTCTGAACACACAACATGTTATACCTTGTAGTGGATAGTCTACAGCAGCAGAATACCAAACCTGATTCCACTCCAGCTCCTTTCTGTCAGCTAAGAACAGGAAGCTGAGGCTACAGGCTGAATAACACTGGACAGTTTAAGATTGGAAGAATGTTGCCTTGTCTAACTAATCGTGATTTCTGCCGTGACATGCAGAATTGGGCGTAAGCAACATGAATTCATGGATCCATCATGTCTTGTGTCAACGGTTGAGGCTTCTGGTAGCGTAATGGTGTGAAGAATGTTTTCTTGGCACACAATAGGCCCCTTAAAACAAAAATCTCTCTTTGCGGCAAACAATGTTGAAAATCACAGAACTGCCGCATTTCCCCCCATGGGGGAGTCACGCAGTGTGTGACGGGGAGATTCGCAGCATGAATGTAGAGCTGACAAATCGGCAGAAAATGAGTGATACTATCACGTCAACATGGACAAGAGTCTCTAAGGAATGTTTCCAGTCAAATCCATGCCATGAAGAATTCAGACTGTTCTGGGGCAACCCTACCCAGTACTAGAAAAGTGTACCTAGCTAATAAAGTGGTGCTTTACTCCAGCCAGGGTACGTAGAAATTCAGTTGATTGACAGGTGGCATTGTGAGTGATACAAAATTATCTGGTGTGACTAATAAAATTGACCATTATATTCATAGTTCTCATCAACATTGCAGACTGTGACCATAGCTTAACACATTTCAACCTCAAGTAGAAAGGCCAGTGATTCCTGAATGAGTTTATCATAATTGTTAAAGAGGCGGCACGGATGGCTCAGTGGGTAGCACTGTCGCCTCACAGCAAGGAGGTCCTAGTTTCGAATCCCCGTCGGCCGGGGCCTCTCTGTGTGGAGTTTGCATGTTTTCCCAGTGTCTGCGTGGGTTTCCTCCGGGTACTCCGGTTTCCTCCCACAGTCCAAAGACATGCAGGTTAGGCTGATTGGAGAGTCTAAATTTCCCGTAGGTATGAGTGTGTGAGTGAATGGTGTGTGTGCCCTGCGATGGACTGGCGACCTGTCCAGGGTGTATTCCTGCCTTTCGCCCAATGTATGCTGGGATAGGCTCCAGCTCCCCCTGCGACCCTGTTCAGGATAAGCGGGTTCAGATAATGAATGGATGGATGGATGGATAATTGTTAAAGAAACAACCCCACAACTCCTACCTTTGTGCCAGCACTGACAGTGATTTGTTCTGTGCA
This sequence comes from Conger conger, assembly GCF_963514075.1. Taxonomy (NCBI): domain Eukaryota; kingdom Metazoa; phylum Chordata; class Actinopteri; order Anguilliformes; family Congridae; genus Conger; species Conger conger. The sequence goes on along the minus strand of NC_083762.1, from coordinate 37,037,030 downwards.
TTCCACTCTCATATTTAGCTTAAAACCTCAGACAGGAGAAACTGCCTTTGAATGGAATAACCATGCCATTTCTATCAGTAATATGAATGTGAATGAGGACCATTTAAATGTTTTAACAGTAGTCATCTCCAGTTCAGAAGGGCCACAGCACATACATTATAATCTGGCCCTTATCTATATATGGAACAGCTAAGGCCAAGGCATGTAGTAGAAGCAGAGACCCTCAACGTGTCACCAAGAATGTTAAATACAGAATAAAGGCTTGGCACAGGGCTGGACTGTGCAGCTCTCTCTGAATGAATAGCTAGTTTTTGTTATCATATTGGCCTATTTGTTTATCCCATGTAAGCTGCATATCTAGGTATTGTAGTCAGGAAATATACAGAAAATCAGTCTCCAGTAAGAGCAAATTTAGCATAGGAGGCTGCCACTATATCATAGTCTACTGTAAGCCGTCCAGACTGTGAACCGTATCAAACAGTACCCACTCTATTCATTACATTACATTACATTATTGGCATTTGGCAGACGCTCTTATCCAGAGTGGCGTACAGTTGATTAGACTAAGCAGGAGACAATCCTCCCCTGGAGCAATGCAGGGTTAAGGGCCTTGCTCAAGGGCCCAACGGCTGTGCAGATCTTATTGTGACTACACCGGGATTAGAACCACCAACCTTGAGTGTCCCAGTCATTTACCTTAACCACTACGCTACAGGCCGCCCTATTCTTGTCCCTCTCAATGCATCTGCTAAATTTAAAGACCCAGCCATTTTTTAACAATTCCATTATTTAATTTCACCATTTTCTTGAAGCCTTCTTTGTACACCCTTATGTCCCTGATGTGACAATACACTAATATTCTGTAACTTTCCCTCAAAAGTCAGCTTACCTATCTCTGGCAGTCCACACGCTAGCCTTGTTGTATGCTGGTACTAACCCCATATCTGCAGCCTCTGAAAGACAGTCTGCTCCGATCTGAGTGCTAGTCCTTTTGGCTGGTCACCTTGCCCTTCAGTACAGTCGCCCCCCCCGGCCCCCAGGATGGATGTGTGCATGTGTGGGCGTGGGGCACACTGTCTGCTGCTGTTAATCTGCTCCTCAGGGGAACATCTAATCACTGCAGCAGAGACATAAATAAAGGATATATCCGTATTCTGATCTGCGGTACAACATTGTTGCCAACATACCGTTCCCTCTGTAACCTTTCTGTCTCTATTTCTCTCACTCTTAATCGCTTTTGCTAAGGAGTAACCTACAAGGAAAGCACCGCATTTGACATAAAAAAGGTCCAGGACAAAATTCACCGTTGGAAGGAAGTGAGAAGGTGGCTAATAATTTTAAATCCAGCAAAGAGTGCGTCACACTGATGGCTACGGCCAATGCAAGCTTCACCCACAAGAGTGCGAAACCTTGTTGCTTTGCCAATGTCACTTGAATTTGTATCTGATTAGGCTATTTTACAAGTTTAGCATATTGTTGGTTATTTGATTCTGCTTCATATGAGTTTTAGGCCAATGTGATTGAAGTTATTGGTTATTGGTAGGACTCAAAATAAACTTTCATTTCCTAAAATTGGTGTATCTGGTGTATTGGTGTATTGTTTTTTTCCCTCTCTTTATTTAATTTTTACATTTTTTATTTTCTCCCTTTTCCATACTACCCAATCAAGGCTCCCAGTCAACAATCTACCCACTTTTCATCTGTCTGTTTGTCTGTTCATCCGCCTGTCTATCTGTCTGTTGGTCTGTGTGTCCAAATGTGTACACAATTCTGTACACACAAGTCACTGTAATATTTAGTTACTATGTTGTCTGTTTTGTTTTATCCCTCTCTCAAAGGCTATATAATGTTTTACCTCCTCTCTATCTTTCTCAAAATTAGCAAAGTAATAATCTATATATATATTATTATTCAAAATAAAGTTGGCCTCCCAAGAGGGGGGTGTGCTAGCAGAAATAAAAAAGGAAAAAAATTATAAATGAAAAAAAATTACATTGGTGTATTTCAACATTACTTTCAGAGTTCCAAAAATGTCAGTGTTCCAAAGTATCTTCATTCCCAATGTGTTTGGTTCTCATAGGGTTCTACTGTACTTCAGAAATATAGTACAATGCCATGCTTAGAGAATAAAAGTAATTATGTCTTGGTCACAAAGGAAGTAAGACACATAATTCAGAAGCTTCTAAAGGCTGCCCAAGCTCAGTGTGAACAGCCCGATGCATATTGAGAATAATCATTGGCATGTGCAGGGTTGGAATGAGTGCCCTAGGCTAATGACTGCAGCTCAGGGCAATTTCACTCTCAGGGAATCGGGGGTAAATATCTGTGACTGAACATGCCAATTTTCTTTCTTTTTTATGCGCAAACATTCATGGCTTTTTCCTCTCACCTTTCTTCCCCTGGGGCTCCATGCAGTTGTCATGGAGACAGGGCCCCCAGTCAGACCAGGTTGAGACCAGGCATTCCTCAGGACAGGGTATATGGCAGGGCTGCACGGAAGAGGGAATGTTCCCCACACACAGCCTGCTGTTCACAGGTCTGGACACTGCGGAAATAACACAGAGTCAGCACAGACAGTAAACACTTCACTGCATCGACATATGTCTTCCCCGGCCCACTTTTCAAACTGAGGCTGAGCTACAAAAATAATTAGACCTTATCATCATTTGGAATACATAAAAAACCAAAAAAGATTATTAATAATATGCTACCAATAACCTTTTTTCTCATTGTTTCATAATATTTAATTATAGCATAAATGCAAACCACAACCAAATTTTCATCTCCATAAAGGAATAAGCACAAGTAAAAGAGGTTCAGGTGACTATGATTATGCTACTTTTTAAACTTGCCATGTTCACTTAATTTATAAATGTATTGCTTCTTTGCGCGTAAATGTTGCTTCATCATATCAGCCATAACCTTATAACTTCAGGCAATTATCAGACTGTAATTACAGAGCAACCCTGAAAATAAACAAATAAAACACCTAAATCCTTGAATTAAAATATATGATACCAGCACACCAAACATACTGAATATTGTACTACTGCTGAAAAGACAATATGACAATGTCACTGCACCACTTCTACTATACTATACTATATCATTGTTTCACCAAAATAGGCTTTTAAGCTTTTAGGGATTACATTTATGGTATGGGCAATGATACATTTGAATTTGTGGCAAACTGAGATCACATCGAAGGAAAATAACTTTGGAGACTTTCATTGATCCACATCCCAGAAAGCCATTGATTAAAAGAGGCTTGCTTATTATTATTCTACAGCTAGATCAGTGTGTTTTCACATACTGCCTGCATCACTGATCTTATTTCACTTATTTTCTCCATTGATTCAAAAGAAACAGGGAAATGCAGATATGTGAATACTATTTATTATGTGATTATGTGATATCCTTTTAATAATATTTATTTCCATTTTAGCAAGGATAATATAGTAACCTGTTTACAGACAGGCTGTGAAATAGTCAGGTTGGACAGAGTAATGAGACAGAAAGGGTGGGGATTTCATGAGTTTGGTGTTTGGCGTTGAAGTCATTCCATATAGAGCATGTCTGGAGTGTGTATGAACACTGGTATAATGGCATAACACATAACAGAAATACATATACACTGTATGAGAAAAAGCTAATGGAAAAGCTTCAAATCCACATGAGTGAGCTTGGTGGAATCTATCCAGAAGTCAATGGACCATATGCTGAGATAAATTCAGGTCATCAGCCACAAAAGTATCCTTCCTGATCCCTCCACATTACGGTGAGTCCAGCCAGGCTTCCAGACAATTTATGAGCAAATTATGGAGCTTTCTACCATTTCAGTTTGAGGATTACAAAAAAAAGCTACATCCAAGCCTGTAGCCAGGCCTTAGCAAGAAGTCAAAAAACACTTGACAACACCGAAGCGGGGATAGTGACAAGAATAAAACATGAGTTTCCTGCCCTGCATTCAGCTAGCAAGAAGACTAAAACATGTTCCTCTCACCAGGCCCCTCATGTGTGGTGGTGTTTTCCCTGCTCTGATGTATTTCTGACACTTTCTGACTCTCTACTGCCTGCATACAAGCCATGCCTCCGTTATATTATGTACTTTCTTAGCACTGTTTTATCTGAAAAGTAAATGAAGGAAAGAATGGTATTAATTGTTTCATTATTTTCCATTCCCATTAGAAGGCATGAAGCTGTTTTAGTGCCTTAAAATGAAATGTTTCTGTGTAGTTGAAATGATTCCTCTCGACACCGCAGTTATTGGAACACTGACATCAAAGAGCAAATTACTCGTAAACACCATGGCAGCAAATGGTTCACACATGATAGATGAGATGATACGCTAGAAGGCTTAGTGCTTTATAGCCTAACTTGCAGGTCAAAACACTCTTATAAATTTGTGTTTAGGTGTCCCATAAAGCTATCTCTGACCTTGGCACCATGGAAAATCCCATGGTGTACTGCTTTTAATGGGCCAGTACAATCCAACCCTAAGGATCCAAGGAACTACAGGAACAAGTTGTAGGACTACCACAACTATGGGTGCATTTACTCATTTAATCCTGTTTCACAGCATAATAATGTAGATATAGCATACAAATCTGGTAATTAGGAGTAAGCATGAATTGTTTGAGAGGATAATATCTGCGTAATTCTAACCACATCTATAACCTCATCTAAACTACTGCCATTCTCCAAACCAAAATATTTATTATGTTTTATTAGGTAGACCTGTACACCAGCTTGTTAATGCAAATACTTAATCAGCCAATCATGAGGCAGGAAATAAATGCATAAAAGCATGCAGACATGGCCAGGAGGTTCAGCTGTTTTTCAGACCAAATATCAGAGGGGAAGAAATGTGATCCAAGTGGATTGGTGGATTGTGGAAGTGGAAGAAGTGCATTGCTATTTTAATATTTGGAAATGAGCAATACACATTGCAAATTGCCTTTTAGACCAGTGTTGAGCAGGCGGGTGGCAAAAGGGCAAATTACGGAAAATTAGGTCACATTATCTCAAGACCACAACCTCTTCATCAATAATAGACAACTCTCTATTATTGATAAACATAAAACACTGACTGGAGACTCTGTTCAAAGTAAAATTAAATTTGCCTCTATGAACATCCATAGGCAGGGGTTCTTTGGCTACATATTCTACTACAGTAGAATCTAAAGATCTAAAACTCTCAAAAAGTCTGGTCAACCAAACAGGATATGGAATCAGAGAAGCATAAGATGAATTCAAAATGACTGCAAAACACAAACTAAAAACTTTAAATGCTATCAAAAATAGGCAAGCGTGTGAGGTTAATGGCTGCTGCTAAAAAGTACAATTTTGACATCAATAAGGACCCGGGAAAATTAAAGATGGAAGGATATAGGATGGAAGGAGGCAAATAATTTTAAATCCAGTAAAGCTTGCATCACGCTGACTTCTGCTTCCCATTGGAGTTAATCCACAAGAGTGCAATACCTTGTTGCTTTGCTAACTTCACCATATGGATTTGTTTCTGATTTGGCTATTTTAGTTTTGCCTATATTTTTGTGATTTGATGCACTTTATACATGACAAAGTTAGCCTACTGTTAAATATCATTGAGGTTAATAGTTTTTTATCACTGAAACTAAACTGAAATGTAAAATTTGTAAAATTGGTGAATTCAGAAGAAGTTAGTGTCCCGAATGACCTTCATTCTCATTCTCTAAGGTTTGTCTGTATATTTATATTTTGATATCATATTTATATTTCCTGTTAACAGTATCTCAGTGTTTCTTACGAAGACTATAAAGGTATACGTTTTCTAGGCACGTAAGGGATAGCTTCTACGTGCAACGTTACTTGGCCCATCGACTTGCTCTAAGATCGATTATGCACTCCATGCAGCGACTGTTTGACTGCATTATGAGAGAAAGTAGTGTTATTTATGAATAAAATACTGCAGGAATACTTAAAAATATTGCATTTTCATGACTTATTAATAGAATTAAAAACGTACAAACGAAATTATCCCACCGTATACATAATTTCCGCCAAAGTATATATATGGTTTGTGTTATCAGATTGCGGTATCACACCTCGTCCCACTATGCCACCAAGCAATACGCCTTCTTTGGCATGTCATCTTTTATTTAAATTATTTCAATATCTTTTAATATCTAATTATAATTCAATAATGCTCAATTTCCATTCTTCACTATATTTGGTAAGCAGCATTGTCCTGAATGGTCTGAAGCCTTGTAAACAGCTATTAGAAAAAGAAGAATTAAATAAGTATGTATGCAGACAGTAACCTGTGAATAGTGAAGGGGTTTATTGTTCTCAATACTCTCCAGTCATTCATCAGAATGCGGAATTGAAAACCTGTTGTCCTGGAAGTTTGTAGAAACTGTTATAAAATTTTTTTAAATTAATGTTATACTCCCACATTTACATTTTCCAAGTGTGCTGTCTCAATTCAATTTAATCCGAATCAATCGAAAGAACACTGAGAGGGTACACAATGGGGCAGGGCAGGCTTATAGATACCGTAATGAGTACAGACTAGCTGGTCAGTGCACCGGCTGAGCTCCAAACCATTATAGTGAACAACTGGTCATGGGGTGGTGGGATGAGCCCAATTATTCCTTTCTGCCACATATTTCCAGTTATAGCCTGATAATTGACACCTATGAGGATTGGTGAATGTAAAGTGGTTAATGTAGGTCCAAACCTGCCCTCCAGGTGTTTAGCGACAAAGCCAAGCACTTAGTTATATGCACCACTAACCAGCGATACAGTTTCTCTGTTTCTGGATTTCCATCAGGTTTAGCAACTGTATAATTTTTATGAAGTGTCTTTTTTTAACAATGGACATACGTGTCACATTTAATTCTCAATGACATATAGTGAGCTACGCAATATTTGAGACAAAGTGCACCATAATGAAATGGGGGGGTGACATAATGTTATGTAAATTAAAGTAGTCATGTTGCTTGAACTTGATCAGCTAAATGTACACTTCTGCCATCAGCAGTTACATCATCATTTAAGTGAGCCAGTACCTGGCAGTAAGTGGCAACCATACATGCCCATACCATAACACTGCTGCTTTGGGTCTTTGGCAGTTTCTTTTTGCCATCACCCTAATACAAGTGAATCTTGGCCTCTTTTGTCCACAATACATTTTTCAACAACTCTGCAGGCTCTATTAGGTATGTCTTAGCCCACTGTAACCTGGCCGTCCTGTTTTCAAGGCTAAGTAGTGTTTTGAATCTTCCACTGTAGCCTCTGTCGTTCTGTTCATGAAGTCTTCTGCTGTGACCACTCTCTGTGTGAAAAAATACATCCCAATGCCTTTGCACAATTGACCTTTTGCTCATTTTTATTTATGCCCCCTCGTCCTACTAACAGAACTGAACCTAATTAATCTTGCATGGTTCACTTTAACCCCTTTTATGTTAAGTCAAAAGCTTCAATCAAGTCTTGTTTTACTAAGCTGGAACAGATTAAGTATCATATGACTTTCCTCATAACCTTTATCTTTTATACCAGGAACCAATTTGGATGCCCTCCCTTTTCCAGAGCCTCTAAATCTTTTTTAAGTCAGGGAACTGAACATAATACTCTAAAGGACGGATTTACGTACATGAAACTTCCAGCGCAAAATGTGGCCTGATGAGAGTATGTTGGTGCGGTCTGCCTGGAATTAATATCTTATTTATAAAGGCTACAGCTCATTACGCATGAGTACTGCCTACTAATCACATTTTGTGAATGAGGCAGATCTTAAATGGTGCAGTTAAAACTCCTGTTTAGTGCAATGAATAGCCTATCCTCATTCGGGATATAGTCAGCACAATGGTCAGCACAGAACAAAATGCTAGATATTCCAGCTGTGGAGGCAAATGTCGTTTGAATGAATCTGAGTAATTAGAATGTGAGACAGTGTAATGATGCAAGGAGCTTGCAGGAATAAAATTGACTTTTTTTTTTCCAGGAGGTTCCTAGACATCTTTTTCCGTTTCTAATGTTTTCTGTGATTGTTTTGGAGGATAACTAATGAAAACAACCACAAAACCCTGGTTTTATTAGCTTATTTTAGCAATGCAATTTGAGCTCCATTTCTAACAATGTTCTGTTAAAGTCAAAAGGCAATGGACAAAAGCGATTAAAGCAGCATTTGAATGCATTGATTATGAGCAGTACTGATTTTTCAAGCTCTTTTTACAGTCACTATGATTGAGCATGCTATACTCCATCATTTTAGCCTATTAGCTAATTTAATAAATTATTTAGTAAATATTTTCTGCGACAAACGTGCTGCCTTAATGATTGTGTGGTTGCTTAATCTGTACTATATGATCATTTCTTGTCAGTTATAATATATTCGCCCGTGATTTGCACAATCGTCCCTTAAATACAAATGCATTAAGGAGAGAATTCCAGCCTCATACGCTTGTTTGATACATAAGTGATACATACAGTTGAATGTGCTAAATTTAATATACTTGGGAATAATAATAATAAAAAAAGTAATCATAAAAGCCTTTCAGGTTCTAGTCACTGTGCTGTAGCAGGATATAGAGTCCTGCCTTACTGTATGTTTTTATTTCCCACATGTAGAACTTTAAATTTAGCTATATTGAATTTAATTTGCCAGGCTACCACCCACTTCTGGATTTTGTCTAAATTCTCTCGGATTATACTGTTAGCTAAATCTCCCACTTTTGTATCATCTGCAAATGTAATTAATGTACAGTACTTTCAATGATTCTGTCAGAGTTGTTTATATAAATGAAGAGTTGTGGTCCCAGCACCAATCCTTGTGGGACTCCACTTCCCACAGTACCCTGCTCTGATATGATGCATCCTACCCTGTAAGCAGTTCTGAACCCACTGCAACATACCTCCCGTAATTCCTACTGGCTTCATTTTGATCAGGAGTCTCTCGTATACTACCTGCTACAATCAAAACAGCTGGTAGCTTCCTCAAACATTGCCAAATGGTTTGTCAGGCATGACCTTCCTTTGCTTGTTACCTTGTTGGGTATCCCTTGGAATGTTGTTATTTTCAAGAAATAATGCCAACCTGTCTCGAATGATGGATTTCTGTATTTTAAACTAACAGGCCTGTGGTTCCCTCTACCAAAGCTGAGAATGTGAACTTTAACCACATGTGCAGTGTGCAGTGATTACACATTGAAAATTGTGGTGCGCAAAGCCAAATCAAGAAAAAAAAATGTTTCCAAACTTTATGGAGCTCCCTGTATATTCATGCAAGTCAGCATTTTATTATTTCTTGTCAACATTTGAAAAACATACAAATGAAAATGTAGAGGTTAAATTAGTTCAGGAATTATAAAAACAATATCTGGCAATTCATTTATGTATGTATGATAATTTTTCAACACTAGAAATGTGTACAGTACTTTACATTGAATTGCATTGAAAGGTGTCCAGTCAAGGTAACTTGGTTTTGTTTAACATAAAAAATGTTTTTATTTCTCCTAGCACATCCTAAATACTGGTATTGACCCCAATTGACCCAGATATTTTGAGCAATTTCTATGAGGAAAATATTTTAATCTACATTGTAACCACCATTATCTACAGAAACAGGAAAAACATTATTATTATTAATTATAAAATATTATTCATGAATTATGAAATATTTTTGTTCAACAATGAATGAGGGATGCAATGGTATTATATTTTACTGGTATGACATCTGTCGACCTAAAATATGAGTTTTATGGTTTTGCAGTACTGTGCTATTATAATTCTTTATGTAATAAGAATTATTTCAGGAAAATGTCTAACAACACTGAACATCTGTTTTGCATTGAACAAAAGCATCAACAGACTGCAAGGCCTGCATTTGGAGACATTTTACTGCACCAGGATCCTTTATTTCAAGGACCAATTTTTGACTAAATTCTCTTTGCCTTTTTCAGTCCAGATTGTGGAACACACATGAATGCACAAGCAGTTTTCTTGAAGTCTGTGCGGCAGGTGCCTACATTGCTGCAATGGAAAGCACTGCATTAGGTTCGGCGTGGTGCGGGGATGTAATGTTTAATAGCATACTCAGTGTGATGTGGGGTACCGTGTTCCCTACCATCTTTGGTGTGATGTGGAGTGCTGTCATCTGGGACCTGCACACAGTAAGTGTCTCTGGTCTGGATCCCTCCTCCACACAGAGCACTGAGTTTGTCTTGCCGCCGGTCCTGCTGGCTGAGAAGTGGGGCTACCTGACAATCGCCCCAGTCCGTGCTCTTCCACACAAACCTGGTGAAGTAATGAGTCAACCATGGATCATACCAAATATGTACACAAACCAGCAAAAAACAAGAGTCATCTAATATTTCACACCCGGACCTCTGACTGTATATATGGATATATTACTGGTACTGCCATCTATCAGCGGTTTCAAAATGTTTTTGGTCAGGCTCCTCTTTGGTAATTTGGAATTTTTTAAGCCCTATCTCCAGAATGTACACCATGCAATGTGCCCTTTTCCTGCCCACCTCAACTTTGAGAACTACTAGGATAGACCAGACAGAACAATGGACGAATGTTACTTTGGGTGTATTTTGGTCTGTGGGCAGGTCAAAATGGCATCAGAGAAGAAAATTGGGGGTAATCATAAATTATTATTCGTAATAGCTGTGGGATGGGATTTGATTCAAATTTTCTCCTTAAATAATGAATGTCAAATTTTAGGCTGGTCCATTCAGAGAGGACAGCGGCAGAATTTATCAGGTAATAGAAATGGATGTAACACAAACAACTGAAAAGGAAAGGCACTTCAAGGTTAAAAATGAAACCATAAACAAGTACCATACTTGTTTACGGATTCATTTTTTGCCCTTTCAAGAAGTGCTCACTAATGAAAAAGCATTGACTATGAAAAATGCTGCTTTGCACAATGAGATAAAAGAGAGGCTTTAATGAGATGGTGGTCTAACAGTTATTCATCAAATGCTTACAGTAATCTCATTCATTCATTTTAATAAATCTCTATCGCTGAGCACTTCTAAATCTAAATACTCTTCATCAGGCTAACAATTCATTATTGGTCTGGTAAAAACCCATTTGATCAGGGAAATGGAAGCTGTGAAAATTGTGACTGTTTCTTTTTTGAATTACATCATTTTGAGTCAGTTCTTATCTGAAGTAGAATGCATTCCATATTGTGTGGGATGACATCAAGGGATGTATACCTGGGACATTCAGGAAGCAAGTCTCCTACAATGTTGCAAGCTTCTTTTTCCTCAAGAGGAGGGCATTCTTTCCCTCCACCAATAGGAGTCTGCTTCAGGTTGCGAGTCCTGGTTCGGTAACCGGGCGACAGGTCCACTGCTCGGCAAGTCTTTGAACATGGGCTCCACAAAGACCAATCAGACATTTCGCAATCTCTGGGCATCTCACAAGATTGAAATGTCATCGGGGTGTTGTCATGGATACAAAGGCTGAGGGAAAAAAAGAGAAGAAATTGAAACCTTAAGATTTTCAGATTTTAAACTAAAGGTTGGACTTGAATGTTCACATTCTGATGGTGTCAAGTACTATTTTCCAAAAGACAACAGCTATTGGAAGAACATAAATGTGTGCAAACATGAACAGTCCATGAATCTGTAAATAATTTGTATCCAACAGAAAAAAATGCTGTCTCTCCTTCAAGAGTGACAAAACTATCGTGAGGAAATTTAGAGCCAATTTCAAAACCTCTATTCAAAAAAAGAATTTAGTCTAGGACTAGGCTATGTCTATTAAACTGGCCCATAAACTTGCTTAACTGCATTGTTGTTGAGTAATTTATTATTGTAAATAATGGAAAAGGAACATTCACCAAAGAAATGAAGAAGGAACAATCCAAACACATGGTGGAGGGTGTTATATGACCCTTTTGGAAGGCCCCGAGAACATTGAAATCTAAACAAACACCCAAAAGGTTTTCTTTGTAGAACGTTCCAGCTGCCTTTTCATCCCAGCTGGGATATCTTCTCTTGAGTTCAGTTTACATGAACAGCACTGCACTAATCAAACAGTTCTGTGCTGGAAATGTAGATTGTATAGAAGTTGAGTGTGTACTGATTCAGATTTGATTTGCCTGATTTCACATCAAATAAGCTAAAAAATAAGACACAATCTTTATTGTCTGGAGCTTTATTTTGTTAGCAACAGTCAGAAATTACAAACGCTGTATCACTATGGTGCAGTCTCATTAAAGTGGATGGGTAATTCTTTCCATTTCACTTTCAAATTGATAGATTTTTCCTCTCAAATGGAATGCCGTCTACAACAATGATGTACACAAGGCGTTCAAGATTATTGTCTAGTATGTCAGCTTTAGCAGGCCACTAACCTGATGGACTGACAAGCCCTTGAAATTGCCCACTCCTTTGAAAAGCTTTAGAAACCTGTTTATCACTAAATGTGCTTTTATCAGCTCACATATTGCCAAGTAGTCCAGGCAGAAACTGATAACATCATGGTGTTATTACAAAGCAAACAGACATGCTACCTGACAGTTCATCTGCATGAAAGGACTGAAACACATAAAGGACTATAAAAACTACTGATTGTAGTAATTCATGGTAAACTTTATCATTATCTTACCATCAACTGCATCACATCCTTAACTTTGATCATGTACACCGATCAAGAATGCAAAGGAAAGTAAGATTCATATTTGTTCCAGATGTTACAAGTTATCGAGTTTGTAGCATCTGGAAAAGATCATTTGTGAAGGATTAACTAAATATAATGTGAAGACAAGTGTAAACATTTGATGTGACCATGTGAGCAACATTGGTAAGTTCATTTGAATTTAGGTTGTGAAGTTTGGCATGAATTTCTTTGCTTTAAAAAAATATATACATATATATTCGTCCCCTTGGTGGTTCCATTGGTCAAGGCAGTTGTGACAGGTAGACTTAACCTAACAGCCTTAAGCTGACAGTCACTGGAATTCCACAGTACCAGGACACAAATGGTTCTCTCTCACCATGGTTAGAGTGGGTTTACTGTACATTGGCCAGAGTTCTATGGTTTACAACCAAGCACACTGGTATCATTTCAGAAGTTGGGTGTGAGGTTATAACACACAAGTACAGCATGTTACTTTATTACTGAATTATCAGTGTTAGTGAGACTGTAAGATTTTCTGACAATAAAAACAAAAGTGAGGGGGTCAGAAGGGGGGGAGGGTTGTCCCTCCTTTCTGGCACTCCTGCTTACAATTGAATAATAGCTTTCCCATTTATTCACTTGCAAGTAGGAGATGTGGAACAAACATAAAATCATTACATAAATTCTCACAAAGAATGCCTGTTTATATCAGATTGTATCTCTTTTGAAATTATACAGTTGGGTGAAAAAATCAAAAGCAAACCTGAACTCTAAATGGTAAGGTTAAATGAGACCTAAATGAGAATTTTAAGGTCCAGACCCAGGTGATTTACTTGTTAGGGCTTCAATGGTGACTATAATTCTAGGACTGAACCTTTTATTGTGATGTAACTCCACGCCTTCTAAAGTATCCAACTACAGTAGCTGTTCTGTCTGGTGTGAACAACCTGGGTTCCTCTAAACAAGTTGTCCAAGGATGTCAGAATGAAGATGGTTTATTTCCACCAAGAAGGAAAAGGCACAGAGACTCTCTGAACATCTTAAATCACCTATTTCCACAGTCAGATACATTATTAGAAAATGGAAGATAAATGAAATAAGGCAAGGTCTGGAAGACCAAAAATGATTTCAGATAGAATGGCCCAGGACCTGGTGAGAAATGTTCAGAAGAACCCACACATCACTGCAAAAGAGCTGCAAAAAAGAATAGTTCCAAAACCAAAATTTAACTTTTTGACACCACCAAAGAAGGTATTTTTTGAGAAAAAAGAGTGAAGCCTTTGAAGCGAAACACCTTGCCTATTGTTAGGCATGGAGGTGGATCCATTATGCTTTGGGGTTGTGTGGTAGCTGGGGGCACAGGACATATTGTGTGAGTAGAAGGAAGAATTCCACCAAATATCATGAAATTCTAGAGGCTAATGTTTGAAGGTCAGTTCAGACATTGAAGTTGAAGAGAGGTTTGGTATGCTAGCAAGACAATGATCCAAAGCATACCTTGAAATCAATCAATGTATCTCCAGGAAAGACAGATGAAGATTTTGGAATGGTCACCACAGTCCCCAGACTTGAATATTATTGAAAATCTGTGGAGAGATCTCAAACATGCCGTACATGCAAAGAAGGGAGAATAATATTTCTGAGCTAGAGGTGTTCTGCCAGGAAGAATGGGGAAATACTCCAAAAGAGAGAACTGAAAGACTCTTAGCTGGCTACAGGAAGTGCTTCCAAGGAGGAGTAAGTACTAACTGACAGGGTTCCCAAACATTTGCCCAAGTGCTTTTTCCTTTATTATTATTTTGTACTTTACTTACTTTAAAATGTGAAGAAATGTATCATGTTTAACTTTGTACCATTTAGAAGTCACTTAGATATTGATTGTGAAATTATTTTTGACCAGGGGTGCCCACGTTTTTGCACACTACTGTATTCAGGAGAACTTTGTTTGTTTTATCACATTTATGCATAAATGTAAAACATAACCAGATGCATTATTATATTTTCCTATTTACTTCAAAATAATTGAATTAGTGTTGTATATTATACTGTATGCAATTCATTCCTGTGTAATTTCACTTGCCAATTAGGCTGCAATTAAAACATTGAATTGAAAAACTTAACTAAAATGAATGATATTCGAAAGCATTAAAAAAGTATTGCCACATGTGGTTTAATTTTTTACTGATTTTAATTATACAATGTGAATGATCAATTGCACGGATAATTGTTTGTGTTGGTAATGATTTGTTATTTTGTCTCTGTGCAATGCATTTTCATTCATACACAGTTGGGATTTTTATTTTTAGACTGTAAAAGCTTGGAGCATCAATCCAATTTTGATTACTGATTATGAACTTAAAATATTAAGTTGAAGTTTAAACTCAAAGACAAGCACTATAATTGCTTCTGATTCTTAGGTAGCATAAGGCTAACCCTCATGAAGAAGTGCTGAAAATCAACCAAAATGGTAAAGACTAGCTGGAACACAAGTGCTAATAAAGGAAAAGATTGAAAATGCTCATCAATATGCATAAAATAAATGCTGTTTCAAAAAACTACCATAATGATGTCTAATACAGATATTTTTATATATTCAAATACTCTGGTAATAACACCACTATCTGTCACAAAAGAGTACAGTAAATTATAACTGTGCTTTCTCCTAGAGACGCAACGCATTAGTAAAATGTATTGGCAAAGACCAGAAATGTATTAATAATGAAGGGGCAGTTTTGGATAGTTACATAACATTTCTGTGGTGGAATTTTCCCGATGTGAGAGCCCTGTGTGTTAGCAGGAAAATGTGGTTTGCACTTATATAAAAGTAAAACATTTAAATGTAAATCTTGGCTCAGAATTTCAGAGTAATCTGAAAATTGCCTCAAATCAATTACATGCAAATTCCAGGCCATATCCCTCTTTAGCCTGCTATTGCTGCGGGTGGCTATAGTGCTTTTCTAAACCTCTCTAGTTCTCCAACCACAACAGGATCTTATCAGCTTAACAGTGACCCTGCTGGCAATGAAAACCAAGCACAGTGTGCAGAGAAGGATAGGAATTTTATACAACTTAATGCGATTTTTCTCTTCTCAATTTGAAACACAATGGATTGCACCATATTTCCTGTTTATAATAAATTATTTAAGCTTTAAGACTTGTGAAGGAGGGCACAGGTTTTCCTGTCTCATTACAGAATTACTTCTGTGTTCTAGTTTATTTGGTCTTTGATTATTTTTATTGTATTTGTTGTGAAGTCAAAAGCAATTACTCGGTAAGGGGAGATAACACCCAACATATCATATTCTAATGACTGCTGTCTTTCTATAATTCTATGGGAAAAGTAGCAGGGCAACAATGCCTTTGTACCGGGGACTCACATTCAATTACTTTGATGTTGTGCCAAGCATAAAAAGGCACACTATTACATTAAATCTGATTGTCCATTGATTCTTTGGGACTAACATAACAGACCCACAGAATGTGGTTACACTATAACAGCAATTCCCTCTAATCTAATAAACCATGTTTATTTGGGCAGCCAGCCATTCCACACAGGTGCCAGGCATGTCCCAGGGCTTTCCTTTCAAGCTAGATCAGTGGAGAGGAGATTAATGCAGGGGCTAAACGAATTAGCTGCGGCAAAAAAAAACATTCTGCATGCATTTTCTGTAGATGGGAAGATGCAGCTCGGAGCTTTCACGGCGGTAATCTGCGATTTAGCCGTTGAGAGGCATTTCACACTCTTGTCTCAGCGAGGCATTTGTGATGGAGCGCGGGCCTCTCATATTCGGATGGCGCACCGACGGCGTCCGGGGCGGTTTACCTGAGCATGACGTTCCTCCCGTCGCTCTGCGTGCAGCGCACCTGCCGCGTCTGATAGCCGATCCGGACGTCCAACGTTTTGGAGCCGTGATGGTGGGGGTGGTGCCTCCGTCGACGGGCGCCTTCGGAGCGATGTTCGACCGAGTTCCTCTCCGCCACCGAGTCGCCCAGATCCACCGTGGTCCTCCCCCCGAGCCAGACGGCCTTCGAGTGCGGCAGCCGGCACTCGCTCCACGGCCCCACCTTCAGGCTGTACCGGTACCGCTCCTGCCCCTCCGGACAGGCCAGGGGGTTGCGGCAGGTCCGGATCTGGGTGAGGTTGGGACAGTTGGCGCCCCCGTACATGGGCGTGGCCAGGACCGCCCGGGTGCGGTGCTGGAGGCCGGCACCGCAGGTCCGGCTGCAGGCGGACCAGTGGGAGAAGGCGGACGCCACGCAGTCGTGCGGGCAGGGGATGAGGCAGGCCTGTTCGGCCGCCGGCCTCTGGGAGAAGAAGTCGCAGATGCGCTCCGTCACAGCCGTGCGGTTGGACTTGCGGGCGCAGAGCACCGCGCGTCTCTGGACGCCGTGCTGCGCCGTCACGCACGCGGCCGTCCCGGGTTTCACCTCGTTGGAGAGGTGGGGGGTGAGGACGCACGGGCCCCACTCGGACACGGCCCACTCGAAGAGTTCCTGGTGCCACTCGCACACCTTGAAGCAGCGACGCTGGCTCTCGGGCTTCTCGGCGTGGGGGCAGTTGGAGTGGTGGGTGGTCCAGCCCTCGGTGTGAATGCACCACACCGTCCGCGTCTGAACCCCGCCGGGGCCGCAATCCTCACCCATACACCTGCCCCACTGACCTGCAGAATAACAAAACAAACAGAGCTGGTGTCTCAATTACACTTAGCCATAAACAATCAATCTTTATTTAAATGTTGTAAGGATAGTTTCCATTATTTCTCATACAAGGTAAAGACACAGTCATTGGTAATAGCACAGCATATTAAGAAATATTAAGACATTTCTGAAAGCAGTGACAGATTTTTTCTGGTTTGTCTTCCACGTAAATCAGTTGCGCATCTGATTCAATCAGTTCCCCTTCTGATCGTCTACTTGATACTATCCATAACTGTAGCATAGGGTCCTAATCAAAACTACATTAATATGCAAAATATAGGATTTCAGATGGTTATACAGTCTCAGCATGGAAACATGATTCAATATATTGTCTTATTAGTGAAAACAAGCTCCAACGCCTTGCTATGCCTGACTAGTTCAGAGAAATTACAGTAGTATACTTGCTAAGGCTGATTCCTCCACTGGCAATTTATACCCTGAAGACCAACAACAAATCATGTATTTACAATAGTGTGTAATGCATTAAGATATTAATTTCATATTAACTTTGGAAAATTCATTCTCACATGTAATATTTTCCAAAGTGAAAACAGAAACACAGACTAAAAACCAAACAGGTCATTAGAAACACTGCACTCTGAAATTCAGAGATGGACAGTTTAAGCCCTGAGCTTCACAGTACAAAGAGAATGGCTGTATAATTAATGTCTGTGTCTGGTACGTAATTTATTGTATTACAAAATGTTCTCAATTTCAGTGCATGAAATTTGCAGTTCAGACAACTACCTGCGATTGGCACTAAACACTTACTGTCCATACAGTAACTTACTGCATTTTCAGTCAGGCTGAAATGACAAATGTAGTAAACTGCAAATTGACCAAAATGTATGCAAAAAATAACTCCAGAGTTGTTAAGTCACCTTGGTCATACACTGCCAATAATAACACCATTAATTCACCTCATTTACCATAGGAGTAAATCACATTGGAGTAATTTTCAGTAATAAGCAGTACAACCTTGCTTGCCAATATCAACTTACAGATTAGCTTGCATAGTCATAATCACAGCTGTTGCATGTTCTTTTTGTAATAGAACACTATCATATTATGCATTTTTACAGCATGTTGATCAAAATGCTATTGGGTGTAATTTTTAACAGCTAGATTGTTTCATCATACATGAGAACATATCATTAATCATATACTATCAACTTCACTAGTATGGAAGCTATTCTGTGCCACATTTCCAATTATCAAATGACCACGACTAATAATGACAACTCAACACACGAATGAACAAAAGGCCACATTGTATATTGTGAAACAGGTGAATTAAGAAACCATCACATCGCATGCAAACTCAATACATGAAATAACAAAAGACCGCATGCGATTTGATTAAAGCGGTGTTTATTTGATTAAAAAAAGATCCACCTTGTATCATTCATCTCCACCACATTTGTTACTTATCGTTCCATTTATCATTCAGCATGATTACCTACAAACATCAATCAAACGCTACATTAATAAAATCACATTCGTCATTTTGTTCATTCATGTGTCAAGTTTGTATGCAATGGAGCTCTTTGTTCATTCACCTGTTGAGTTTTCATTATTAGACATAGTCGTTTGATCATTGTAAATATGGCAGGGAATAGCTTCCATACAATAGAGCCACATTTATATATAAATCAATGTTCTTCAGTGGCCTTCCCAGTGACCAGATCCGAATGCAGTAGAATACCTTTGGGATGTGGTAGAACAGGAGATTCACAGCATGTGCAGCCAACATATCTGCAGAAATTGTGTGATGCAATCATGTCAACATCTTGTGGAATTCCTTCCACAAATAACTGAGGCTGTTTTGAGAGTAAAGGGAGGCCCTATCCAGTATTAGAATAGTGATTCTAATAGAGTGCTCAGTGAGGGTATACACTCAGGGAGCATTTTATTAGGTATTTAATAGACTTCTTTTCTAGACTTATTTGTCTAATGTGTTCAGCGATGCTCTTCTGCATACCACTTTTGTAATGTGTTGTTATTTGCATTACTGTAACTTTCCTGTCAGCTTTGACCAGTCTGGCTCTTCTCCTCTGAACTCTCTCATTAACAAGATGTTTTTGTCCGTGTTCACTGCCTGTTTTTTGTTTTTCGTACCATTGCTACTGCGTGAAAATCCCAGGAGATCAGCAGTTTCTGAAATACTCAAACCAGTGTGTCTGGCACCAACAATCATTCCACAGTCAAAGTCACTTAGATCACATCGCTTCCCTATTCTGACATTTGGTCTGAAAAACACCTGAACCACTTGACCACATCTGCATGCTTTTACGCATTAGTTGCTGCCACATGATTGGCTGATTAAATATTTGCATTAACAAGCTGGTATACAGGTCTAACTAATAATGTGGTCACTGAGTGTATAATTCTTCCAGTCATAATTCAAATGATATTTGGCAAACTCCAGACACTTGGTTTTGTTTATTGTGTTCAGTAATGTATTGTGTTTGTGCCACCCTTCCAAAGAGATTGTTCATTGGAGACGCTATTTTAGGCAGCGTTCCACAAACCCCAACTGTTAAATGTTAAACTGTTTCAGAGGGTCAAGTCATGTCGCCTTGTTCACCTCATCATCTTCACATCACATGGCTATTTGCTGTCATCATTTTCTAGAGGGGGCAGATGGCTTTAAGGACAGATAGCTGGGTCATTCCACAAAATGAATCCCCAAGAAACTACAGCAATAAAACTAAAATAATAACAGATAAACTATCCATGTTAAAGTATGTTTTTTGTGTCTGTTGACATCAATATAAAACCAATTGAAGCCTTAATAATAATTGTGGAGGATTATAAACACACGTTTTTGCATGAAAGGATAAGGAATTTGGTCTTTTAATTTGGTAAATACATACATTATGCTCCAAACATGTTTATGTAAAGTGTCTGTCTTGTTAAAAATTACTTATATTAATTGTTAAAAAAACTTTTCCCCTGTCCCTCAATTCCCTGTTACCCTCACAAGAAGCCAGAAGTTTCATAGGAAATTTCTTCATCTCCCTATCAGAAAGTTCTTGTTTCTAATTTACTATTTTTGATAATTCATAATGTTTGTAAAAGGAGGACAAGCATAGGATGTCAACCCTGTTACCATCAATTAATCCATTGTCAGAGTTGTTTGGAAGCTTTGGAAGAATTGTTTTTACCCTATTAATACATGATGTGTCACTAGAAAATAATTATTCCTGCATAATTATTCCAAAAAGATAATATTTAAAAAGCTGAATGAAAACATGAGTAATCTAAAAAAAGGGGGGGCAGAAATAAATATTTTAAATATTTTTCAAATATTAATGCATATGTGTATAACAGGGTTTACACAATATCCAAAACATGTTGAAGAAAATAACCTATAAAAGACTATATTTCCAAAGACCTGCACAAATTTACAATAAAGATAATTTGAATTTAAAAATTCAAACAAAAGTGAAAAGGTAGCCTTTTTGTGGAATTACATAGCTATGTACTTTTGCCTATAAATCACTTGGTTGTCAAGGGCAACAGTCACAGTGGGAAAAGGCCTTAAAGGAAGGAAATGCAAAATATACAGTACCGTGCAAAAGTCTTGACCTGTATAACATTCTCTACAGATAAGATTCTTTCGAAAATAATTAAGGGAAAATAAACATGCTATACATTTTACATTTACATTTCTGTCATTAATTTGACAGAATAGTTAAAAACTGAATCAAATCAATATTTTTTGTGACCACCCTTCAGCATTAAAACTGCATCACTTCTCTGAGATATCCAACGCTGTCCTGCAGTTCTATAAGACAATCAGCAGGGAGGTTGTTCCAAGCATGTTGGAGAACAGCCTAGGGTGCCTAAGACTTCTGCACAGTACTGTATAAATCCCGTTAATCACAGAATACAGCAGGGTATGGTGGAGCAATAACCAGTTAGTTAGTGAGTTAGTGCAGAGAGTCTAAATACAGGTGGAAGATAAGCAGACTTACTCTCACCCTTGTTCATGTCAGACAAGTGACAGTAACTAAAAGCTCGGTGTTAACCTTCCTGCCCCTCACAATATGGGCAATATGGGGAATTGCAGTCTCAATTCCAGGTGCACTGACAGTTCCTTTGTTCTGCTATTGACTTCAATGGACATGATAAATAGTCATAACAGCTTGGCTGGGGTTCACACCCTTACCTCACCTTCCCATCAAATTACATTTCATTCAACTTGATTCTTTTGTATCGCGGGCCCTTGTGAAAGCCCCCGGCAACAATGTGCATGAGTTGCAATCCATGTAACTATACATAATAGCTCAAAATAGCCGTTTTCTGTGTGATTCCTTTGTGTTGACTCCTGGCTAAGCTTTGCTCCACTCTCACTGACGGCAAGAAAAGGGCCACCTGTCATACCTACCATGCCCTTGCCTCTTGAACCACACACACCGCTCTCTGTTTTCGCCATAAAAACACATCCTGATTTAACATCGTGACATAGCCTCTGCGACCAGAATGCAGCTCATTTCGGATCAGCCTCCCCACCCGTCACCCAGGCCTTAGACGGGCTCTGCGGCTTACCTTAGCTGCGCGCGTGTGATTTATGGAGGTATGATTTCCAGTGATTAAGCTGAGCGCAGTCCAGCAAACACACTCCACAGTTCCTCTCTTGCGCACTCCATTCCTGACGCTGAATAATCACTCTGGCTATCACCGCCCAGCTCCCTCGGAGTGGGAAAATAAATACCCTGCATTTCAGTCATCCTCTGTCTTAGTTAAGAAAGGTTGGGGGGTTAGGTAGTGGTTAGTGGAATGACCTCTTGGGGGTCTCTGCCTACATGCATTTACATACCTGACCCCCCTGCTTTGGGTACCTGCCACAAAATTGACCCATCATGCCACTCCTGGCTCTGCTGGCTAAGTCCCCCTGCCACCTATTGGCCCACCATTCTGTCTCTCCACATGACCAGAGATCCTTGCCTGGCTCCACAGAAATCCCCAAAGACCTGTCCGACAGGTCACAAACACTCTTCGGGAGTCAGGTGTGGATTTGTCAATGACCACTGTCTGCAGAAAATTTCAGGAACATAAAATACAGAGGCTACGCTGCAAGAGGCAAACCACTGGTTAGCCGCAAAAACAGGATGGCCAAGTTACAGTTCACCAAGAAGTACTTAAAAGAGCAACCACAGTTCTGGAAAAAGGTCGTGTGGACAGATGAGACAAAGATGAACAAATGAGACAAAGTATGGAGGAGAGAATGAAGTGCCCAAGATCCAAAGCAGACCTCATCTGTGAAACACAGTGGTGGGGGTGTTATGGCCTGGGCAAGTGAATGCCTCAAAACTCATTGGCCGGTGATTCACTGAGTGGCCAAGTCAATCACCCAATCCGAACCCTATTGAGCATGCCTTTCATATGCTGAAGAGAAAACTTGAGGGGATTAGCTCCCGAAACAAGCATGAGCTAAAGATGGTTTAAATACAGGCATCACCAGCGAAGACACCCAGCAACTGGTGAATTGCATAATTCAAGCAGTCATTGCATGCAAAGGATATGCAACAAAATACTAAACATGACTACTTTCATTTACATAACATTGCTGTGTCCTAAACATTATGGTGCCCTGAAATGGGGGGCTATTTATGAACACTGCTGTAGTTTCTACATGGTGAAACCAAAATGTATAAGAATGCCCCTTTTTATACATCTGATATGCACTTTAGCCTCATGTAATTTTTGATTTACAAATCTCAAACTGTTGAATACAGAGGCAAATAAATAAATGATGGGTATAATCTTTGTCCCAAACATTATGGAGAGTACTGTTCTCAGTTCTGCATATTACACAATTAGCCTTTTTTCAATTTAACGGGGGCCAGCCAGCAGCAGATGGCCATCCCCCCCCCACCCCCCCCCGAGTCAGGTTCTGCTTCCTTCCTAATACGAGCCAGATTATTTCCTTTCCACTGTTACCCTAGGCTTGCTCTTGGGGGGTTCAGGACTGGATCTCTGTAAAGCTGCTTTGTGACAATGTCTTTTGTAAAAAGCACAATACAGATACAATTGAATTGAACTGAACTGAACTGAATTGAACTGAATTGAAACCCTGCTCACAGACTTGTTGTATATGAATATTACATGCCGGTAGAGCTTTGTAGATACTGTACTTCACACGGTGGCCCTGAGGTCTCATCCCTGAAGCAATCTAATGGGTTATATCTGGTTAAAGTGGACAAACAGAAACTCCTCTGTTCCACCTCTACAGTGATAGCATGCAGAGGTGGGGCTGAATCTGTGTCCCTACATCCAGGATAATTAGTGTGAATTTAAAAAAGGAGGGGTACACTGACTGTTATATCCCATGAGATACCATGTTCGGAATTTTAACAGACAAATTCATTTTTCAGGGAAATGCAGGTTTATGTGCAAAGATACTCTGGTAGCAATAGCGTGACTATGTCAGATTGTTCTTAAATAGCTTCTTGCCAGCAAATTCTCACAAAGCCTCTGACATAAGTGAACAAAAACCCATCTAACCAATCATAATCAGATTATGTCTATAATTAGTATTAGTTAATGATTGAAATAACATTAAGTAGTTAGCTATGATCAACAGTGACAAATCATGTGTATAGTTTAAATCCTTGCATTTTCGTGTGTGCCTAATTACATGTATAAATTATTTGTCGTAATTCTTGAGTGTACCACCAGATTGGTGAGGTACACGGCTCCATTATTCATAGATGCCTTTCTCTCCAGGAGCAGCAAGTCTCCTGTCATTTGTGCACCATGGCGCATCCTTAATTACCAAATTAATATGCAGCATCTTATGTGCTTTTCATAAATCTGCCCATTCATCTTTCAATATTTCCTGAATCAGCTAATTCCATCCAGGTGTCTGCTCCAAAAAGCCAGGGAAGATATCAACCACTAATGTTTACTTACAATATAATTTCCTGTGCGCTGCTATTTGAAAAGTAATCACAAACTATATACATGATATATACATTAAATTTGTTAAGACTAAATGAGAAACATATTTAATTGCAGAAATGTATATAACTGATTGTACTCTATACACTCAGCGATCACTTTATTAGGTAGACCTGTACACCAGCTTGTTAATTCCAATATTTAATCAGCCAATGTGGCAGCAACTAAATGCATAAAGGCATGCAGACATGGTCAAGAGGTTCAGTTGTTTTTCAGACCAAATGTCAGAATAGGGAAGAAATGTGATCTAAGTGACTTTGACCATGGAATGATTATTGGTGCCAGACAGGGTGGTTTGAGTATCTCAGAAACTGCTGATCTGCTGGGATTTTCACGCACAACAAGTCTAAAAAATAAGTCTGCATATTATCTAATAAAGTACCCATTTATCAATATTTTTGGAAATCTGTGTGAATATGTATGCGTGATCGGAAACAATCTAAAAACCACGTGTGTTGATAAATACCATGTTGATAAATACCAATCAATCATAAACAAAAAGCGCGCACACAAAATGTATAATTAACATAAATCAACGCCCCTAAAATGAAACAATGAATATGAGGTCAAATGATGTTCCAAACTATATATTTTGGTCAGCATATTGTTTGGCGTATATCTTTTTTTTCCTAATTGCCCAGGAACTAGGAAAAATGATGGCAGGACAGAAACATGGCATAAGCACAGATTAAAGGTCCAATAGGTCCTTTCGGACTCCTAACAAAACACCCTCAAACCAGTGTTTATCCTTCTCACAGTCTATGAATATAATGCTTAATATAAAGCGTTATTGTACAGTTCAGTGTTTTCATGCACTGTTTTGGAAAGCTGACAGTGACAAATATGACAGAGCCTGCCATCTTTTCATAGTGTTCTAGTAAGAAATTGTTTGAACAGGCTGCACACTTTTTTCTTTTTGAAGTTTTCATTTTAGCTAACCAACTATATGTTGAGTAAGCAACTTATTTGGCTATATAACTAGCTTGCTATATAACTATGATATGATAGTCTACCACAAACCTTTATACAGTATGAGACATATAAAGGTTTAGCTAAACACGCATTATTGAAGACGTAAAGAGATAAAACGAACATGTAGCTGCCCAAATTAGTTGTATATTTTGAAACCCAAATTTAAGGACTATAAACACAGGCAGAGGGTGAGTCAACATGTCAGTGAGCTTTTTTCAATGACATGAAGGGATTTACAATGGTCTTGTAACAATGTTTTAACACAAAAATCTTACCTATTGTACCTTTAAATAATTGTAAAAATTCAATCACAATGCCAATTATTGTGGCACTTGGTGCTTGTAATGTTAATGATGTTCCAAAAAGTTTGTTTTGGTAAGCCTACTCCACATGTTGACAAACACCAATAACAGACTCCAAAGACAATCAAAATCCTAGACTAAGGACTACTGCACAAAGTGAATGCACTCTAATAGAGTGTTTAGGAAGCATTTGAATACACCTGACCAATCAGAAACACCTGTGATTCCATTTTCCGCAAATTTTATGGTGGCTGAGTTTGTGCTGAAAACAAAGACATGAAACACGTTGGAATCACTGTATATAAAGTTGATTAAAATGACACAAATATCAGAGCATGGCACAGTCACCAGTTTTCCCCAGACCGTTTCAAATGTTTCAAAAGAAAATGGAAGATAAATGGAACAATTGAATCCAAGGCAAGGTCTGGAAGACCAAGAAAGATTTCATCACTGCAAAAAGGGTAGCAGACACATGTCTAGCTGTGTTGAAGAGAAAGAATGACCTCAACACAAAATGAAGTGTCTGAAGTATGCAAAAGAAAACACTGAGAGGCTTGAAGCATGTGCTTTGGACTGATGAAGCCAAAAGGTAACTTTTTGGCCACCACCAAAGAAGGTATGTTTGGAGAAAAAAGAGTGATGCCTTAGTAGAATAACACTTTGTCAACTGTTAAGACTGGAGTTAGATCCATTATGCTTGGGGGTTGTGTGGCAGCTGGGGGGACAATAAATATTGTGCAAGTGGAAGGAAGAATGATATATCAAGAAATTCTAGAGGCTGATTTTCAAAAAGAAGTCTAGACAATGAAGTTGAAGAGAGCTTGGGCATTCCAGCAAGACAATAATTCAAAGCATCTCAAAATCAACCAGGAAGTGCCTCCAGGAAAGAGGGATGAAGGTTTGCGGAATGGCCACCACAGTGCCCAGTCTTGAATATAATTGAAAATCTGTGAAGAGATCTCAAACATGCCATCCACGCAAGGAGGCCAAATAATATTTCTGAGCTAGAAGTGTTCTGCCAGGAAGAATTGGGAAAAAAGCAAGGACTGACAGACTCTTAGCTGGCTACAGGAATTATTATTATTATTATTATTATTATTATTATTATTATTATTATTATTATTATTTGACATTTGGAGGGTTCACTCTGTTCACTTTGATATTAATTAGTGTAAATATTTGGGGGGTACCCAAATATTTGGACACCAATGTATAAAAATGTCATTCTGACATGCATCACCCAATATCAATGTAAATACCTTCAGATGAAAGGTGACAGACAGCCAAAACAAAATAAATTGTACCACTGTCAAAATACTTATGGACTGCACTGGACACACACACACACACACACACACACACACACTTTTATATAAATGGAATGAACTTTCCAAAAAGTTTGTCTTAACTTTTCTCAAAGAGCTTCATCAAACAATAATATAAAACAAAGAAGTCACTAAAAATATATCTGTTTCTATTTATGTAGTGGTTTCGTTTGATAGGGTGTACTTACAGAGCTAAATATCTCTAAATATCTCCCAAGAGCATCACAGCAAATTCAGCTAAAGCATTTCCATAATGAGTTTTCTTCAGGGCACAACAATATTAACAACTGTAGAGAACCTCATTTGTATTATCTAGTCAACCCTTAATCCTAAAACTGTAATATACAAACCTGCATGGTCTAATTTTTAAATAGTGTCTGCTTCAACAAATTGCTGCTAATATTTTTTAGAGCAGTTCCTACACTCAGTTATGAATATTTTGCTTCTACTGTTTTTGAAGCAAGTATATAGGTCCATGGTTTGTTACCTATTTTGCTTTGCCCACAAACATCAGCTGGTTCCCCAAAAGCGTGGTCACGATAAATAAACCAGCTCACATACAGAAAGGTGAATGTATTATTAAAGAGAATGATGCAAGCCAGTGCATGGACACCGTTATTTGTTTGTTTGCCTCTTTGAGCCAAGGCACTAAAAGCCCTCAACATTCACAGGATACATGAATATTAATGACACCTGCTTTCTTCTCAGGCTGAGAGCGACAGCTGGAGTCTCTGTTCAAACATGCAATCAGGTGACAGGCCTGAATCGGTCTCCCTCTCACACTGTCAACTTGCTGCGCTCTCCTCTGGCTACATTAATTAGCTTG
This sequence comes from Conger conger, assembly GCF_963514075.1. Taxonomy (NCBI): domain Eukaryota; kingdom Metazoa; phylum Chordata; class Actinopteri; order Anguilliformes; family Congridae; genus Conger; species Conger conger. Next base: position 37,009,314 of record NC_083762.1, on the reverse strand, counting down.
GGGCTAACAAGCCATCCCTTACAATTCACAGCTTCTTCTCTGATATCCCCAGAGGTCCTGCATGAGAACAGCATTTGTTCAAGATGCCAAAGCCGAAATATTTACCCTGTTAGCCGAAACATTTCCGTCACCTTACGGGCGACATGCGGAAAAGATAAATCCTTTTGTTTTCAAAGGCGATCGTCAGCTCAATTGACTTTGCTTGTGTGAGATGTCTTAAAAATTAGTTAAGTTGATGGTCTTTTGAAAGGCAGCCAAGTAATTAAATGAATCATAAAAAAAATGCATTCATTTAGCCTACTTATGCTATTGTCTGTGCTAACCATTTAAATGTAGATCAACACAAAGTCAATATTAATATAAAAAATGGACTGTTTAATCCGACTTGCGTGATTATGATGCAGCGGGTGGCAGCATGTTGTAACAGCAAAGGAAAGGGAAGACATTCACAAGCCGGTGATGGGAGAACCACTGATCAAACGTTCCCCAAGTGAAATTGATTCACTTCTCTCTTGAAATCTAGCAGACTGATCTGTGCAGGTGAGGATGCTTGGAGGAGACTGATAATTGGATTGAGGCAGATCTCACCTCTGCCAAGCACAATTGTTACTTGCTGCTCAAAGAAAGTATTTGGACTTATCTAACAGGAAGTCAGGACTGAGGGCTGAACTTGGAGTTGTTCCAGTCGAAGTGCGTGACGCTTCCACGTCAACACATACTGAGGCTGTTACTTTGCAGATTAATAGAGCAGATTTTCTCTTGCGTGCTTATAAAATGAATTTTGCTTTGTAAACCTGAAATTAGATGCACATTCCATAAAATTCACTATTTCCTGTTCACAGTGTACTTATTACCAGAGTCATTATATTGGAACATAATGATCTCTTTGTTATGGGTACTGCAATGTAATCAACCACAGTACATAACTACATACACAAAACTGCCCAAGGCATTAGGCACATTTAATTACGAAAAAGCGTTCTGCATAAGCAAAAAAGATTATAGACTGCATCAATGTCAAACCCACCCACCAATCTAGTGGCTCTGTGCAGAGCCAGAGCAGGAGTCGAGGGACATTTTTCAGTGAATATGCAGATGACCTCAGCTAGATCCCCTGCTGAATGTGACCTGCTGAGGCTAAATTGACCCACTCCAGTCTGTCTGTCACCACAGTTTAACTGCGCCCTCTCAGAAAATCTGTTGTTCTCCGTGAATTATTGGAAGTGAAAGTGTGTATCGTCTCGGGAAGGCTCAAATTTGCTTGACCGCCACATTTCTCCTAAAACCTTTCTTTTAGAATATATGTATATATATGTATATAATATATAACTATAATTTAAAAAGCAAAACAATGCAACTATTACAAAGACGATTTTATCAATACAAATTTGTATAGTCTCCATAATGCATATATTTGGCAGTTGGCTCATTTTGGAACTAGTGATTGTAAATTGTACTGTATACAGCTTGACATGCTGAAAAAATACTTGCTTTATTGGTTAATTAATGATGCCAAATAACAATTCATGCATATTACTTTATTTGCTCTGATATACAGTTTACAGTTTAGAGTTTACAATATTTTGGATAAAAAGTAGAAGTTAAAGAAGAAGTATGAGGACTGGTCTTCTATGTCATTCGTTTACCTCCAATGATCCCCATGAACTTAATCAGAGGAAGTATCAAAGGAACAATGATGATGCTTTTCCGTCCAATTATAAATGTGAGTACTCAACCAGGGGATTTGAACGTACCTCTCTCTTATTCAGGCCCTGTAGCAAGGTAAGCCTAACAGAGACCGTAGGTTATGTCCAGAGGTGTTCCTGCTGAGAGATGTTGTACTATTTAACCTTGTGCTCCTCTCAGCTGGCAAAAAGAGCAGAGCAGTAGGGGGCATTCCGCCACAGAGCATATCACTCTGTGATCGTCATCACTCCATACCGTTGCTGTATAAAGCATTGACATGTAAGGCTTTATTGAATTGAGGCTTTGAAATTACTTCTACTTCTCACTTAGCGCCAAGAAGAACACGAGCAAATACTTTGTCAGGACCATGTGAGCTGAATTTTATCTGGGCCACAAAGAGGACTGTGTTATGAAGTACACGGCAGGGGAATCTCCAGCCACAGTAACCCAGAGCGCTCCCTCTATCAGTAGACCCAACAAAGCCATCAAATGAAAATGGAGGGGTCTGCCATCTGTAGGCAGATTACAGACCACAGAATGAGCAGGCCGCATTCCTGTCTGAGACTTACTGGAGAGGACAAAAGATGAATGAAGAAGGGGAATGCATCACATAGTGAACTACACTCACCTTCCCTCCAAATAATATTTACAACACTGTCAGCTATTTTCAGATCACTGGAGACTCTGGAGACATTTCTTAACACTACCACCCAACTAAGACTGCCTGCCACAACAAGCCTTTATCCATCCATCCATCCATTATCTGAACCCGCTTATCCGGAACAGGGTCGCAGGGGGGCTGGAGCCTTTCCCAGCATACATTGGGCGAAAGGCAGGAATACACCCTGGACAGGTCGCCAGTCCATCGCAGGGCACACACACCATTCACTCACACACTCATACCTATGGGCAATTTAGACTCTCCAATCAGCCTAACTTGCATGTCTTTGGACTGTGGGAGGAAACCGGAGTACCCGGAGGAAACCCACGCAGGCACGGAAAGAACATGCAAACTCCGCACAGAGAGGCCCCGGCTGACGGGGATTCGAACCCAGGACCTCCTTGCTGTGAGGTGGCCATCCGTGAGTGCACCATCCGTGCCGCCCACAACAAGCCTTTAATTGAAAAAAAAACTAAACTAAGTGTTGAGAAATTGCTGCTTCTGTATTAGTTGAAACAGACACTTGTGAACATACTATGGGCCAGATTTACATACATGAAATTTGCAGCACAAAAGTGGGCCTGATGAGGGTATATTGGTGCGGTCGCAGTCTGCCAAAATTAATGTCTTATTTATGGCTACAGCTCATTACGCAATCAGCAAATGGGACTGCCTACTCATCACATTTTGCGATTTAGGCAGATCTTAAATGGTGTAGATGAAACACCTATTAAGTGCATTGAATATCTTTGCTGCATGTGGCGATATCCATGTTCTGGAGCCATGTAAAAGTGTATCCAGTGTAGGAAAAAATATGTAGTTAATCCAACTGTGGGGCAGGTGTCGTTTTAACAAATCCACATGTGAGGATCGTTTGAATGCAATCCAACGTTGCAATCCGCTTGACTATTGCTGGGATAGAATCAGAACATTGTGTGTTCCAGAACTGTAATTATTTGTATGGCTGGGTTTTTGCCACAGAAGTTGACGGTCCCTTGAATTCCCTGTTTCTTTTCCGCGATTGTTTCAGAGGATATCTAATCAAAACAAACGCACGCTCTTTCTGCGATGGACAAAAGCGATTAGAAGCAGCGTTTCAATGCATTTAGCCTCCTCATATTTTTTTACTCACTGTTTTTTGTTACTGTCACTATGGTTTAGCACCTTATTTCAGTCACTTCATGAGACATTGGTTAATTTATTGATATTGATATTCTGTGAGAAACAGTCAGCCTTACTTATTGCTAGGCTGCAATAATTAATTAATATTTTCTATTAATAATCTGTTTTATGATTTCTTGCTCTGGGAGTTGAAATAGTGTGATTCTTGTTGCAAATATTATTTCAGTGCATCTTCAGAGCCTACACCTCTGCTTCTGTCTCCTTGCACCTCGGTTTACACCTGCTCTTTAGAGGCGGAGAAATCTCACGCACAAATGGACCCTTGTTAATTGCATGAACTTTAGTTAATTCAATGGAATACATAATAAGCCACACTTATATCTCTGTCCTTTATTTGTGCGATCCACCCTGAAATGCATATGCATTAAGGAGAGAAGCGCACCTTGCGACGACTCACCTAGATGTCAGGCATCCAGCCCCGTGTGCCAGTTTGATACATATGATGCATGTTTCCTGGGCAGAATGCGTCATATGTGCGCCTGAAAATCATTGCAAAAGGCTTAGTAAATCTGGCCTAATGTCTTCAGTAAACCTACTCAAGAGGCAAGCAGATTGAATTAGTCTCTGGTAAGCTAGTGTCCATGTCAGACTCAGTTCCTTGTCCATCAAGTTACAGCTCTCATCTCAGAAACACTTCAGTCAAGCACCTTTTCATCCCCTCTGGCAAGAAAAGGGAACACGGTGCAAAGACCCTCAGGGATCACATGAAAAAACACATACTTTACCATATGGTAGGGATGGGGTGTACCAGGGGATTGTAAAAACAGAATTTTACTGCTGCCTCAGCACGTTTTATTGCGTTTCTTCACACAGGACTTGACCAATGATTTGAGCGTCAATCACAGGCATGACCAAACATGTGAAAGTGGTTTGGAAAATGTATGGTTTCGAAAGTGCTGAGTCTGCACTTCATTCTGCACTTTTTTTCCCCCTTCCTTTATTGTTTCCTTACTTCTTCCCTCCTTTCCATCCTTCCATCCTTCCTTGTCTGGAGCTCCAGCAGCTGTCCAGTACCTAAGGCACAGGCAGCCTTGAAGCTGATCAAATCTTCACACCAGTGTTAATGTGAGAACCTGCTTGGCAGACAGAAGACAATCGCATCCAGTACCTGTAAAATGGAAGTGCTAACCGGATGGAACTGGATGCCAGTTGCGTGCAGCACATACTAATCAAGTAATGCCATTATTATTTCCACTTCAGGTAAAGTCTTTGAAATGTTAACCATCTCAGAGAAACATATTTGGGAGAAAAAACATTGACGTGTACAATGTCCTGATTATGGTCTTATTGTGAGAAATGTTTGCTGAATCAAAATGACTTAAAGCCTGAAAAGACATAATTACGTAGGCAACCTCAAAAGATTTATCATGCTTACCCTTCAATCTCACAGCAAGAAGATTACTGCACTGCACCTGATGTTTAGGTGTTCCCAGACTATATTGTGCTTGATTACAAACAATCAAAGTAGATGTATCAATGACAATATATCACCCCCTCAATGACAAATTCTTCTCAGTCTCAGACAGCAGGCGGGAAAAGAACAATTCAAAGAAAATATTCATTCTGTCAATCAACACTGCACTGTAGTCTACATTGATAGTTGATCTTAACATGAAAAGAAGACCATGAAATGGAAATGTGAGCATTCACTATTGTAGGACTTTGCTTTCCAGACACAAACACAGATTGACAGAAAGAGGTATGCATTCATAGTGCAGTGAATGTGTGTGATACAGTATGACCAGGCCTACATTATGTGTTCCTCACTTTACAGTACAAATGCATTAAACACAAGCAACCAATTTCTGTTAAGGTTGTGATCTCTAAAGTGGATTGGACTGGCTGCAAGTGTTACAACATTTCTGAAACTGAAAAAGAGGAGAGGGGAACATGATTAAAATTACAAATTTACCACAATATGACACGTCTGCCTGAAAAAAATGTGAACGGAAACATTTTCCTCTCTACAAAAGAAAATGACTTGATTCCCACACTGCATGTACTGTTTATTATAATTTACATTATAATGAATAAAACCACTTGACAAGCAAACATGTCAAGAGACAACAAAATATCAGATTCCAGCTACATGCCTCCTGTCATGTTTATTTGAAAGACACATGTGGTCAAAGTTCTCCTTTCAAATCAAAAAGCCGAGCTACAGACAATACAACATCTAATAATGCTATCCCAGAGGCTCTTGAAGTGTTGATTTGAATGAGATGCATGGTCAGAGTTGTCCTACAGATCAAAGCAGAGAACTGACTGTAGAGCTTTCAATAGTGAGATAAGTGACAGATTAATTTGTACCCACCAGCAGTAATGGAACCAATTATTCTGAAACTTTTAGGGTCATTTAGGTGATTGAAATGAAATGTTTTCTTTCATTTCTACTTCTCTTGAAAAAACCAGTGGGCAGCACTATTCACAACATATTTTGATAATAAGATGAAATTGTCATCTCCCTGTGCTCCATTTGTCATTTTGAGATGACAGCAGGAAAAAGTCAATATTGCAGGGCAGGAATGTTTTATAAAAAATAGGCTTTATTTCTGTAAGCATAATTTCTTATACCATCTTTCTTTGTGCTTCTGTGTTTGAGACCTTGACAATAATGTCCTGCTATTTCTGCTATCCTACTCATTGCAATTTAAAAAATGTCAATGACTCCCTTTGAGCCTTGAGCAGTGAAATGGTGCCATTTCATTTGGAAAGAAAGACCTGTAATTTCCAGCTCGGCTCCTTTGCTTGCCTAATTGAGTATCTGCAAACTCCTGGTGCATTATCGCATTATAGCATGGGCAATTAACAACACACAGAAACAATCATTTTCCAGTGCTCAAGGCTGTTTGAATTCTGCAGCCCCTGAATGGCAAGTAAGTAAGCGTATCGTCGCTGCTTTGCAAAGGTGTGGCTGATTACTGCTCACCTTCCCTTGGCAAATATTCGGAAAGAGGAAATTCAGAAAAGCATATAAATATACGTAAATTGACAGAATCTTTGAAGGCCCAGCATCTGTGAAGAGATGTGGGCAATGTGACTGAGCATGCCAGAGGAGGAATGTGCAGTGCAGTACATGGCGCATGAGGAATGTGCAATGTAACTGAACACAGTGCAGGAGGAATATGTAGTGTAACTGAACACAGTGCAGGAGGAATATGTAGTGTAACTGAACACAGTGCAGGAGGAATATGTAGTCTAACTGAACACAGTGCAGGAGGACTATGTAGTGTAACTGAACACAGTGCAGGAGGAATATGTAGTGTAACTGAACACAGTGCAGGAGGAATATGTAGTGTAACTGAACACAGTGCAGGAGGAATATGTAGTGTAACTGAACACAGTGCAGGAGGAATATGTAGTGTAACTGAACACAGTGCAGGAGGAATATGTAGTATAACTGAACACAGTACAGGAGGAATATGTAGTATAACTGAAAACAGTGCAGGAGTAATGTGCAGTGTAACTGAACACAGTGCAGGAGGAATGTGCAGTGTAACTGAACACAGTGCAGGAGGAATGTGCAGTGTAACTGAACACAGTGCAGGAGTAATGTGCAGTGTAACTGAACACAGTGCAGGAGGAATGGAATTTGCAATGTAACTGAACACAGTGCAGGAGGAATGGAATGTGTAGTGTAACTAAACACAGTGCAGGAGGAATGTGCAGTGTAACTGAACACAGTGCAGGAGGAATGTGCAGTGTAACTGAACACTGTGCAGGAGGAATATGCAATATAACTGAACGTAACGAAACACAGTGCAGGAGGAATGTGCAGTGGGGGGGGAGGGAATTCTGATGATGATTTCATAGTTATATCCACGTGAACTGCAGGGTTCATTCGAAAATAATTGGGTGGTAATGGAGATTGGGGGATGGTGGGATGGGATTGCTGTTTGTCGCACAAAAAAACACACAAAAGCATATTGTGCTCAACATGATACTCTGTGAAATAATGATACAAAAACTCTCTGTGATAAAAAAAATCTAACAAAAGTATTAAACAAATCCAATAAGTGATGTTTGAGCAGAACAGACAGTCATAGAGATAGGGAATTACAAATCTGATATATCTAGGTTAGAGAATCACGTTCCAAAAGTACTGTGGGCATGTTGACTAATCATTATGTACTGCATACTATCAAATGCTTTCAATAAAAAGGCAAGCTATCCATATCCAATAGAAAGTTGCTTCATACAAGAGGGTGATTTGGGCATAACAATGATGAATTGCTGTGCTTCTGAGGAAGGAATAAGCACAATGCATATCTGTAACTGTAATAGTCATTGTTTTGGCTCTAGCCCATACATATATATTTATGCTGATGGAGGAGCATTGGTAGAGATACACAGGTTCTCAGTTTGTAGAGATGCATGTGCTGATGGTGGAGTGAGATAAACTTGATGCCGAAGGTGTGGAGTTTTTGGAGATAAGCATCATAAGGATGGAGTGTCAGGATGGATTGCCTCTCCAGGGAATACAGTGTTTACACTGGTGATGTCATCTAGAACCGCAATATCTCGAGTGCCCTGAAACTGGAGCACTGCATAGTTTTTAGAGCATAAAATATTACACACAGAGGAAATTCCAGGCACACATTTATTGATTGATCAAATTAATTAATTGAACAGATTGAATCTAAGGCTCTGTTAGAAAAGAGAGATTGGCAATGCTCATTGGATCGACAACATAAAGAAACTGTATTTATGTAATATTCAAAATCAGTGCATACCAATCATCTTCAGCCTTTAAGACATGTCCTTTCCATATTGTGCACATTGCATGTTAAATCCACAGTTATATGCATTAAAAAGGAGAGCAATACATTTGTCCTTATGGAAAGAATCACCTGTATTACAAAGTCACTACACCAATAATTTGAGCTTTTGCTTTCCACTGGATCTGAAGTTGTGGTTCAGTCAAAAATATATATTTCCAGCAACTTCTCAGTCAGGAATGACACCTGCTGGCTGGCAACCAGTAATAGTGGTCCACTCAGAAGAAAAGAATAAATTAAATCCCAGGGGAAATAATTCACAGTAGAAAAGCTCCAGCTCTTTATGATGGAATCAGTGTTTCCACAGGTGTAAAGGGGAGCTATATTTGCTTCTCATTTCCCACTCTGACAAACAGAAACAATTTTCTGAGCTTGCAGCTCAATCATACCAAAGCAATAGTGATGAAACTGACTGTGTGAAGCACTCATAATAGTTAATAATACAATGATTTATAGGAATTATCATTGTTATCCGTTTTGCCGTTGCATACTTCTACAAAAGTATTTGTACATGAATGCGATTACTTCCATCTTGTATAGGCTCTCTTGAATAGGATGAGCCCATGTACGAATTTATCTGAGTAGTGTCGGTAATCCAGTTGCACACTAAAGGCGTCCCCATCCGTGAGCAAAAAATACATATAACTTCAGCTCCACCTACAACTGGCTAGTGGCCAGTGATATTGAAGCAATGGCTGAGTGGCATATTAGCTAATGACATTACATTTCCAACAATTAATATTTTGTTAGGCTTGCAAAAAACACCACAGCAACACCTTTGGCTTTTTCATTGATGTAACCTGATTTTATATGAGTGAGCATCTAAATACTGAATAGTTTCAAAATATCTTATTATTATTCAGTATGCTTATAAATAAGGGAGAAGCCTGCTTTTGAATAATAAATAGCATGTGATATTGTGGAATGTGCTTGACTTGTTGATGGAGGTTTCATATTTGACAAAAACTTAAATCAATGGACCGCAATCAATATATTAGTATTTACATTTGAATAAAGCAAGAAAGATACATTTGAATGAAATATATTCATCAACCAATTATTTCAGCTATTAAAATAAAAAGAGCAATAAAAAGAATAAAACGAGGCAAGAGCACTATGCCAGAATAATACTCATTATTTGTAGATATTTGTTCATGTTCATTTGAATTCTACATGGGGAGAGTGCTTTTTGTGGTGCTGTATCAATTAAGCCATCCTGAGATTTAAAAAAACAAACATATGTATGCTTATGCATATGTATTAATATGAATTAAAAAATGTAAAACTGGTACATTCAAAATGCAGGAAAAAAGGTTTGAACATCTATTATATTATTACACCACAGTAAGTTATGTCACTAGAGTTTTTACGATTACTGCTAAGTCAGAAAACCCATCAGATTAAAGGCAATATTTTTACTATTAGTTTTTGTTTTTTTTGTAAAAATATATATATTTAAAAAAATCCTAAACAAACACACCAAAGAAAACAATTTTAAAATTCAGAAGGTCCCCTTCAGAGCAAAGTTTTTTGCGCAACATTCAAAATGCCCAGCAGGGTGCACTTGCATATGACCATCCAAAATTCAATAAAGATAAATCAGATTGGCTGGAATGGGTTTAGTGTAGTAATTGCTCAAAATATTAAACAGTACAACTTTTAATCCTTCATAATTATAATCAAAAAATGGAAATAAGCTCATTGTGTAGACATTTACCTCATAGGAATTTATGTAATGTATTCGAAAAACATTAATAAAGGAGACAGTCAGTGATGCTAGAGGCTTTCCATACAGAATTTGATTTACCTACCTCTGGGATTAACCATAAGGCTGAAGAAGAATATATTACATTCTCTTTTAAATTTACAATTGAAATATCAGTGGCCACTTGACTAGTTGAGATATCGTTTTTTCAGTTCATCAGGGAAACAGATGTGGAATCTGCTCTCACACCTAAAGATTGTGTAGTGGAATCTGCTCTCACACCTGAAGATTGTGTAGTGGAATCTGCTCTCACACCTGAAGATTGTGTAGTGGAATCTGCTCTCACACCTGAAGATTGTGTAGTGGAATCTGCACTCACACCTAAAGATTTTGTAGTGGAATCTGCACTCACACCTAAAGATTGTGTAGTGGAATCTGCTTTCACACCTGAAGATTGTGTAGTGGAATCTGCTCTCACACCTGAAGATTGTGTAGTGGAATCTGCTCTCACACCTAAAGATTGTGTGGTGGAATCTGCACTCACACCTAAAGATTGTGTAGTGGAATCTGCACTCACACCTAAAGATTGTGTAGTGGAATCTGCTCTCACACCTGAAGATTGTGTAGTGGAATCTGCTCTCACACCTGAAGATTGTGTAGTGGAATCTGCACTCACACCTGAAGATTGTGTAGTGGAATCTGCACTCACACCTAAAGATTGTGTAGTGGAATCTGCTCTCACACCTAAACCTAGTCCAATGGAACTCATACCCTGTATGTGCCGTGACACTTGCTTTCATACTTTCCTATTTTTTTCCTATTTGATTGAGACCATATAGCACATAGCGCTTATGAGAGAAACTAAGGAACATGCACAGATCAATCAGCCATATTCACAGAACTTTGCATGGGAGGCATAACCATTCAATCATGCTTCTGTAACTATAAATAGGCGTGATCAATCACAAAACACACTGACCCAGCCACTATACAATTTAGTTATGCGTGAATCTTTACTGAAAACATTACCCTTACTAAATATTACAATTACAGTTGCCTTTCCCAAGACACTGTTACTGTATAAATCACAAGTGGTTTGGGCTTGAAAAGAAACTAATCAGTGTTCTCAAATCTCTGTACATTTGTTCTGTTTGCTTGTTACCTGAATAATCCATTGGCAGGTAATCAATAACCTTTCTCATATGTTCTTTCTTTTTCTTCACCGCACATAATTTGTAATTTAGGAAAATAAATGTCATTATCATCAAAAATAGATTTAAAAAAAAAACATTTTTGTTCAATATGCAATAAAGGACAGAAAAAAATAAAATACAATGAAATAAACCTTCATCGGCATTTAAACTTAAAACTCCCCAAGTGATATTAACAGGACTTCCAAAATTACTATTACTGAAGCATACAAAATAAGGGTGCATTTTCTCCAAATCGGTGAAATCCATGTATTTCTGCAGACTCTTGTGAAGGAAAGAAAAAATATTATTATGTCTACACCAATAGACACAGATTCCAACTAATTACTTGATTACTAATCAAGATAAGTTAATGGAACCCGACTGAGAGTAAATGATTTGATGGTATTTTATTTCAAGCTTAAAAAATACTACTACACCAGTCTTTACCCAAATCACTACCCTTCCTAATGTAAATATTGCAAATACTTTATCCTGTTGAACATCTTCAACATGTTGCATAATAAGTCATTATTTACTCTCTATTTTATCTTGAGTCTACAAATGGAAGACTCTTTACAATATACACTACCCTAGGTACAGTAAATATGAATACAGCATGACGAAAAACACTACCCCTGCAACCGAAAATATTACCACTCCTTCAAAATTTGCCATAAATATTCACCAGCTGTTGCCGCTACTGTAAATATTCCCCCAAAACTACATCAGCCTTCTCCAAAAACACAACTCCATATGCATGACTTCAGGCAATGAGGCAGTGCACGCGCTTGCCAGTCGATGGTAGAAAACTGTGAAAGGTAACTCCTCCAAGATAAACAGTGATGCTGTTTTCCTTGAGGTATCTGTTTACAATAACATGAATGTGCTTTCCTTCAGCAGAGCTCATTGATATGCACACTCAGAAGCTTCTCATTTAGACATTTAAAGCTCCCATCTGTGATCTGCCCTCCCTGTTGTGCTGGATGCAAGTACTCCAGCAAAAACCACCTGTTTATGGATACAGATATTTATGGATTTTTTTGTAATGGTTTGAGCACACATGGGGGGTTAAATGAGAGCAGAAAAACCGGTGAAAGTGCCCGGCTGGATGAGCCAGTTTATAAATCAGCCTTATAAGGGCCATTGATACACAGAACTAAATGCCTTTTTCACAGGTCCATTTTCATATGCTTCATAATAGACCTATTGAACAACATAGGGTGAAGTAGGGCACTAAATGAATTTCAAGCTCAAGGTACAGTTATGTTAAATGGTAAGCTAGTGTAAAAGTAGCAGGCAAACTATGCGTGGTTATTTGCCAGTCTGGCCCTTCTCCACTGATCCCTCTCATAAACAAGGCGTTTTTGCCAGCAGAACTGCTGCTCACTGGATGTTTTTTTAATTTTTTGCACCATTCACTGCAAACGCTAGAAACTGCTGTGAATGAGAACCGCAGGAGATCAGCAGTTTCTGAGATACTCAAACTACCCTGTCTTGCAACAGCAATCATTCCACGGTCAAAGTCACTTAGATCACATTTCTTACCCATTCTGACATTTAGTCTGAAAAACAGTTGAACCTCTTGACCATGTCTGCATGCGTTTATGCATTTAGTTGGTGCCACATGATTGGCTGATTCAATAATATTCGTGTTAACAAGCTGGTGTACGGGTCTACCTAATAAAGTGGTCACTGAGTATATTTCTGTAGTAAATAATGTAAACTGTAATATTGAATATCGTCCGGGGCCTCTCTGTGTGGAGTTTGCATGTTCTCCCCGTGTTTGTGTGGGTTTCCTCCGGGTACTCCGGTTTCCTCCCAGAGTCCAAAGACATGCAGGTTAGGCTGATTGGAGAGTCTAAATTGCCCATAGGTATGAGTGTGTGAGTGAATGGTGTGTGTGCTCTGCAATGGACTGGCGACCTGTCCAGGGTGCATTCCTGCCTTTCACCCAATGTATGCTGGGATAGGCTCCAGCCCCCTGTGACCCTGTTCAGGATAAGTGGGTTAAGATAATGGATGGATGGATGGATAGTCTTGTTATAACTCTTGTTACCACCTTTTGCTCACTCATGGAATACAATTGGCAATAGGCAAATTGTTTATACATTCATGTAAAAGTGGAATTGAGCTTGCATTTTCTAGTTTTGTGAGCCTACTATTGTTCTAATAATGCGCAGCAAATGTGAAAGGCTGGAGTGAGGTAAGGATGATACATTTCCTCATTGGGCTAAGCAAATGGCAAGTGCCAAAATAAACCTCATAAGACCCATAATATCATTTAGTTTCCATGTCTCCGTTTGGAGTCTCCAAATCCAAATGTCTTTTTTGGTAAACCACCTAAACATAGATTAGAAAAACAATGCAGAATCCTCATTTTTGGTGATATTGTCCTCAAATTTGAAAGTGGATTTTTTTCAGTGAGTAAAATACAATTCCACATTCACTGTGTTTGAGCTTCTGTAACTTTGTTTCAGTAATATTTGGAGTAATTCTGACTCAAAGCCAAAAGGGTTACCTTTCAGAAGAGACAAGTATTGTGCCTGTATTCAAAAGGGTTCAAGTATAGTAACTATTTTATTTTGGGTAGGCCATTTTTAAGCTTGTGTCAAGAAAAGTTGGGCCATAGACCTGGTCTGAGCAGGTGGGCAGCAAACTGTAGACTACGCTCTCACCATCATCCTTCATCTTCATTGACACACCCACAACAGCACCTCTCCTCCCACTTTGGTGCATGGTAAGTCACCAAATTACCAAATGGTCTCACGTGCATTAAAATCCATGACAATAATGCCACTTTGGCAGTGCAACAGCTCTCCACATGCCATGCGCCAGCCAGAAGATAAGGTTTTGAGGGTAGCTCACGAAGAGGAATATTTTTTCGTTTTAAAATTCCAGATGCATTTTAAGAAGGGTAATATTCTTTTGTATAGCACTAGCATCTTCAAAAAGCATCAGACGGTTTTGCATAAGCAAAGTCAGAACGTTTCCTCAGTTTTTGGCATCTGAATAAATCCAAACATGTATACAGTGGGAGTCTGTTAAGAGCTCTCAGCTCTGGAACCGCATGACGTTTGGCTTTTCTCTTCAGATCTCTGGCTTCTCCGAGTCAGTCTGTGTGCTCTTATCTGTTGGAACTGTTTGGCTTTGCTAGCGACAAAGAGAACATTTAATCTTTATCGCTTTACCCCGGAAAATCAGGAGAGCTGACTGGATCTGCCCACTGTGGATGCTCAGTGACATCTCATCTCTTCACAAATAGATTTGTGTCTCTGATTGAGACGACAGGCGCCCATTCGCAAAGCACAGAGGCTACAAATAAACTTTTTGATTAAACAAATTTGCATTGTTCAAATAAGGTATTGTCGATGGAATCAGCAGAAAATTAGAATGGGCAAAACTCAGAGGCTCCAGGCCATGAAACGTAGGGGAATTTTCTCCCAGGCCAGGTAGACAATGCTGAAACGGTCTCGCAGGAAGGGGTAATGGATGCAGTCACAGTATTGAGGTATGAGGAGGATAGACTGTAAATTATCATTTTAAGAGTAACCAAGTTGGCACTTTATTCTTCTGGGTCAGATTTGAGGACAAGGGGAAAGTGTTTTAGCAAGGCATTATGGGGTTGCAAATCATTTCCTGGAAAAACAGGGTATTTTTCTTCTTCCAATAGCTTTTTAGTTCAGTGCACTTCAATTAGCATTCTCCCCTCTCAGTCTAGGAGGTCATTAATTCAGTTTTCCAGAACCACAGAACACTTTTTCTGTTTTTTTGGGGGTCACTTCATTTAGCTTATGTAGTTTGTTTTACAAATATAAACCTTAATACAGTCCTGACTTTTTCAGCTAATGGAATTACTAAAATAATTGTATTATTATGCTATTAGTATATTATCATAATGTGACACAATGTTGGTTTCCAGTAGCTTTATTCATTATTGGTCTTTATATACAGTGCCATGAACAAGTATTTGTCCCCTTCCTGATTTCCTCTATTATTTATTATAAAATCCCAGGAGATCAGCAGTTTCTGAAATACTCAAACTATCCTGTCTGGCACCAACAGGCATTACATGGTCAAATTCACAAGATCACATTTCTTCCCCATTCTGACATTTGGTCTGAAAACCAGCTGAACCTCTTGATCTCTTGATCTCTTGTCTGCATGCTTATATGCATTTAGTTGCTGCCACATAATTGGCAGATTAAATATTTCCATTAACAAGCTGGTCTACAGATCTATCTCATAAAGTGATCACTGAGTGTATGTTTATTTCCTACATGTAAAGCATTACATTTTATGGAGAATTTAATTTGCTGGGTTTCCGCCCACTTCTGGATTCTGTTCAAATCCTCCTGAATTATTTTGGTAGATTCTAAACTGTTTGCTAAATCTCCAAGTTTGGTATCATCTGCAAATGTAAGTAGTGTACTTTCGATGTCCCTGCCTCGGTAATTTACTGTATATAAATGAGGAAGAGCAGTCGTCCCAGCACCATTACTTGTGGGACACCAATTCCCACAGTACCCTGCTCATTTAAGCTCCCTTCAGCTACTACTCTTTGTGTTCTCTCCCGTAACCATTTCCGAATGCACTCTGAAATGCTCCTGTAATTCCTACCATCTTCATTTTACTAATGAGTCTCTCATGAGGTGCTTTATCAAATACTTTTTGGAAATCTAAATTTATATTATCATGAGCCCTGCTACAATTAAAACACTTGGTGGCTTCCTCAAAGAATGTCAAAAGGTCAGGCATGACCTTCCCAGGGGCTAGCTGCCTTATTTGTCTTTAGTTTATTTAATTTATGTTATGCTATCCTCGAACTCAGTGTCTCCTAAGACAGAAAGTATACAGAATATGCTTTCCAGCATATTAGTAACATCCTCTCTGGTAAAACTTTCAACAAAATAGCATATAAGGCATCAACTTTATTTGTGTAATGCAGAGCTCCTTCCTTATTCTTAATGCACTTCACCTCCTCTTTAACTTTCCATTCCCTACAACAGTATTGGAAGAAATGATTCAGATTATTTTCAGAATGGTGATTTGTTTTTCAAAGAGTCTTCTAGCTACCCTTAGTCATTTTTTTTTAACTTAGCATGCATAGTATAATAGTATAGTATTACTCTCAGTACTCTCTTACAAAAATGTATCATTTTTCCTCAGACTCTTCCATATAGCTTTGGTCACCCACTGTGGAGACTGCTTTTTCAACTTTTCCTCACCTTTGGAATGAATTTACACTGTGCATCAAGTATAACCATTTTGAACCTGCCCCACTTTTCATTCAGTCTTGTAGTCAAGAAGTTGCTCCCAGTCTATATTATTTAAATTTGTTCCCATCTTTTTAAAGTTAGCACACCTAAAATGAAAAAGAAAAGACTTTAATTTGAGGTAATTTGCCATAATACGTCAAAACTACAGTAACTGTAGAATGATCATCACTCCCAAGTGGCTCCTTTACCTCTGTGCAGCAAATTCTGTCAGGAACATTACATACTGCCAGATCAAGAATAGATTTTCCTCTTGCAGGCTAGCTCACATACTGCGTAAACGAATGGTAATTTATAACCTCTAAAAATTCTTCCTCACATCTTCAATTCCAAATTAATAGAGGGGTAGCTGAAGTTGCCCATAAAAACCCAACCGCCCGCCTCCCCCCCCCAACAAACCTTCAAAATGTTTGAATGTTTTACTGTCTGAAGCAGGCAGGTGGTAGCACACAGATGTCAAGACTCTTGTCTTGCTTCCTTCATCCAACTGTCCTCAAAAGGCCTGAGTTGGTCAATGTCTGGAATTACTTGCACGTTAAAAATGTATTTTGCATAGAGAGCTACCTCCACCTCTCTTACTGGATATAACCTTCCTAAAAGTGTGTAGTCTTCAATATTATATTCAACCTCATCCCCTTCATGTCCTGGTAATCCCAACTGTGTCATATGCCTCATTATTTAAAAATGAAATGTATTTTTTATTCTTCTAGAATTTAACCCCTTATCGGCTGATGCGATGTGGACGTCTCCCTTAAGAGACGGATGTGACGCCAGTGTTGTATTTGATCATATAACCATTTTTCAAGACACATGACCGTTGAAATGCATTGTGATTCCTAGGCCTTTCTATGGGTTTTCTATAGGGTGTCTTAGTCCATAATGGGTCAAACACTTCAGACACTTTATTACTTCTACATATCATCTCCTGACTCCCTGCTGCCCCAAGCCACCCTTACTAAAGTTTTGAACTTCATAATTATGCATGGCTATATCAGAGTCAGAAGCCAAGTTTCTGTTAGGTCATTGTGTTCTCCACACCAGCAGGGAGGAGATCACAATGACCTATCACCTTGCAGGACAAAGTGAGATTAAACATTCAAGACAACCTGTTGACTGTCTACCTACCTAAATTTAAATAGCATTCATTATCTAACAACTTGCAGGTGTCTAGTCATCATAATGGTTAAACTCTACATAACATTGTTTGTTTCTTTTTTGCGCAGGCACTCTCTGTAATTTACAAATTAAGCACTGCTTAACATCAAGATGTACGAATGAAGAAGATTGGTGAGAAGTTTCTCTGCTGCACAAAGCGAATGAATAATACTGCCTTGTTGTTACTTCAATTATTCTGTTTCTTTGAGAGGACATGGGAGAGCTTGTGGTTTTTCAACTGCATGAATGCTAAAAATGGGAGCAGAGCTGCTCCTAACCGATCACGCTTTCTCCTCTCATCCATTCCCGTTTGCTGTCCTCTTCTATGGTTTCCATGAAGTGTCAACAAAGTGTGCAGATGTCCAGGGCTTATCTCGCTTCAGATTTCAAGCTAGCGAAATCTGTACGCTATTCCTACACCTGGCATCCACCTCTTTCTTGCATTTGTAATAAATTCAAGTCAATGGGGCACACAGCTGTTCAGTAGACTCTGTGGTGCAGCAGCCTTGCAAAGCAGTGCGCAGTGGTTCCAAAAATTGTCTCATCGTCTCATTGCACATGAGATCTTCCAGTTGACCAGGGGCTTGTAAACTGCTTGTGCCAAAGTGCATTAATTGTATTCTTCCTCAGCTCAGCTCAGCTAGTAGAAGGCGGGGTAAAAAGAAGTCTCAGCTTGCGACAGCATACTCTGCATCCCTCACAGCAATGAGACAGACCTTTGAATACGCATCGGCTGTCCACAGTGGGGGGGGGGGTTCTGAAAATAATGGAGTGCAGAACGCACTTCTGTTCCATATCTGATGTTGAACTAAATATGAATCAGCGTCCTAATGTAAATAAAGACTTTCTGCCAAGCAGCCAAACACAACTGTGTCCACGCATCACATTCTGATATAATTTGAATGATAACAAAACAGGATATGATATTGAATCAAATTATTGTAATGTGCCATTTTAAATATATTCTTTATATATCATTTCTCCCCAAGAAAGGCAGAACATCATGCATAAGAACAGGCTCTTTTCTCCTTTTGTCATGAGAGTGCACCACATGAGAATCAGAATCATGCTTTGCATTTGAGTGAAGTGAGAGCACAACTTCAGAAGGGGCAGGGAGACAGAAGCCACACTGAAATATGACTCTTCACTCAAACTCTTCCCAGGGGACTGGGAACCCAGTGCTCGGAATGCCTTTGTTGCCAGTTCTCAGGAGACCAGACGCCAGCTGATGACAACCTCAATGAGTTCCAGTCCCGAAATGACATAAGCACCACGTGGGCTTTGAGAAGACTTGATTGCCTGGTCTGTGTAGAGTGACATATTAAAATTCACACTTGCATTCCTCCAAGGTTGCTTTGAGGATGTGCACATCATTACGGGAGGGCATGAGAACCTAGGCAATGGTGTGGGATTCCTTGATATATGCTAATTAAACAAGCTAATAAAAGATAGATCTTTTTTGAGCTATCAATTTGGATAAACATTCAGTGTTTAGAAACTGTGTGTCATGAAAGAAAATTAATCTGAACCTCTCACATATTTCAACATTGATTCAAAGCCGGCAAGTTTGGTAGTTTCTGTAATGTATGCAGTGTGAAACCATGGCAACGCATTCATTCACCAAACTGCTGAAGCATGGTGTTCCTTCCATCATCAGAAAGAAGCACTGCATTTGAATATTTTGGAAAAAACAAAGAAAAGCTTAGAATTTAGTGGTGCAGAGTAGGTGTACTGTGTACTGTTCATGTGATATGCAAAGACAGTATACCACATGAACAGTACACTGTAACATCATGACAGACATGCAATAAGACCTAAGAAAAAAATAGTATAAAAGCAACTGAATACCAGTCCTTTCAAGGAATTGCAGCTCACTGGTGCAGCCTTCCACAAACAGAGAAAGGCTCTAAGCTAAATTATTTCCCAAATATATGCGGCCACAGGGTAGAAGTGTTTCCTCTTTCATTGATGCAGTAATCTAACAAAGAAAATTAACATTTTCAATTATTCAAGCTTGTCATTCCTGATTACTCTTTTGTGTTCTATTTGTTTGAAGCAAACAAGAATATCACATGACAAGTAAAATGCACATTAACTGTCTTTGGGGTTCACTGCTTCATTGTTTGCTTTTGTATTTTTGTAAGTAACATCTGCCAAGACACAGCCGCATGACTATTAGAATAAATTGCCTGGTCTAATACTGGTCATATTGCCATAGTATAAAAGCTATATTTAAATACATATGAAAATACATTCAGAGTATGGATATTTATCTAGTGTCTTCCTCTAACCTGATTGTTATGGTAAAGATGTATTTGGGGATGCTGTGTCCTGTGTTAAGACCACTAATTACATCTTAACTTATCTTAACTTGACTTATCTTTAGCAAATAAGGATTGAATTTCCTACCATTGATCCAAACAGTAGCATGAAGTATGAAATCAAACAGAACCTGCGCATTGCCTCACTTATTGGCCCAACAGCTCCAGTTAGAGAGAGTGTCAGCACTCGTTTCTTGCTTTCCCCCTCCTTTTGACATAATGCACTTAGGTCCAGAGTTACATACATGAAACCCGCAGCACAAATGGGGCTTGACGAGAGTGCACTGGTGCGGTCGCAGTCAGCCTGAAATTAACATCTTATTTACGAAGGCGACAGCTCATTACGCAATCAGCGAATGGGACAACCTACAAACTAAATTTTGCAAATGAGGCAGATCTTACCTTCACTGCGTGTGGTGATGTCCATGTACCGGCTGTCACTTAAAAGCATACTCAGCGCATATTCCAGCTATGGTGACTATTGTTGTTTTCGTGACATATTTTATTTCTCTTTCCCCGTACACACAAAAACATGTAGCCTAATACCATGATGGACAAAAGCAATTAAAAGCAGCATATCAATTAATTCAGCCTACTCTTGATTGTTTTTGAACTTCAAACACGTGTTACTGTCACTAAGGTTGAGCACGTTATTTCAGTAATTTCCTACTACTTTGCATGAGATATTGGTTAATTTAATAAATTATTCTCTAAATATTTTCTGTGACAAACACCCAGTCTTAATTAGCTATTGCTTGGCTGCTTGCATTAATTAATATTTAACATGGATAATCTGTTTGATCTGATTTCTTGGAGTTGAAATAGTGTGATTTTTGTAACAAATATTATTTCAGTGCAAAGTTATTTCAAGATTTGGAGCCTGTGTCTCTGTTTTGTTTGCGCCACAGTTTACTCCTGCTCTTTAGAGGCGGAGGAATTTCTTTTGTAAATTGAACCGAATACATAATCAGCCACACTTATAATATCTCCTCCCTTTATTTGCGCGATGCACCTTGAAATGCATATGCATTAAGCAGAGAAGCACACCTTGCGATGACTCACCTAGATGGCATGTATGTTTCGGTTCCAGCCCCGTGTGCCAGTTTGAAACATACGATTACTTTCCTGGGCAAAATGTGTCATATGTGCACCTGAAAATCATTGCAGAAGGCTTAGTAAATCTGGCCCATAAAGTGACAATATGTAAGATTATTGTTTTAGTTTGCGTTGGTTGGCAGTAATTGCAGTTGAACTGCCCACTGCAAATCCCTGTAGCCTTTCAAATATCAACATTGTATTGTGAAGCAATTCAATAGTTACAGACCTAAAGCATGCCTGGATTTAACTGGAACTATTGTGTAACTTCCCTAACCAAATAAATTATATACATCACCCTGTAATTTGCCAGACATGCATACTCAATCATACTATACATTGTTGACTTTTATTCTGAGAAATTACATTTTGTTCTCTCTAAACATATTGGGTTTGCATATGCACCATACCAGCAACAACATGCAGATGAATGTATGTGTCTTCTCTCCAGTGTTTCTGCTATATTCTAAATGTACCCGTAATTGTCATGAGGCATCCCAGGAGATGGTTGGCAGCAGAGTGCAGTTCATCCTGGGAGTGCACCAGCAAAGAAGTCTGAGCCACACCTGTGCCTTGTTCTGGGCCTTGTTTAGCTCATTACTTAAGAGTATTGTAAGGGTGAGGCTGGGCGGAGAGCCAGAAGCGACCGAGGAAAACCCTCTAAAACGAACACGAGAACGGGTTCGTCACTAGATCCCAGGGAACAGCGGGAATGGGATATAAACACAGAACTGAACCAAATAAGGAAAAAAGAAAAGCCCCAAAAAACGGCTATAAGAAAACAAATCAACCCTTAAAAAACAGGGCGAACCGCACCACTGGCTTAGGTGCTTCCAATGACTGTGGAACAAAATAAAATACAACCTAGCCGGGGAAAAAGGCTAGGCACGAAAATAAAAACCTCGAGACGCAGCTCGGGACCAAAACGCAAACCAAAAATACATACCAGGGGACAACGTCCCCCAACCTCCGACTCACACGAGTCAAAAAGAAAACCAAAACCTTAGAGGAAGGCGCCAGCGAACACAA
Source organism: Conger conger (assembly GCF_963514075.1). Classification (NCBI taxonomy): domain Eukaryota; kingdom Metazoa; phylum Chordata; class Actinopteri; order Anguilliformes; family Congridae; genus Conger; species Conger conger. Next base: position 36,987,236 of record NC_083762.1, on the reverse strand, counting down.
CCCAGCTGAACGCCTTCCTTACCTTTTAATCTTTTAGTTTCGTAACAGTGAAACACACACACCAGCACAGTACCGGACTCTTAAGTCTCACAGAGTCTACCAAGTGCATTTACCGGCTTTGTGTCAGAGCGCACAGTGAACACAAAAGCATTGGTAGACTGCCGGCACTGGCCTTAAATACTCTTTCGGAGGGGGAAAAATCCTCTGCCAATAATGACAGCCAGGTGAAGCCAATGAGCACCAGCCCTCTGGTGGACACCATAGATATTACCTCACCATGACAGGACCCCCCTACTAAGGATCGACCCCAGGCGATCCTTCAGCCCCCCGCCTGCGAAACTCGCGAATTAGTTCTGGGTCCAGAATGTCCCTCGTGGGGACCCAACAGCGTTCTTCCGGGCCGAACCCCTCCCAGTCTATGAGGTATTGTTTACCTCTGCCTACCCGGCGCTCCGCCAGGATGCCCGGGTAGGCCCCTGTCAATTAATCGTGGGGGTGGTGGAGGAACTTCCGCAGGGGCCAGTACGCTTGTCAATACGGGTTTAAGGCGGGAAACGTGGAACGTGGGGTGAATTCTCATGGAGTGGGGCAGCTGGAGACGCATTGTGACGGGGTTGATTTTTCTAATGATTTTAAACGGCCCCACGTATCGAGGGGCGAGCTTACGCGACTCCACTCGCAAGGGCAAATCACGCGTGGACAACCAGACCCGTTGCCCCACCCTATAGCAGGGCGCCGACTGACGGCGCCTGTCGGCCAGCCTCTTCTGGTTGGCAGTAGCCCTCAAAAGAGCCGTACGGACCCTCCTCCAAGTGGCCCGGCATCGCCGAACAAAGGCCTCAGCCGAGGGCACTTCACCCCCTTTCTCCAGGTCCGGGAACAATGGTGGAGGATATCCAAACTGCACCTCGAACGGCGAGAGCCCCGTGGATGCATTCTGTAGTGTGTTATGGGCGTACTCCGCCCACGTGAGTTGGCGGCTCCACGAAGTGGGGTTGTCAACAGCCAGGCACCGGAGTGTGTTCTCCAGCGTTTGGTTGGTGCGTTCCGTGAGGCGTGTCCCCACAGTAACACTTGGGGCCGGACCCCAGTGGGCACAAAGAGGCAGTTTGGCGGACCCCCTCCTGGATCCGGCTCACGGCGTAATGCTCTACGCACTGCTGATTCCACCTCCCAAATAATCGGCGCCACTATTCTAACCCCCGAGAGAATAGGTTCAGGATCGCGTTCCCCATCTGTCTTGTCGAAAACCCTAGCGAGGGCATCTGGTTTGGTGTTTTTGGACCCAGGGCGGTATGTCACTGTGAAAGAAAAACGTGCAAAAAACAGTGCCCAGCGGGCTTGACGCGCGTTGCGTGTCTTGCCGATCTGAATATATTCTAGGTTTTTATGATCCGTCCACACAGTGAACGGATGCTCCGCCCCCTCCAGCCAGTGCCGCCACTCCTCTAAGGCTAACTTGACTGCTAGCAGTTCCCTGTCCCCCACGTCGTAATTTCTCTCGGCCTGTGACAGTGACCGGGAGAAAAACGCACAGGGATGCACTTTTTGGTCTTGGGGAGACCGTTGTGACAGAATAGCCCCTACCCCCAGCTCGGAAGCATCAACCTCTACAATGAACGGCAGAGATGGGTTCGGAGTTATCAGAATCGGCTCGGAACAGAACCTTTTCTTTAACTCGACGAACGCCGCTTCTGCACGAGGTGTCCACACAAAGCGCGCCTGGGCATTCTTTTTCGTGAGCGCAGTGATAGGTGCGACTACCGTGCTAAAATTACGAATAAAACGACGGTAAAAATTGGCGAACCCTAGGAATCTCTGCACCTGTTTCACAGATTCCGGGGTGGGCCAATTCTTCACGGCAGAGATTTTTTTCGGGTCCATCTCCGTTTTACCTGCTGAAACGATAAAACCCAGGAAGGATACCGAATTTGCATGGAAAACGCATTTCTCAGCCTTAACAAAAAGGCGAGCCTCCAAAAGACGCGTCAGTACCAGTTTCACGTGGCGAATGTGCTCAGAGAGGGTAGCGGAGAAAATCGAAATATCGTCTAAATAGACGAACACAAATTTCTCCAACATCTCCCTGAGCACATCATTAACGAGTGCTTGAAATACAGCGGGGGCGTTGGTGAGGCCGAAGGGCATAACCAAATATTCGTAATGGCCCGAATGCGTATTGAACGCTGTTTTCCACTCGTCTCCCTCCCGTATGCGTACCAGGTTGTATGTGTTACGGAGGTCTAATTTCGTAAACACTGACGCAGTTTGCAATCGCTCAAACGCAGAGTTCATAAGCGGCAGGGGGTATCTATTTTTTACCGTAATAGTGTTCAGCCCCCTGTAATCTATGCATGGCCTTAAACTCCCGTCTTTCTTTTTAACAAAGAAAAACCCTTCTCCTGCCGGTGATGAGGACGGTCTAATGAACCCATTAGCTAAGGCTTCACGGATGTATTCTGTCATGGCCCGGCTCTCAGGGACCGACAGAGAATAGAGTGCACCCCGGGGTGGAACTGTACCTGGGTGTATATCTATTGCACAATCGTAAGACCGATGCGGGGGTAACGTGGTCGCGCGTTGTTTGCTGAATACTTCAGCTAACTCGCAATATACCCCAGGAACATTTGTTGGCAGCGGGAACCCCATAGCCCCTACCATCCGATCCTCGCACCCACTGGCTGCGGTAGGGAACATACTCTCGGTGTCCCAGTCTGTGCCCTCACTGCCCTCACCCTCGTCAATAGGACGATTCCAATCATACAGCGAATCCCACTCCAGACTCCCCTCCTGCTCCTCCTCCTCCGGCCCCCGGACATTAGGACCAAGAGGCTCCCTAGCCTCCTCCTCGTCCCATTCAGACCCTATGTCAGTCTCTATGGGAGGGGCCGAGGGAATATACACACGATTGGAGTGAGTAGCACATTTTGGTCCCCACCGAGACACCGGATTGCTCCGGTTGCCCCAGTTTATTTGGGGTTGATGTTTAATTAACCAGACATGGCCTAAAACTATGGGGTACGCTGGGGACTCTACCAAATAAAAATATATACGTTCCTGGTGTCCCCCAAACGGAATTCGCATAACCACCCGCTCTGTCTTGTGGCGAACCACCCCCGACCCCAACGGGCGGCCATCAAGCGCCGTAATAGATTGCGGCTGCGGCATAGGTCGAACCGGTAGGTTTTCTTGTTTAGCCCACTGGCGGTCAATAAAGTTATCTACTGCCCCAGAGTCAATAAAGGCGTCTGTCCTCACTACGACCCCCTTCCACGTCAATTCAATGGGAATAACTGTGCGAAAGCCAATACCTTCACTAGGTCCCACTAGCGACTTTCGCTCCACTAGTGGGACTGATCTTTTACTGGAAGGTCGGGACAGTTTCTTATCTGATGCCCAGATCGTTTACAGAAGAAACAGAGCCCTTCTCTCCAGGGTCGTCTCCTAGGACGCGCCAGGGTAGTACCATCTAACTGCATCGGTTCCTCCGTTCTGTGTACCCCCTGTCTCCCCTCCTTCTCTGTACTCCTGCCTAGGGAAGGTGGAACCGGCCAATTAAACCCGCCGACTCTGCCGGCTCTTTCTCGCTCACGTTCCCGAATCCGGTTGTCTACACGAATCGCAGTAGAGATCAGCGAACCCAGATCCCCCGGTGGTTCTAACGTGGCCAGCGCGTCTCTTACCGGGTCTGACAAAGCGGCAGTAAATAATGTTATAAGCGGTTCGTCCGCCCACCCAGTCTCCCCTGCCAACGCCTGAAACACCACAGAGAACTCTGCCACGCTCTGGGTCCCCTGCCTCATCCACGTTAACCGGGCCGCCGCCTCTTTGCCCATGATGTTGTGGTCAAATACCCGGGTCATCTCCTGTATGAGAAGCTGGGAATCGTTCATTATTGGAGATTGTGCCCGGATCAGCGGATCCGCCCAAGTCAGAGCAGTCCCGGTCAGTAATGATAAAATGAACGCCACACGGGAATCTTCAGTCGAGAAACGTGAGGGCTGGGCTTTAAAAAAAATCAAGCACTGGGAGAGGAACCCCCTACATTTACCCGCATCTCCCCCGTACCGCAGCGGCAGCTGTAATTTGGGCTCCCTCACCCCGGGTGTAATGGACTGGAGAGCGGATCCAGGTGGGGAAGAAGGGAGTGATTGGGGGTTGTCAGGAGCTAGCGCCTGTGCCCGTGATGAGCGGAACTCGCTTACTAGTTGCTGAAAGCTATCAGCGAGCCCCATCAGCACATCTTGCTGCCTACCTAGCCTGGCCAGGATCTCATCCTGACGATGGAAAATTACCGTCTGCTGCTCTGTCGTAGCAGCCTGCTGTTCATGCAACCTACGCAGTGCCTGCTCCTGAGTCGCTAGAGCAGCCTGCTGGGCGGCTACCACCGCTTCAAGCGGTGAACCCCCCACCTCATTCCCTGAACTGGTCGCTGGTCTCGCCATAGTGGCTTTTGTGTTCTGTAAGGGTGAGGCTGGGCGGAGAGCCAGAAGCGACCGAGGAAAACCCTCTAAAACGAACACGAGAACGGGTTCGTCACTAGATCCCAGGGAACAGCGGGAATGGGATATAAACACAGAACTGAACCAAATAAGGAAAAGAGAAAAGCCCCAAAAAACGGCTATAAGAAAACAAATCAACCCTTAAAAAACAGGGCGAACCGCACCACTGGCTTAGGTGCTTCCAATGACTGTGGAACAAAATAAAATACAACCTAGCCGGGGAAAAAGGCTAGGCACGAAAATAAAAACCTCGAGACGCAGCTCGGGACCAAAACGCAAACCAAAAATACATACCAGGGGACAACGTCCCCCAACCTCCGACTCACACGAGTCAAAAAGAAAACCAAAACCTTAGAGGAAGGCGCCAGCGAACACAACCCAGCTGAACGCCTTCTTTACCTTTTAATCTTTTAGTTTCGTAACAGTGAAACACACACACCAGCACAGTACCGGACTCTTAAGTCTCACAGAGTCTACCAAGTGCATTTACCGGCTTTGTGTCAGAGCGCACAGTGAACACAAAAGCATTGGTAGACTGCCGGCACTGGCCTTAAATACTCTTTCGGAGGGGGAAAAATCCTCTGCCAATAATGACAGCCAGGTGAAGCCAATGAGCACCAGCCCTCTGGTGGACACCATAGATATTACCTCACCATGACAAGTATTTAAACCCTGCATTTGTGTTTCACTGCTTGATCTTGATATTCTATGGATGCTCCATGGCACGCCGTTTCTTGAACATGCTGGTTTCAGCTTTTAAGAGCCTTGTCTCTTTTCTTTGTTCCTTGTTGAGTGCATTTTAATTTACTCAAGTAAAGCCTCATTTTGAACTCATTTGCCTTGTCATCTCTTCATTTGGGTCCAGCAATCTTAGTGAAATCTTGCACGTAATATTCTTCTGATATTTCCATTAATTACGTTAATTTATTATAATGAACATTAGAGATGACATTCTAATTATATTAAAGCCTTTATATAGAACAATTCAGATGCAAAACAGAGGTTTGAACAAAAATATATAATAATGCAATATATAACACTCCTTCATCATGAATATAAATGAAAGTCCATACATATAACCTAGAATAAAAACAAGTTGGGTCGAGAATAAGGGCATAACTTCAGTTATTTTGGCAAGGTTGAAATGCACCACAAGAACTGCATGGGGGTCAGGGAGCATGTGCCCCAGAATACATTTTTTAAAAGAATAGAAATGTCCATTTCTGGTGAATTCTAAGGGAAAAATACTACCAGGTCGCACTAGCTAGCTAAAGGCAGGACAGCTGTGTTATTACACTTATAAAATCTGTTTTTGTTATTGCAGAATGTACGCAATAAAGCTTTCCATTTAGTCATGCAGTTTCAGTTGAGCTACAAAATATGGTGTATAATACCATAGAGGGCTTGTAAATGTAGGCTACAGCACAGTGTTAGCTTTTAACTGCATTAATGCAACAACAACCTTAACATGAAATATAGCATCCTTTGCCTTACAACTTTATTTTCTATGCTTGAGAAACGGAGAAAAGTCCAAATTATAAATTATAAGAAGCGTTCGATTGAATTTATTACTGATAAAGGTGTTGCAACCAATTACCAAGATTAAGGGTGCAATTACTTTTTTGGATATTTTACATTTTACATTTTAGTCATTTGGCAGACGCTTTTAATCCAAAGCGATTTACAAGTGCATAGGTTCTACCATAAGTCAAAGCATCACATCCAGAACTAGCAAAATACACATGAAATACTGTTCTAAACATAGTTGTCATCATAAATGCATTGTTTTTTTTTTGGGGGGGGGGGGGGGGGGGGTTAGACAAGGATAGGGATATCAGAAAGGAGGGGCAGGGGAAATCAGGAGGGAGGACTAAGGTAGAGTTTGAAAAGGTGGGTTTTGAGTCTGCGTCGAAATAGGGGGAGGGATTCTGCTGTTCTGGCAGTGGTAGGCAAGTCATTCCACCACTGATGAACCAGAACGGAAAACAGGCGTGAACGTGCAGCTCGACCGCCAGGTGCACGTAGAGAGGGAACCATAAGGCAACCAGAGCTGGCAGACCAGAGTGGTCTAGCTGGGGAGTAGGGAGTGATCAAGGATATGGGTGTTTGATTAAATATTTAATGTTTTTCAAGGTTTTTAAAATATTGTTTTGTGTTTACTCTGCTTCCCTTTGTCTAATATTACATTTTGTCTAAAGACCTGGGGCCTCATTTATAAAACTGTGCGTAGGATTCACGTCAATAGGTCGCGTAAGCATGAAACCCAGGACGTGCGTACGCAAAAAAAATTCTGATTTATAAAACAGTGCATACGCACGTCCTACGCCAGTTTTCCTTTATGAATCACAATCAACTCTAAATGTGGCGCAACTTTGCCAGCTTCATGTCCCGCCCACAGTTGCCTATAAATAGGCAGTGAAACACCCCTAATGAATATGCATTTCAGGAAGACGACAATGGCAAACGCTGAAAAGAAGGCCAAGAAAAGGGATTTCAGCCATTTGATTGCCTCTGAAAAGCTACAGGTGTGAGAATTATCCTGATTGATTGTCAATGACGAACAGTTCTGCACAACGAATGTGATGATGACGATAATAATAATAATAATAATAATAATAATGATAATAATACACGTTATTTGTCTAGCACCATTGAAAACACAGTTACAAAATTAAGAGATAAAGCGAACAAAAATTTCTAACAATAAACACATTATAAAACATAATATATGAATATGATAACAATATATGAAACTATGCTCGTATCTGCCCGACTGACGCATTGTAAACGGCATCAGTGCAGCGCAATTTGTCCGACTGTTCACCATATTATTTATGAGAATACATTTAATAACATGAAGTATTGTTTAACAATTCGTCTACATATTTGAGGGATTATTTTACAACTACATCTCCGTTTATATTTATCATCCTAAATCATATTTTTTGGGCACTCCAGGGAGCATCAATCAAACAGCTGTTTGTTTATTCGTTGTAAGAGAGGCTTTTGTCCGTTTTTGCAAATTAACTCTTCGTATATGATACGTGAGGGGTATTATTTCATTACATTACATTGCATGGCATTTAGCAGACGCTCTTATCCAGAGCGACGTACAACAAAGTGCAAATTAAACACAAGAACAAGTGCAAAGAGGACCTGAAAGGACAGTATAGTTCCGAGTCCTAGTGTAAACATGCAGAAAATCAGAACCCTTTAAGAGTACAATCAACAACAATCAATTTCGATTTATTTTACACAGTGGTATCTGTTGTGTATCATTTTTGACTTATCTCGTCGCCAAATGTTGTGTTGCACTTATGAAGGGAGAGAACCCGTATAGCGAGATTCAACAATACAACACTTAACAGGGACGAAGCACGTCCTTACAGCAGCCATACCCAGCCACAACTCCCGGCAAATCTTTATACCTTTTTACATCCTGTTTCACTTCCCGTTTTCCTGGTCTTACGTCACGAGCATTAAAGGCACAGGACACAGCTGTATCAATTTCACACCATTTCTCGCATTTCATCCCATTGCCATCGGAGTCGCAGTTTCTCATTTCTCCAGTTAATGTGCGTACGCATGGGTCAGAGTTTCCGTGGAGGACCGCACATTTTCCCGTCAAGTTCGTTTTTTATAAATGCCAAAGTTTGCTTAGAAAGCGGCGTACGCATTCTTTTGTGCCTACGCAACGTTTATAAATGAGGCCCCTGAAACCAGTGACAAATATGCAATAATAGAGGAAATCAGGAAGGGGGAAAATGCTTTTTCACTGCACCGTAGCCACATTCTATCATTTTCCATGTCCATTGAATTCAATGCAGTCGGTTGTGTGATTTTTTTACTTTCTCAATCTTTAGCTTGTGCACCAACCTCTGATTGATGGTCTGACAATGTAGGCTACACAATATTGCCTACACATAAATGTATGTTACTGTGATGCTGTTGGATGGTAGATGCTACTACAAAAGACACAGATCTAAGTTAGTGTATCTACAGTATGTTGGGTAGGACAAATTGGGCTTTTCAGAGAAGTGCTTTTGCAGCCGATTTAGCAGGATTACATATCACTTCCAGCTCAAAGGAGACATTCTCCTCTCCCTATTGCGTGAGTCCCTTAAAAGATTGACTTGTTTGGAATTTAATTTATTTATGTTGAATTTTTATGTGGTCGAGTACTGTCTGATTGCAATCCGATCACCCATGACACATGTCAATGCCAGGTGTAGTCTTTTTTTTGACACACTTGCCTTCTTCAAATCATTGCTTTGGTTTACTTATTTTAATGGCTTGAGCTAAAGTTAAAGGATCTGGACTTTCCTTCAGCAGCTCAGACATGTTTGTAATCAAGCATAGACTTTTCTTCACCAAACAATTATTCACCAAACTAACAAAAGTAGTGAACAACTCGCTCAGCAGCCTGCAACCTGCTGCCTTCTTCCGTATTTAGTGCTACCCTGAATACATAAATGGCATCACTTCATGTGTGCCACTTCGATTTTTGCTGACGTTTATTGCTATTGCCTAAAATTACATATTACACCTTTAAAGGAACACACGCAACCTATGATTAGTGTTATAAACCAAAAAAATAAAAAATAAACGAGATCAATAACATTGAACAATAGTAAAATACAGCAAAATAGCTGGTTTGCCTGAGGTTTTCTTCTCATTGACTGAAGGTCTCTCTGGGTGACTTTGTAATACTGCAACAAAGGCTTCATATGTACTCTCTTTGCTTAATGAAACCTTTATTGATTTCTCATTCTGTGGAATCATAACCACAGAGCCAGCTCTCTTGACTGAAAGTTTATCACATTTAATTTGTTTGTAGTCTACGGGGAGACTTTATCAGATAAAACTCCACGGCCTTTCAATTTATCAGCCCATCTCTGACAAATGCAGAAAGATTATGTATGGTCAAATCAAAACCAAAATAAAAATAAGATGCAATTTTCACACAATTTCATCCAAGTTTTGGCCAATGTGAGGCAGAGCTCAATTTTTGCACAGGTCTACCAATACAATTTGCCTGTAATTCTCTTACAGTCATGATTCTGCAACAATAGAATTAACACAGCAGTACTCATTTCAGTGAGCCACTCTGTAGGCATGCCCTGAATAAAAGGCTGAATTTAACTGTGGTGCACAGAATGCTGTCAAGATACTGCAATTATTGCATTTAGACAAATGCCATTCTGCATTTAGAGCATTTAATTCCAACATTTTATCTGAAATATTCTAGTTTTTCATAATATAAGCTTGTTAAGAAGTATGGATTTCCAGTGTCTATGGATCTTTTTGTCTGCCTCAGCTCATTGCTGTTTTGTTGAAGGCCTTATTTGAAAAATAAGTCAAATCAAATTGTATTCCAGGAAAACAGATAATGCTAATAAGACCTCTTGACCTAAGCAATTAATGAGCGACCATCAAGATAGACTGCTGGCATTGCAAAGAATATGAAGACTCTTTCTCTACAATGCAAAATTGATGTATAATACAGAACTCCTTGGTTTTATCCAACAGAAACGGGTAAACTATACTTTCTTCTGAGGTCTGAAAATCTTAATATGGGTCCTCCAGTAAAAGAAAGAGGCATTTTGAAAAATGATTGCATATTTTAATGATCATGAATACAACATGTTGCTGAGGTATGCACTGGCACAATTGAATAGGATGTCATGCCATTGAGGGATTCTTCATGCTGACACAGGGGGCAAAGAAATTAAATCCAATGAAAGTTTTTCAAGATAGTTTCCCTCTATCGAATACAAATTCGTATGGTTGCACTCCAACAGCTGTTAGATTTTCATTGTGCCATAAATCAAAATTACCAAATTACCAAAGTACCTGAATTAGAAAAATTAAGAACTCGCCAAATTCTGATGAAAAACATTAACAGTCAATTTAAACTTAATAAAAATGTTCTTGCCAACATATCTACAGTGATGTATTTAAACATTCAAAATTACACCCGTACCTTTCTATCCCAAACATTTAAAACAAAGGAATCTTTATGAAAAATGCTGCCTTAAAGATTTGAGCAATTTGACTTTCATTGCATCTCTGTACAGTCCAGAGTACGGACATGCCTTTAATCTGATCCAGGCAGATATTTGACTACAATAATCAGATCATTGAGAGAGGCGAGAAAGCCAGCTCATCAAAAACTGAATCAATAAGGGACACTGCAAGACTGAGGATGATAAATGCCAGCAGCGTTGACATATTCCAGTTTTATGATGCATTTCAGGGAAGCACAGGAAGGACTATGTTACGCAATAACAATGCAGCAGGACAGAAGAATGAACAAACTGGAACTGTTCAGTTGAAATACTTGAAGCCGAATTAGTTGAACGTTTAATTGCAAAGACCCCTCTCCAAAGCCAAAGGTCACCTGCAGGCTGCAGCAACCAGAATCACACTGCATGGCAGGTACGAATTGACAGACGACAAGATGGAAATTACCTTCTGCACATCAGGGCAACTGTGCAGAAGGTAAAGGTGTGGTGACAGGCAGCTCAGGGGAGAGGGAAGCACTCACTGCAATGAGAATGAGAATGGGAAAATCAATGTTGTGGCATGCCACACAGTTTCAACTGGCTTACTGTCATATCAATGTTATAATCAACTAATGTGATTAGAATGTACAATGCTCATCGGATCTAAAAAGATTAACCAGCCCTCAACAGCGAGAATATTACTGGGAAGTGAAGACTTGGGCAATATATGCTTTAGGAAATCTTTCAAAGGCTTTCAATGGGGAGGCAAAGCGGATGTCCCACGGCATTGCATTTCCGGTATACTAAATGCTATGCTAGTGCATTTCATCATCAATGACAGCAGTGACTGAAGTATTAAATCGTTCTGCACCCACAGAATTACAAGGCTCTGTATCATCAAAAAAGATCGACCTGCAGCATTTCATATTTAATTTTGGGGTCAGTACAACTGATTTTGATGGAGCAGGTCACAATGGACTTCATATTAATATTATTCAATGAGAAACAACCAAGAAGACTGCCTAGGAAAAGGTGACAGCATTCAAATAACAAGGCTGGAAACAGCATCCATCAAAAGAAGATGGGTAAAAGATGTAAGGAGCAAATGTTAAACAGTGGTCTGGGGTAGCAGTGGGAACCACCCCAGCTGTTTTAACCAGCATCATTAACAGGATTCATGTCTTTTCTCCCAGCCAAGCTACCAAGCAGATATCAACCTGGATTGAAGAGACCAGACTGAGCCAAATACAATTTTGGAGAGAGTTGACAGTCACTCGAGATAAACAGACTTATGGACAAACAGCAGGCTTTCAGGTTATGATCACAATGATGGAACAACTAAGAGAGGGTCACCTGCTCTAAGACAGGGGAAGAGGACAGACCACAAGAGGTTCACCAGGTCTGGCATGGTGGCTGTGGGTTTGGTATGGATAAAAGCAGTGGTCTCAAACTTGTTGCCACAGAGAACCGTGTTTATGTATTCATTCCAACCTATTAATGCTGCCTTAATTGATTCAAATTACACATTCATCATTATGTATTTAACTGCATTAAAGCACAGAATATAAGCAACAGTTGTTATTTTGACAGCACAAAAAACACATCCACTTTAAATACACTATGTGCAAACATCCAGCCCTAATTCAAGAAATAATTGAACGGATAATATAATCAAGGCTGGAATAAAAACCAGCATACACATGGCCCTCCATGACATTGAGTTTGAGACCATTGGATTAAACAGTGCCCCTGGTTCAATGTCTGATGTTCTCATATTTACATATTTTATGATGGGATGTGATTCACAAGCAAAGCACTTTACAGACACTGTCACTGAAGTTTGACTGACTGACAGTCCCAACATGGTAAAAGCAACGGCATTATAGCAATAAATGTTCAGAGTGTGAAGTTTGAGGCCAGGATGTCATGTGAAAATGGCACTAATGATAGGTCTCTGAAGAGCAATGTGTCAAGTTGTACAAAACGTAAAAGCAAAATTGGAATGGTTAAGACAAAAGTCAACTGAGGTCTACTTAAAAACACAGACAATTTTATTTAATGTAAATGCTGACCGCCTCTTGTTATTCAGTATTTTCTAACAAATATGCAAAAGATCATTAACATATATGCATGATGTATTATTATAGTGCTTTTATTGAAAGTACTTTATAATTAATGGCTCCCATTCACACACACACACACACACACACACACAGACACACACAGACACACACCATTGGTGAAAAGCTGCTATGCAAGGCATCCATCAGCTTGTTTAGAGCAATTGGGGGTTAGGTACCCTCCAACTGCCAGACAACCTATTGTTGCCCCTCTATTTTCCATTTACTGCTTATTTTTTGTCTTGTGGTGATTTGTCAGTGGTGTATCCAATGTGTTTCGCACTTATCAAGGAGGGCCTCTGTTTCTCTCCTCTATCAGACATACAGTAGATAAAGGTCAAAGTTCAACTGAGTATAGTCTCCACAGGAGCAACAGCGCCTGCTTTATTATGGAGAACAACAAAGCCCTCCAGTACAGCTGCCTTTATCAAAATCAGAGCCAGGGTCGAGTTAACATGCACAGAGTCTATGATCAGAAATGCCATTTCAGCTGCAGCCATTAGTCCACACGAACTACACAGATTTACTCTGGAGGCAAACATTTCTTCAGTATCTTTTATCTTTATCTCATGACTAATGCATTTGCAGACACAAAGGCATATCCACCTCTGATCCTTGAAAGTTTTTGCACATTTCTGTTTTAACTTCACAGTACAGTTGTTCATAAAGCCAACTTCTCTAAACCATATGTTGTTCTAAAGGATTGAACTATTTATGATTTCAAGAGTACTCTTGATACATGAAGCATCTTGCTATTGATTGGGGATAATTTTCGTACCGAATTGTAGAATTGCTTGCCCCCCTTCAGGGATATTAAACGGATATACATAAAATGTATCAGTCACACATAAACAGTGATCACTTTATTAGGTATTTGCTATAGCCCACAAACTACCACGGTTTGATGTTTTGTGTGTACAGAGATGGTGTTCTGCAAACCACTGTTGTAACGTGTGGCACCAACAATAATTCAAATTCAAATAAAGTTAAAGTCACTTAGATCCCATGTCCCCATTCGGATGTTTGGTCAACAACTGAAAAACTGAACCTCTTGACCACGTCTGCATGCTTGTATGCATTGAGTTGCTGCCATGTGATTGGCTGATTAGATATTTGCATTGCTTTTTCTTTAGTGATATGGTGTTATCATACTGCTAATTGGTGAGTGCAGTAATTAAATGTGAGAGCACATTCCTTCACCTATCATGCAGATTTCCTTTTCTCTCATGAAAATAGATAGCAAAAACTGTTGTTCTCTCACTTGGAGTGCAAGCCTTCATATTCCCCCAATGCTCTTGCGGACATATCTGTGTACTTGCCAATGAGGTTAAATGAAAATGGAGTAATATGATGACATCACACATACCTCCTTGATCTGGAGCTGCTAATGACTGGTCAAGAAGGCAACAGCTGGAGGAAGTTTGACTCTTATCAGAGCCAATAAAAGGCATTCATGTTTTACCTCTTTGACTGATATAGAATGACCAGAAAGCTTCCCCCTTCAGCAATTTCTGCTTTAATTTTCTGCATGTCTTGCCTGGGAATCCCTACTGGCCACTTCAAAGGCCATAAGCTTCTTACATCATCACTGAATACTGAGAGTCTTTTGATCAGTTAATTAGGATATGACTGTAAATAACGTTATACTAACTTTACTGCATGCTTGTCGATTACGCATGATCTGATCGGACCATTGCCCAATAATTGTGCTTAATCTGCCTCATTAAATATAGATAGAGAAACAGCTAAGCAGATAGCTAACTGTTGATTCTATGTCTTAAAATGAATAGTAAAATGTCCAATGGAACTGTCAAACAGGAAAAAATATTTCCTGAACCAGCAACTCTGCCCTTCTCCAACTAAAGAGAATGTAGGGGAGTAGTAAGCCTAGCAATTTCAATGGTCAAACCCACAACCTACTCTTATCTCTTTGTGACATTTTACAGTGTGGAAGTCCGAGAGCAAGGAGAGGGAAGTTTGGCAGAGCAGAGGCTAGAATGCTGTCAACACCTTTTGAACCAGGACTGCAAGTGTCCCATAACCCCAGCACATACATACACACACACACACACACACACACACACACACACACACCACTGATACGTCCCAGAAGTTGAACAGCACTAGTTTCAGATAGAACACACAGAGATGTTTACGAGAGTGCGGGATGAATCTGAATGCGCGCATACTTTCCAAGTGAGAGAACAGCAATTGGAATATATTTGAGAGCGTTCATACAGTTTTGTGCAAGAGCAGGGCAAATTTGAGGGTGCACATATATTTTTGCATGAGAGAAAATAAAATCTGCATGAAAGCTGAAGGAATCGTGCTCTTGCATTTAATTACTCTGCTCTTGACAATTGCCAATAAAATAACACTATCTGGTAAAAGTTGATGCACAGACAACCCTCTATTACTAATAACTAATATCTCCAACAGAAACTATTTTGAAATCGTAATTTTGCTATAACTCACTCCTTCATTTCTTACATTGTTCCCGACTTTGGAACCTAGGCCACATTCTGCCACACCCAATGAGGTAACTGTTTCCTCTAAGTTAAACAGCTGTAAAAAAAAATATATTCAAACAGCAAGACAAATTATTCAGCTCATATTTTCACCATTTCTCAAATTTAAATGCATGGCATAGACATGTCTAGTCTGGTCTGTATGTCACCATTTTACTTCAGTATGCATCTCTTGTCCACTTGTATTTAATAATTTAAGTTCAGTGTAAATCTCAGTTTTGGTCCAGTCTGTATACTTCATTTTTAACTCACTAGGCCCTATTTTGGTGACAAAAAAAGCGCAAATATGCCTGTGAGCAAGCAGAATTGTTAGTTTCACTATGCACAAACATAATGTTTCGCAACAGGCTTAGCAGGTTCAAGGTCTGCAAAAAACCCACTTGCATCTACATGGGTTGTGCTGCACAATAGGGAGTGCATCAACACAAACATTTGGTGCTTAATAATGCATTTTCCTTTAACCCACACAATGTTTTAGCTAAAATACTGGCTCGTTGTGCTATTGTAATGGCATTATGAATGTGATCATATCAATGCATGAACACAAAATACTAACAACAAGAAATATTTTGTTTAAATTTGACTATTTGAAATGCAAGCTGTGTGCAGTTATGCAGTACAACATCAGTTATTTAGGCAATGCATTTGTATGGAGTTAATGAGTGTAAGCTACATGAAAGAAGCACAAGAGGTGAGAGCAGAAGACAGGCACTACACCTGTCTAATAGTGTAAGATACACATTTGTTAAATGTTTGTGAAATGTTATGTTGATTTTTTAACTTTCCCTGTTGTAAAATCTATGCCAGCTTGACCATCTTGAAAATTCCTGGGTATGAGCTGGTCAACCAGCTAGTGCTGGTAGCTTGTCTGAACAAAGCTTGAGCTGGTCAAACCATGTTAAGCTGGGAGCTGGTCTGAACTTGTCAACCAGCTAAACCAGGTTTAGATGTAAGCTAGTTTAGCAGGTGACATTACAGGAAGGGCAATTACAGGCGGTGGCCAGCCACGGAAGGCATGGAAATTTACTTCATACACTGAGCCCTGGATTCCCTGCTTGCACATAACTTGCTTTTATTTATGTGCTTGGCAAGACTAGGTCAATGATTGCGTGAACCTCTGGAATATTAAAAATATATTTCAGATGTGTGGACCGGTTGGAGGGTACATTACAATATAGCTCTCCAAAAGACTTTGTGAGATGCTGCAATTCTACAAGACATAGGGATGGCAGTGTAGTATGATGGTCAGTAAGCTGGGCTTGCAACCTAGGTTAAATTCCCAGGCTGCCATTGTGCCCTTGAACAAGGTATTTAACCTGTACTGCTTCAGTTTCTATCCAGCTGTATAAACAGATGTAAATTTCTTTTACAAAAGCGTAGAAAAGAGAGAGCAAGGACTGGTTTCGCTCAGGAGCCGACATTCACCTTATCAAGGGCATGTCTGAAATGAATGAAACCTATTGGAAGTTTTTTTACAGTTCATTTTAAATAGGGGTATTAAACAAAAAAATGGACGAAAATGAAACTAAGAATAAATTCAGACTAAATGTGCATCTTCTTTCCTGCTCTCTGGCTCGCAGGCCAAGCTGAAGCAGCAGTGGCAGCAGCAGCACAACAGAGAGGCCGACCGCAGGGTGTCTCTGCCAGCTGCCTCCTGCTCCTGCCCAAGTCACCCTGCACTGCTGTTCATGGGAACCATTTAATATAGTCTTCAGCACTGGAATATAAATGGAAACTGTACTGTATATTGGGAAATAAATATTAAAATGAAAACTATTCACAGTCCCACCTTTTTTTTTGATATTGCAAGGCTCATAATGGAGCCTCTCATAATTCGTTTGCTCTTTGGCCAAGGCAAAATTAGCAGTGGGCTGCAGCACTAACACGTTGTTTTTAGAGGGAAAGAAATGGGGTGATCTAATTGGCAATAAACCAAACCCCCATCGTATTAATCTATTCAGTATATTTTTCAAGTGTGGCACAGTCGCTCTATAGTAGGGGGTTTTTGTGGTTGCCTTTCAGCTGTCAATGAAGGTCTTGAGAACAAGGTGTGTGGATTCTTTAGCCAATGAAAGACTTCAATGAACCACGGGTGCCGGGAACAACCCGAAAACCAGCAGACACTGCGGCCCTCCAGGTCTGGAGTTTGACACCTGTGCTCTATAGCCTGGTGTTACAAAATAAGCAAGTTGGACACGCCCTAATTCTCCACCACCTTGCTTTAGGGCTAGTGTTTGACAATGGTGCCTTGACAGTGAAATTAGGTTCAGAGTGCATGTTATAGCCTAAAAATCGTATCATTAAAGTGAAAATCTATGCCACTTTCTCCATAGACTTCTTGATGTGTATGTATGTATGTGTGTGTGTGTGTGTGTGTGTGTGTGTGTGTGTGTGTATTTCTGTGTGTGTGCAGTGGTTCCATGCTATTTTTCTCCACAGTTCCTGTCTTGCAACAGCCTGCCATCCCAATAAGCCATCTATGTACTGTAAGAATGTCAAATCCACACTCCTGTTGTTCTGATTAGACCCCCTCTTAAACATATGCCCTTTCAAGTGAAATTAATCAATCTCTTTATTACTCCAGAGGCATCCAGAGCTACAATCATTACCCAACTGCAGAGTAAGAAATTAAGGTGCTTATCACGCAGGGAGTGGGTCCTTAGTACGCCATAGTTCTATTCAGGTTTTCTCTAGGAGAGGTAAAATGTTAGCTGCCTGATATAGGCACTGATATGAACACTCAGTGAGAACTTTATCAGGTATTTATTAGACTTATTTTTAGACTTAAGACTTCTGCTGCTGTAGCCTATCCACTTAGAGGTTTGACGCGTTGTGTGTTCAGAGATGCTCTTCTGCATACCACTGTTGTAATGCGCGCTTATTTGCGAAGTATGAGATTAAAAGCTGTGAAATGTCACTTCTCTGCTACAATAAGTCACACTTTGTTTGAGGTGATCACAAACGGTTCGTATACAATTTAAACAAACCTCAATGTTGCCTGATGTTACAATTTTAAAGTATGCGCAGGACATTTGTCATAGAGATATGGTACAATTGTATAACATGCATAAATCATGAATATCTGCAATATTTTCCATGAAAAAAAAAACTTGGTCCAAATCGGCATATTCTGTATGGATGTTGAAACCAGCAAACAATTAGGAATGCCGTTTATTTTTAATTTATTGCAATAATATAGTTATCTTTTTCTGCATTCTGTGAAAGACAGAAATTGTGCCCCTTACAATGAAAACATTTCCAGAGCTGTGTATAAATAGAAACATAAAAATTATTCAAATGTCTATGCTGTTAATTTTATTACCACAGAACTGTTCTGAGAACTTTATGAGAGTTCCGAGTTTAATGCACACTCCCTCCTCAGCAAATTCCCAATGGCGAGTATGTTGGTACTGTATTGACTTCTTGAAACAGACATTTCAGCTCCATAATGATAATGCAAGCTCCCCACCCAAGGGGGAGCGCCAAATGAAACACAAAACCACTGTACATGCATATGACAATTAATATATAGAATATAATTACTCTCATTATCTCAATATCATGATCTAAATTGATATTCAGACACTCATACACAGACAGCTAGATAACAGGCACAGTGGCCTCAATTAAGCAGCATAGAATACAACAGGAATGTTGCTTTTAACTCTAGCTGGAGATTTGAATGGTCAGGCAACTTTGATTCACTATCATTGTTGAATGATAACAATGCAATTCACAATCTGAAATATTTTGAAACATGGCAAGACTTATGTTTCTTCATACTGCACTTTCAGCTGAAATAATAGATGTAGGGGTAAAGTATAAGGATTTCTGAAAAAGAAAAGAAGTAGAACTCAAAGAATAAATCTCCTTTGGCATAATGAAGTATTGATATTCACAGTCATGTGATTGTTTTGTGATTAAAACAATCTTTACAGCATGTGTGGGATTCTATCTTACTCCTACACGCTCTCACCTTGGTCATAAATCCAAAGGAAATAGCAGCACGTCATTCTTTACAGCTTTGAAAGCTGGGAATGGATTACTCTCCATCATTACATGAGATTTCATTCAGTGCTGCTGCTGTAGATGGACAATCTACCTGAAAACATATATGATTATGTTAACAGCTTTGTAACCTGCAGTGATACCTACTCCCATTTTCTTTAAGATTTCAAATCTGGGAAGAGTACTCCCTGGGAAAATTGCATGTGTGTGAATCACCTTGTACTGAGCTGAAAGGTTAACCATTGTATGGAAATCCAATTATTTTGAGTAACACTTCAATAAATGCATTCTGTGCCTCATATATAGTTTTGCGATAAAAATGCAAGAGAAAGCAATCAACACAGTTCAATGTCGCTATTAAAAGACACCCCTTTAAACAGATGGTGTCCAAGTACAGTAAATTAACTCATATGCTTACACCAAGAAATATGAGTTTCGTGCATATGGGTTCATTTAACACATTATATTATCTCCTAATACGGATGTAAAGAAAGCAGAACAATGCATTACAGTTTACTACAGCTACAATAATTCTACATGTGATCATCATGAAGGACTGCAGCTCACTGGATGTTATTAGTTTTTTGCACCATTCTGTATAAATGTCAGCGAAAATCCCAGGAGATCAGCAGTTACTGGCACCAACAATCATCCCACGGTCAAAGTCACTGAGATCACATTTCTTCTCCATTCGGATGGTTGATGTGAACATTAACTGAAGCTCCTGACCCGTATCTACATGATTGTATGCATTGCACTGCAGCCACATGATTGGCTGATTAGATAATTGCATAAATAAGTAGGTGTACAGGAGCTCCCAATAAAATGCTCAGTGTGTTTCAGATGTGTAACCACCACAAAGACAGCTTTAAGAAACAGCTGAATGGGGTCAGTCAGTGATTCCGTTCAAATAACACAATTCAGTATGTCCCTGCAGGTATGGAAATACATGCAATCAGTCAAAAATGCGGATTGGGAACAGTTTTGTCAGTCAGATAGCCATAAATTACTGCTCTTACCCATTTTCCAGGTGTAATGGTTCTCTTTGGGAAACTCCAGATCAGCATTGGCTTGCAGTACAAGGAGAGACACGATAAGCAGAAGGTAACTCTCAGCCTGCCATGTCCTGGCAACAACGCCAAAATCATCTTGTACAATCATAGTCCAGCAGGTTGGCTTTCTGTCCGGTCTCATGCCTGTAGAAGAAGACAGAAACATATTGTATGAGGAGCATTCGTTTCATATATTAGTCATCTATACAAAGAGATATTTGCTGAAAAAGTTCAGACTGCCAACTGAATACCTTGGTCATACTGTAAACCAGGAGAGCCACAATAACCACAAAGCACTACGACCCACTTATAACGATATTCACTCATATTGGCACTTCCTACCAAATTCCATAAACCTGTAGATAACACCAGTGTACATGTGGACCTTATACAAGTTACATACTTTTCTAGGTACGACTGTATATCATTTATGAGTTTAAATCAGTAAGTCGCATCACTACAGTATAGCTGGAGGCAAAAACATTGCAAGTTATCTCCTCAAATGGAACAGTGTGCGGAAATGTGAACTCATGGTGATTGCCCAATGCTGACCATTTACATTACAATGATTGCATGGATATTTTATTTAAATTATTAATATTAATTTTACTAGACTACAATGCATTGTTTCTATGTGGTTGAGGGTGAGATAAAGGCATTATGCAACAAAACTGCATATACCACAGCATTCATACCACAATTAAGATTGAATTACAAGATATTATCCAATTAAGCGCCTGATTTAGCAAAGATCCTTAGCAAAAAAAAGTATATTTTATCACAATGCAAGCTAATAATACAAATGATTGGTGCAAAATAAATACCATGACCAATCATTGGTCATGTTATTAGTTTTGTGTGCGCCAAAAGGTTTGCACATGATAAAAGCCTTAATGAAGCTGGACCATGGCTGTGTACTTCAGGGGTAAAGCTATACAACTGAACAAATGTATAATCAAGGAAGGAGATATCAGCCTTGAAAAAATTAAAGGAAACCTCTGGCATTCAGATAATTCTTACTTAATTTACTTATCAGACTATGAATAAATGAATTCAAGCAATACATTTTTTATTTTATTTTATTTTTTTATTTACTGCGAAAATAGGGGCTTATCCAGTCTTGAATTTCCTGGGCACCGCCATATTTGCATATTCAGAACTATACATAACGAGAAATTGAACAAGAGCTGACTTATGTCTAAATGGTTAAATATTTACAATGCCTCATTGTGCAGCTTGTGGCTGCCTGAAGCAGGCCTAGAACAATATACATTCACTGAGCACTTTATTAGGAACACCTACTTGTACGCCTTCTTATTCATGCAATTACCAAATCAGCCAATGGTGTGGCAGCAGTGCGATGCATAAGATTATGCAGATACGGGTCAGCAGCTTCAGCTGATGTTCACATCAACCATCAACCATGTTGGTGCCAGACGGGCTGGTTTGAGTATTTCTGTAACTTCAGATTTCCTGGGATTTTTTTATGCAAAACAGTCTCTAGAGTTTACTCCAAATGGTGTGGAAAACAAAAAAACATCCAGTGACTGGCAGTTCTGCCAACGGAAACACCTTGTTTATGAGAGAGGTCAATGGAGAAAGGCTGACAGAAAGGCTACGGTAAATCAGATAACCACTCAGTACAATTGTGGTGAGCAGAAAAGCATCTCACATTGCACAACACATCAAACCTTGCGCTACAACAGCAGAGGACCATGTCGTGTTCCACTTCTGTCAGCCAAGAACAGAAAGCTGAAGCTGCAGTGGGCTCACCAAAACTAGACAGTTGAACACTGGAAAAAAGTAGCCTGGTCTGATGAATCTCGATTTCTGCTGAGGCATATAGATGGTAGGGTCAGAATTTGCCTCCAACAGCATGAATCCATGGACCTATCCTGCCTTGTCAACAGTGATGGTATGTGGGGAATGTTTTATTGGCACACTTTGGGCCCGTTAATACCAATCAATCATCGCTTGAATGCCACAGCCTATTTGAGTATTGTTGCTGACCATGTGAATCCCTTCATGGCCACAATGTAATGCACAATGTTAATGCATCATGTCACAATGCAAAAGTTGTCTCAAACTGGTTTTATGAACATTATGACAATGAGGTCAATGTTCTTCAGTGGCCTTCCCAGTCACCGGATCTGAATCCAATAGAACACCTTTGGGATGTAGAACAGGAGATTCACAGCATGAATCTTCAGAAATTGCAGGGGGTGGGGAGGGGGGAAAGGCATGACAACTGAACAAGGAACGGGATGACCAAATAAAAAATGACAGACATGGTAAAATGAACTACGTGGGCCATTTCCAGGACTGGCTGCAAGAACGAGACATGCTAGCTGATTTTGACAGGCACTGAAGTCTGGAATACAGCGTCAATTTTCTATAAATCGCTTGCCATTATTTTTTGGAGCTAACATTAGTTAATAGTCTAACGTTAAATTTCCTTCCGATGATGGTGAACTAATTAACTTTTCTTTGGCAATGATGCAGTTAGCTTTTACTTGCTGCAGGCAACAGGGACCATTTTTTCTCCCGCTGTATTTCAATTAATACACTTTTTTCTAAACTAAAAATAAATTGTCCATAGCTATATTACTTTGGTAAGTTAGCTGTGGCATAAGTGGGATAATACCATATGAGCGAGTTAGTTTTTGTGGAAACAACTGGAAACAAATTATACAACCATATTTCCTCACAAACAAAAGTCTCGTGCCAGAGAATCAAGTATAAAAAGAGATATGAAGGTGTTGATTGACTATGTGATGTTCAGACCTGATTAGAGGAAGAACTTTCTGAACTATAGTATTCACCCATATGCAACAGGTTTCTAAAAATCATATATGTTGATGTTTTAGTATATTACATGATCATCCATTGGAAGGTTTCATACAGTAATAATTTGGAGACAATTAGTAGCACTCTGTTAGTGTTTGAGTGTGTTTGCATATAATATAAGGTACTGCCCCCTGTTTGGTACTGCCCACCTGTTGGGAAATCCTGCACTTTCTCTATCATGCAGACTTACAATAGTCATCCACAGCACATCTTTATTCATACACACAGTTTGAAAGCTCTCATGCCTTGTTATGCAGGGTAGATCTATAATGGAATCACAATTACAATATAGTCCATTGTCGAAGCAATCACTTGTGAAGTGTTGGTAGCGATGTTCATCCTACAGCTTTAATCCAGTCTTTATTATGTTGGGGGTATTGCGGAAAACTGTGAAAGCGAAGACCTAGATCTATATTGTTCTTGGCCTGCTTGAGACAGCTGGACAATGAGGCATTTTAAATATTGAAAAGTTTCGACATAAGCCAGCGCTTGTTCGATTTCTAATTATGTCTGCACTGAAACAACTGCAACCATGTGACATCATGCTCCCTAGATGCTTTGCAAACTTGCACGCTGGAAATTCAACACTGGATAAGCCCCTAATAAATAAAAACTAAAGCTCAAAAAAATGTTTTACTGCTGGAATGTATTTATTCATGGTCTGATAAGTAAATTAAGTAAGAATTATCAGAATTTCAGGTTTCCTTTAAGGATATTAACCATTTTTTTAAGTAGGCAATATCAGCCTTGAGGTCATAGAGGGTATAAATCATTTTTTAGGTGGTAGATATCGGCCTTGAAATACTGTATTGGAGGACATTAACCATTTATTTTGGAGCAAGATATCAGTTCAAGTGCTTATTACCGTTTTTACCCTATTAACCCTTTTTTAAAACTGCAGTGTCAGCATTAAATGGTGGATATTAAAACACAGCAGCTATTAAATTGCAGCTCATTTGCTTCAGCTTCATGGCCTCATTGATTCATAGCCTGAGGCTTTAGGATGAGTGCTAGGTTTTCTTATTCTGTAATTATACTGTAACAAAATAAAATTGATTAATTACAACAAAAGTTGTCAACCACATGCTGAAAAAAATGGTTTCCATTTCTATCTTTTCCAAAACTGGCAATCTGAACTAAGGATTTATTTGAAACTGAAATGTATTTTTCAGGACAGCTGTGAACAAAATGTCTTTTTTTTTTTTAACTCTATTTTTAGGCTATTTAAAATGCATGTCTGTTTTTAAGGATTGCATCTGCTTTAAAGATAATCAGTTTCACATCATTCCCCTCAGATGAGGTGCATATGACGATTCTACAGTATATGTACCACACGTGCCATTAGAAGGCATCATAATATGCAATGTTCTTTGACATTGGTTTCAACAGTTTCCCAGTACTTTTACAACATTAAATTAATTGAATTAATCTTTCTTTCCAGAGTATACTTTGTTCATCCGGTCTTTTATGGGTCTCTGAATAAAGCATACGAGTTGATCAAACAATAACTAATAAACTTAAATATGCATTTGAATTATTTCACTCCAGTTCTCAGGAAAGCCAGATGCTGCCAGGTGGGCTGTTGGTTGATTTCATTCAGGAAAATTAGATTTTTATCTTATTGCTTTTACAGTGTTTCACCACTGGCAAAAAGCAATTTGAAAGAGAGAGAGAGAGAGAGAGGAGAGAGAGAGACCCCTCTCTCTCATGCTAAATGCTGATTTAAATGCCTGCCTCAGACACATAGATATGTAAATATATTACATTTCCCAATCAGACATACATTTATGGCTGCCAGACAGCCTTCATCAGTCCAATACCCTTGGTTGGGGGGGGGTAGGTGGATGATACAGCATACAATCTCTCAGCCTCAACCAATTTCTCTTCCGCTGACATTGTTCTACTAAGCAGTTACCTAAAGAACACCGCACTGCAAAAGGTCTCTGTGGCGAAAGGGATTACAATCTTACCGATGTTTGTCTGCTTCAATAAAGATCAAATTCATTGTCAAAACTGCCATGTTTAAAATTCATTATGTGGGTTTGTGATGTGGATTCTCCATGGTTCATCAGATCCCTCCTCATGGAGGGAGTGTGATGTGAGGTGTTGGTTTGAGAAAATGCTCAGGTGTGCTCCACCCTCCCTCCCCCCTGCGAGCAGCTCAGCCTCCCACCGATGTGTTAGAATCACTCACGCCTTTTCAGAATAACTGGGTCAGCAGCACCTCCGCATATACACAGAGACTGAAATTGGTGGTGGGGCTGGAAATGAACGATATGAGTTTGGGGTTATGAAACGAAGCAGAACTCATGATAGGAAAACGAGCTGCTGTTAGAGATTCTGCGCGCCCGCTGTCTGTCACGTGACTAGCTGCGCTAGCCAGGGGATCGTCGTGTCTATGCCTGCTTTTGGTTAACAGGTGGCTGCGATAATTAGTCTTTGATTATAGGCACAGAACAATTGCAGAAAGCAATGCCTGTGGCAAGGGTCCATCTGACTTCTGCCCCATCACTGTTCCATCATCCCAGTCTCTTCACAAAGCCTGGATCCAGTTTGGCTGGAGACAGCAGAGGTATATTTGTTCCCAGCCTGTTTAACCCAGATGCCATCTTTTGGATAGATTTGCATCCAATTTATTTAATCCATAGAACCTGTTTTGATCAGATAACTCCCATCAAGAAGTCTTCATGCATTTCCTTCTGTGTATCTGTATGCATTAGTGTTTCCAAATCTGTTTACATTTTACCAACAAATCTGAGTATTTTACCTCACATTACCCAAATTTATCGTATGTTTTAGAATACAATGCTATCGATACCCGTTTCTGAAAATGCTGTTTTTATTACTTTCCTGCAGCAAGTCTTTGAATAATCCTGACCTGTAGATAAAGAACCACCAGGGTCAACCCCAGATATACTGTCATCATTCTGCATTCTGCTCTCTGCCTGGTATTTTTACAATTTTAAACAACCCAAAGGGATATGGCAATGTCATTTGGACAGTATCATGAAAATTTAAATGGGGAGCCAGAGGGAAACACTGTAGCATTCAAAGTCCTTTAGTCTTTCAGGACTGCATTACTGAGATAATACATTTAGTTTGCACACATGAATAAGTATGAAGGCCACAGTAGGATGCAAAACAAAGATGTGTCTTCTTAGCCTTACCTGGTCTAAACCAGTTACATGTCATTTAATAATCTAGAGTTATTAGAGACAGGGGGAAATGCATTTGCATACGAGTATGGCTATTGTCTGTCCAAAGGAAGAAGAGCATTTTTATTATTTTATGAGCTATTTGGTGTGAGATGATCAAAAGTGCAGAAGAGAGCTGAACTAGCGTGGCTTATTGGAGTTATTCTGCATCCCAAGACCATCGCCTTTCCAAACCAGCAGCATTCAGGCTCCTCGTCATGACCATGACATCTATAAACTGTTTTTTAATGATTATACTGATCGCGATATGCTAAAAAAGTAATGATACACCTGCAGCTATATAACTTCCAGGGTATAACCTCTGGTCCAACCAAAGATGTCAGCGCGACTACGATTACTCACTTCATTTGCCAGAAGATTTGATAGAGAATCAATGGAGGTTAAATTTGGAGCAAGTGTAGCATCTCTGATCAAATTTGATCTTTTGTTGAATGCAGAACAACATGCTGGTGCCGCAAATCTGTATGATTAATGTGTTATTTTCTAACTTTTGCAGTTTCTTCAGTTATTTTAACCACTGCTGAGTTTGCCCATGTTGCAATATACTGTAAATTGTAATCACTAATACAGCATTCATATTTTGCTTTCTCTCAGCCTGTAACTTGCTCATTTTGACAGTTTGTTAGCAGTTGAACATTAACGTCAGCTACCTGGATAGCCAAGTAGCTTATAGATGAAATCAGAATGTTTCTAAACAAAGGTCGCTAAGATACTTCCCGGTGGCCACTCAGCCGTGGAATGAAGTAACGTTACTTAAAAATCATCTGAACCAGAGCTGTGTAGAAACAGCTATGTTGAAATCGTGTTGTGTTGTGTGTAATCTGGCAAATAGTGGATTGGGCTTTTTCCCATTCTTAAAATGGCGGATAACCCAGATTCTACAGTCCGTTTACAGGGTGGCCTCAGGTGCTTGGCACAGTTAATGACAGCTGACACAGACATGCCTGACATAAGTTTCAAAGTAATAAAAAATAAAGCCGGAACTTATTGTATTGCTCATGCCCTTCACAAACAATGTTGACATTAGCTAATGAACTCCAGACACTCATTGGTGGCCGTACCGAGAAACACTGGGATGATAACTTTAAAAACATATAAGTAAAACAATTTAGTTCAGTTTACATTGTTTTTTATTCTAACATTGACTTTATGTGTTCAGACCTTGGTTAAATGACATGGAAAACACTGCCTGCTATTCACATTCTTCAACCTTTACATTCCTTCTTGCGTCATTCATATCTAGACAATCTAATCTTGTGTTCTAATCACACCGGTGTGACCGTATGTTTCGGGGAAAAGTCTAGCGCTGTAACACCCATATGACTGTACACGAAAACATTAAAATGGGTGATGTTTAATTTGGGTAATCCTGATTAATTAATGCTTAATTGGAGTTGAATATAAATTCCATAAAATACATAAAGTTTGCTATAAATATAGGCCATGCAAGTCATATCTTATACATTACTATGGCTGACCTCTCTTTATATTACATTAACATTTATGTCTTTATTAGAAGATTTTGCCTCATGGCATACTTTGGAGAGAGTGCATCTTCAAAGGCTGAGCTGATTTCTTTGGTGAGGCTCATGAGTCGAGTCCAACCATAGACCATATAAAATGGTTCCAACTGCCCAGACACCTCCTTCTGAGTTTGCGCAACACACTGGAGCCAGAACTCAGAAGATCCACACGCTGTTCCTATCCAATTCCAGAACATGTTCAGGTGCTTTCTGTCCTCAGCTTCTTTGGAATTGGCACAGAACAGTGAAAACATTGTTGTTGCCCTCCAGGCAGCAATTCCAGACAGCAATGTCTCTTCTAAAATATGTCAACCACAGCAATATCTTCCCAGGCTTTAGTTTTCCCCGGCCTTGACATTCCACTGCTTACCTCCATTTTACTCCGCACACAGCATGGCTCTGGCGTGTATACAGCATGTAGGAGTAGGATGCCGCTCCACATTTTACACCACTATTAGTTTTTATTCCAGTCCTATGTGCCGCAGACATAGTTTTATGTAGCCTATATAAACACAAGTAGCAGCATTGTGTGATTAAGCTGATAGGCTAACCAAAATGCCAATCAAACAACCACAAATGAACGACCGTACATACCTACGTCAGCGAGCCGTGGAGCCATACTGAGCTGGGGAACGAATGACCGAAAGGAGTGAATGAATGAAACAGCCACAGAGCCAATGAACTAGTTTGTGAATGAAGAGCTGAATGAGCCATTGAATGAGTGAGACAAATGCTATGCAATAAAAGTGATGAATGGTTTTACAAAGACCACAATGTGCATCGTGTCATTTTATTTTTGTAAGTAGTATATTGAAACATAGCTAGCTGTGTGTAGGCTGCAATAATACATTTCAGGTGTTGTCTTAATTGCATTAAAGTTTAATTTTAGCTAATGTTACACATATACAATGTAACTGTAGCCTCAATGTCTCATAGCTTACAATTTCTAAAGAAATGAAGCTTTGGAAGCAAAAAATGTTTATTAATGCTATACATTTTCCCCGGAGTAATAGGCTATGCTACAACAGGGAAACAAATGGCGTCAACAAGTGCTGTCTGCGGTTTACACATTATGCTAAATTAATATTAAAAGGGGGAATGTTACATCAATTCCACAACTAGACTGGTTGATATTCCGAGGGAGCCACACTTGGTGGCTTGCTTACGCTGTGAACCAATACAGTTCAATGCTGCAAACGAACTGAGTAACATATGAGACTCATGCACGTACTTTGCGGAAATGCAAGTGAACGAACGAGTGAGCCAAATGAACAAATCTTTTGAACGAACGGAGCTAAAAGATCTGGCTAAAGAATTTCAGTTTCATTGCAATTTTGTGCTCGGTTCACAAAATGTAATATTTTCATATGTAACATGGTTAGCTCAGCTAGTTCGCTGGTAAGCACGGACGTGCAGTGAAAGCGAAGGCTGGTAGCAAATTACCTCGACAACACTCCCCGATGACGTAATCCTCAAATTCAAAAGAACGTTGTTGCCCTTGGCTAGAGGCGAGTTCGTCTTTAGCTGACTGGTAACGCGTTCGTTCTACAAATATTTGGACAAGTGAGAGGCCGGGGTTCAAATCCCACCTCGGACTCAGGCAATTTCTCACCTGTTACACATATTCAATAAGGTAAAATTGATTTTAAACCAAGGTTTGAGGTCATTTAGCAGGCCAACAATTCCATTCAGCCTACCCACATATCAGTGGCTTATTTAATTATGGAACGAGAACCCGTGGTATATCGTGGATATTGGCACAGCTAGCGGGGTAGTTAGGCACGACGCGTAGCTAAGCAACAGTATTAACATTAGCTACTAGCAATAATGTATCCCCACTGCACTAACATTAGCTTGTTGTAGACTTGTATCTGGATGCTGCCAGATAATGTGCAGTTACTGAATTAACTCATAACATCGTTATGAGTCATTATTTGCTTCACCGGGGTTTGGTGGTCTTGCTGGTATTTCGATCCGAGGATGTTGCCTTTGTTGTATTTTTTCATTCCTACTCCTTTCCGAATCCCTGTGAAGGTCAAAGGACTCTTTAAAATCACTAATTTTGCTTTACTTTGGTAGGCTACTAGTGGCGAGATGATGATAGCATTAGGTTAATTTTGGTTACAAAGACAACGGTGATCTACAAACCTGGAGTAATATTAAAATGTGTGAACATTCCGTTTAGCCGTGCATATATCCTGGATATTGGCACAGATGGAATGCAAACTGACCAATAGAGAGAATGGACCGGACCTATCCATTGTATAATAGTCATTAATCCTTTTGATGATTTGCGCATTAGCCCTCAGAGACCAATGGACCGACGTAGACCAACCAGCGGTCAAAAAAGCATTCTTCCTAATTAAACGTTAATAAATCAAACATTTCTAAACTGTAAAATGTGTTTAGAAGCAAAGATTCTCACTAAAATAAAACAAGGGCCGATCCATTTCAGGATTTTGTGCAACCTCTGGTCTTCATTATTTAATTGACT
Organism: Conger conger; assembly: GCF_963514075.1. Lineage (NCBI taxonomy): Eukaryota > Metazoa > Chordata > Actinopteri > Anguilliformes > Congridae > Conger > Conger conger. The sequence goes on along the minus strand of NC_083762.1, from coordinate 36,956,942 downwards.
CAATCATATGTTATATGACATGTGTATTTTATGTTTTCTGTGATGTGTGATATAGTTTTTTATTGATTTATTTATTTATTTTTGTCATGCATAGACCTTGGAGTGACAGAAATATGAATAAAAAGCCTCAGATCACATTGTGTGGGCTGTGTGTCCATAAAATTGTAACTTGAGATTTTTCTCTTTTTTTGGGTCCTTAATTTCCGTTCACACACAAATACTGCAATGAAATAACCTGGAGTGTGTGGCTTGTTTACGGAGTATAAACATGTAACTCTTCTGAAAAAAATGGCTCGATGTTGAAGGTAAACGCTAAAGACTGGAGTTAAAAGGAAGGAAAACCAGCCAAAACAAGTCTCTGTAAGCAGATCTCGAAACCCCTAAAACCTGCATGCTGCACATCTGAGTACAATGAGCTGAGGTAGAGTCCAGTTACTGGAAGGGCAAAGGAAAGCAACAAGCACCGATTTGATTGTCTGTCTGGCTCCCTGACATACACCCATACAAATGAATTCATAAATGAAATCTGTGCATTCATAAAAAGAGATGAGTTCTCCTGACAGTCATGTAGAGATTATATACTCTAAAATAACTGCGAGCTCAGGAGCGTGGCAGCATTGAAATGACGAAATCTGATTTGGTTTTTCATTATGAATTCAGTGCTGATAACACAGCTGGGTATACAAACAGTGCAGGGAGGAATGATATGCTTTTCTCCAGGCTGGGAGAGATTCAGCTACACCTCCTATACCAGACGGGTGGCGAATCGACCAACCGACCGGTCCTCCCATTAGCACAGCACATGCCACTCCAGAATTGATTAATACAAATATACTCCTCAGCCAGCTTCATAAATCAGCTCTTCGATTATCATATTTTAGGAAATCAGATATTAGTTTTAGAAATATTTTTTATAGTCTATTAGGACACCACTAACCAAGGCTGAGTCTGCATGTTTGTTTCTTATTCTAAAATTATAATTTCTTTCACATAGCCGAAAAAATTGTGTGCAGTGAATTTTTGACATCACAGAAGATGTTAACCATGATCCTTAACATGACTGAAAAACATACGTGGTTCATATCTCACATCAGTGAAACGATCGCACAATGGATTTGGGGCTTTAAGTGGATAACATTGCGGCGGTGACCTGGTCTTGCAGGTTCTTCCTATACAACATACGGAGAATCCGCCCCTTTCTCACCCCCTACTCGACCCAGCTCCTGGTCCAAGCGATGGTTCTATCCCGCCTGGACTACTGCAATTCCCTCTTGGCTGGCCTCCCAGCGTCCGCCATCAGACCCCTCCAACTTATCCAGAATGCAGCAGCTCGTCTGGTCTTCAACCTTCCCAAATACTCACACGTACTGCTTACTTCCCTCCACTGGCTGCCTGTCATGGCTCGCATCAAATTCAAAACATTGGTGCTAGCCTTCCAAGCAGTTAAGGGGTCTTCCCCAGCTTCTCTACAAACAATCATCAGACTCTACACCCCTGCCAGACCTCTTCGTTCAGCCTCCACAGGCCGCTTGGCACCTCCCCCTCTCCGAACCTCCACCTCACGCTCACGACTACTGTCTGTTCTGGCTCCACGGTGGTGGAACGAACTCCCCGTTGAGGTCAGAACTGAAGAATCTCTCCCCACCTTCAAGCGCAAGCTGAAGACACACCTCTTCAAGCAGCACCTCTCCCCATCCCTCCCTACCTCCCTGTGAACCTTAATTGTTGTCTCTGTGACTTGCTTTGTGTATCGGTATTTTTAGTTAGCTAGGTAAGCAGTGTTTGGATAGTGAACTTTGGTCACTTTTGTTCTGTTGTTTGTTTCTTTGTTCAAAAAAAAACAAAAAAAAAAACAATTGCCCCTCGTCCTTATCTTTGGTGTACAGGTAGCAGTTGAAATTGTACTTCCCTCTAGGGTCTTTCAGCGAACTTATCCCCAGTTATGGGTATGTACTTTGTTGTACGTCGCTGGATAAGAGCGTCTGCCAAATGCCAATAATGTAATGTAATGTAATGTATACATGCATAGTTATCCTGCCGAAAAAATCTAAAACGTTCAAGAGAAGGCCTCTTTCACCCCGTGATGTACCTGAACGGGAGGGCTAACAGTCATCACTTTCCGCTGATGGGTGAGTGGGTGGAGGGGAGGCTCTTCTTCGATGGAGGTTGTGTCAGGGAGGGAGATAAACGTAGCAGTGCCTGTCTCCTGACACATAATCCAGCAGCTAATCCTCAGTGACTGCTTCTGTGGAAGACCAGGGCATCACAGATGTGTCCGTCACTGACAACCAGCACAGATAACCCTGTGGCAAATAAGCACTGAATGAGACTCCTCTAGGGACAGGTCCTGTACCCAGTGTGCCTAGGAGCAGAAAGGAGGAGACGGTTACTTGTTTGAACTGCAATGGAGTCTCTCTGTTTTCCACATAAATATTGCCAACAGCAAACACAGTCTTTCACACTGTTCCATAGAGATGAGTGCGGGGTTTATGGCAGTGTTCCGCTAATTACATTTGAGCTAATTACCGTTATTACACTCATTCTTCGAAATGATGAAAGTTATGCATACTCCAACAGTGTAAACTGCACCTGAGGCTCTGTATTGACCCATATGCTTCCTCTGTTTAATAATCTTCACACGATAAACTCACCATGAGTCACATGGCCTAAATCCAATAACCACGTAGGAGGGGGTTCTGAAGCTTGGGTAAACCAAATCAGAGAAATTATGTTCCTATTTGCCACTTCTAATCTGCAACTTCAAGGAGATTACCTGAACTGAAATTAAATCCTGTATGTGTGCGGTTTTCCAGCATACAATCCTGTAACAGCAGGGCTGCAAGTACTCAACCGCAAAAAGACGGGAGCAGGATTAGGAGTGAAGCGCACAGGCCTTTCTGAGGGATGAACAAATCTTTTTCACAAACAAGAAAAAAAAAAGAAGCTGCATAGGAGATGGGATTTAAATGGCAAAGCAATTTGTCATTATCAGCAGTCGTATCAGACATATTCTAAACGAGCGGCTCCCCTCTCCTCCAGGGCCACATTCAGTTATTACCTGTCACCAGCAGACCAAGTCCTGTCCGCGGAGCTCATCCCGCCGATTCCCTGATTCGATTAACGCCGCGCTCCCCCTTTCTATGTGGCATTCTCTGCTACCCGCAGCTATTGACTTTCTGCACCACACTCCAGCAACCTCAGATCTCGCTGACCCCACGCGTGCCTCTCCCAGGGCTCTCCAGCACCTACGTTTCGCACCGAACAGTTTTGCACCGGACGGCTTTGCACAACGCTGTGGCTTTTCGCGTTTCCGCACCGCTGAAACCAGCTCGCAATCACGAAACGGCGGAAAGGAGATCGATCTTTAACACGAAACCTGGCTCCTAGTCTGGCGGGACTCGTTCAGATTCATACGGCTACTGTGTCTTCTTCACACTTAGAAAAGAATGCCCAGTGCTGTAAGACCTCAGGCACTGTGATTTAAATGGACTTTTTAAAAAGCCAGAGTTTTTTATTAGTACTCTGTGTAAAATATGTTATGTGGGTATGAGTATAGCCTTAGATAGAGGGTATTATATTGTTATATTGCTAAGAATGCTGCTATCCAGACATCAAAGTCTGAGATACCCAAATCTAGACCTGTGATCTATGGGCCCTACCTCCTGCAGTTGTCACTGGAGACACCAGAATACATAGGTATTTATGCGGTGTCAGGGCCCTGTCTGGAGTTCGTCTTTCCACGCTTTAAGTTTGAATGCAAGCCGTAACATTCAACACATAATACAATGTATATATGTTACAACAATATTTCAAAGTGATAATTATTGTTGAAACAGGACAGTTGAAATCGACACTACTGTTAGAAGCAGTTCCAGATTCAAGTGGAAACCAATGCTATTTGGTTTTATTATATGGAATATGTGGATGGAGATTGTGACTGCCCAGATTAACAATTATTTGTCTACAAATATGACCTCTGTTGTTGGAAGCAGAAGTAAGAAGTATGTTTTAGAAGTATTGGAAAGCTAAGCAGGATTACCTCCTAACACTGTCATTAAAACAGACTAAAACCGTGAATCTTTTCATAATATTATAATGATGCTTAGCCCTACTTTCAAGGTCAAATTAATGAATAAGTACATTGTCCTCTCAGATGGGCTTGTTCTGGCCATAAAGGAGTATTTTTTGCACTTGCATTTCTGTCTGTACATCACTGCAAGCACTGCAGTTAGGATAACTGGAGGAGCAATGACCATGCCACTGGGCCTCTTTAGTGGAAGACGTTGTCACAGCGCAAACTTTACTGTTGAGTCCCGAAACTGCTGTTATTACCCACAAGCTCAGAGCTTCAAATGTTTACCTTAAATGCAACCTTGATATTACAGTACACACAAGCCAGAGAAATAGCTGGTCAAAGGTGTCTTTAAAGAAACAAGCCTCTATTCAAGCCAACCTTGAGCACTATATTTTCACATTTCTTCCACTGTGTCATCAGAAACGGCCTAACTCAGGTTAAAAAGGAAAGTACAAGAAAAAGTTTTGGGGTTCCGAATAAATCCTTTATACATAAACATCTTAACATGGAATGAACATTCATAAGCACTACTGGTGACTGACCAAGAATTTCATTACAATTACAAGATCAGAATTTTAAGGAAATAACCTATGACATTCTGTATACTGTACTGAGAATGTGGACATAGCATGCACTGTACGGGTTGTGTGTGAGCATCCATGAGTGAGTGTTTATGAGGGGATTATCTGGTTGTTGTGTAAGACCTTTCATAGAAAGTGTTATGAAAAAGGCATTGTTCCCTAAACAGTGAATTTTTTGATAACGACAAAGTGCTTTATGGTTACATCGAATTCTAGTCTGCGAGCGGGATGCAATTATTCATGAAGTATAGAAAGTAATACCCGCACACGGCTGTTAATGTGCCCTGGTAATGCATTTATTGAAGTGAGCAAGGCGACGTTTCGACCAGTTTGGTCTTCAATACGAGGAGTTGAATAGAATCCTCAGCCATCACAGCACCTGCCATTCACACTTTTGCATCCCATGTCAGGATAGGAGGTGTAATGAAGGAAGTGAAATGTGACAGATGAGGCTGTGAGCTCAATCAATCCATGAGTTGTTGTTTACACCTTCAATGCAATCTTCTCTCTGGCCCGTTTTTCTCCCGCGAAGGTGTGGATATGGATGGTTAAATCCACAGGGGGAGGTTACAGGTCACAGATCAGATGTACAATCAGGACGTGGGGGGACTCTAATATGAGCTGCGCTTGAGAACACACAGACGCACGACTCGGAATAAGCAACCACCAGTAGTGAGTATGTTATCCCCCAATTGTGGTCTCATGGGGACCGAGCCACACACAATGACAATTTGAGTAGCCTCGACAATATTTAAAGTACAGTCCAATCTCCTCTTCAGTTTTCCTATTTGCAAATCCAATGTAACAATGTCATTCATTGGTCTATGATATTTTAAATGAGGTTTCTCGATTAGTGAGATTAATTAGATGGATTATTCATTCTGACAGTGGAAATGTTAAGTGATAAAGCTGAAGCAGAAGGCTATCCAAATATAGATGAATGAAAACGTTGCTTGCATGAATTTGATTTCTGAAAAAAATATAAAGGAAATTTTTCTTAACAGTGGTAAAATTAAATAGTTTTTTTCTCTAATTAAATTGGTGTCTACCTCTTTTGAATGAGAAACGTAAAACAAATGCATTAGGTAGCTTTCACATGACTAGACTAGAGAGATGAAAAACTGCACCGCCAGTCAGCAAGACTTAATTAAACAGAGATGATATTCACACTAATTATCTGTTTGTCGGTTCACTTTTAGTTCTTCAGTTTGATACGTATTGACTGATTTCAATAAGGCAATTTTATTTTTTACTTCATGGGGCCCTTTTAGTGTGACATTTTAGAGAGGAAGTTAAGTTGCATTACCTTCAGAAAACTGTTTTTATTATTTTCTGACAACTCCAATTAAAAGCTGTGGAGCCATACTTCAGAGTCAATTTATAGCTTATTTTAATAGTGCACACCCAATACATATTCATGGAAAATGCACTTGAATGATAGTCAATCCACAGCTTCTCATGTAGTTTGTCGTCAAACATGACAAGCTGGATAGCAAACCAATCAGAGCTGGATGAATGACAAGGACAGGCTTGACAAGTACCAGGACTTGGAAAGTTGGAGCATATCAGGGCATCAAAATATAATCATGTATGAAGGCCATCATTGTATAATCTCTTATACTATGATGGCGAAATATAAACACCAAATATAAAATATCAAGGAGTTTATTACTATGAGGCGCTGTTGATTGCCAGGCAATTAATGTAAACAAATTCATAAAAAAAACTATTAGCACTTCAGTTCAGATTTAATCAGGCCATGATCCATTCCTCCTGTTGAGTGTTTGAGATGTAAATACTGAACCACACAGAGGAATTCAGTTGCGTTTATGCAGACTGGCCCATTTTCAAATGAACAAGAAAATTATATCTTATCATAACATGGAATGCTGCCAAAATGCAAGTGTCTTCTTTCTGTAATCTCATATTAAACATATAGCTAAAATGTGAGAGAAAATGAATTTAGCTCTGTTTCATACATGGTAACGTATGAAACATTTCCTTCTTCAACAAATTTTTTATAACTAAAAGGACCTCATCTAAAATGGAACTGGAAAGGCTGAATCCAATATGAGCAGATACATGCATGATAGATCAAATAGTCCTGCAGTTGAAATCAGCTCAGCTTAGAAACACACTAATGAGAAATGTTCATCTTTCCAAAGTTCAATAAAGCGCTTTGAAGGTGTAATGGATCCGTAAAGTGTAATTTGCGAAAGCGGTGCATATTTTCCATTTTTGAAGCACATAATCACGGAACAGAAGGATACATGTGCTTGTGTTAACTCCATTTAAATAGATAACATGGCTAGCAAGCTAACCGTGCACCCAAGGGGGTTCATCCCCAGTCATGGCCTATTGTGTACCATGATTCCATCTCTATAACTCTCTCTGCTTCCCCACTGTCTGAGTAAAGCTAAGCAAATGCATGAGGAGGGTGTCCTCTCTGTTCTCCATAAAATAATGAAACATGCTGTGTACTGAGTAGTAATATTTGCAAGTAAAAATAAAAAAGTACACAAACACCAGTATCTGTTTAATATACCATCAGTTCAACTAATTGGAAAAATATTTATCAACTAATCATAATCATAAACATTAACATCGCAAACAGTCATTTTGTACTTACTTTATATTTTAGGGATATTGATAGTACAAATGTGGCTTATTTTCTGCCAACAGCCAAAATTGTACATGATGCAAAAATTGATGCCAATTAATTATTTAATTACATGTTGTTATTTAGCAGATGTTCCAATCCAGAAAGACTTGCGTGAGTACATACAAAATGTATCAGCAACAAAGAAGTCACAACCTAGAGTGGCTGGTAATAGATCATTTAACAGTAATAGATACATAAACGTACAACATAAAGTTAAGTAACATATTAGGTGAACAAGGGAGACTGTGAATGTAGTGTTTCATATTGGAAATCGGTACAGCACTGTGATCACCCACTAGGGGCTGAAACTTTTGATTGTCAAGAATCTGCTCCATGTATAATAATCTGTGTCATTTGTAAAAACAAAACAAAAAATAAATAAATAAAAAAGAATCTTTCACATGTTTCTCATAGGTCAGCTGAAAAGGTGTGTACTGGTCACATTAAAATGTGCATTAAAATAGCTCACTGTGGTGTATTTAAGGGCCATTAGACCCCATGCACAAAGCAAGATGTTGAAGATTATTGCTGCCTTTGGACATATACCTAATTATTCTGTCACTCTGGGTGCAGATTTACTGAATATCTATGAAGTGATAAATCATTTTTTGTGCTTATCTTTTTCCGTTTTGGACCAGTGGTGTTCTGAGAAACCCAGATAAATAAACTGAAATAATGAGCAGGTGACAAACTGAGATAATTCTTTGATAAAACAAGACACATAGTCAATTTAGTTTAACATCACATCCACACAGCTAACCCTTTACACTGTAATTCATGTGCCATTCAACCTTGAACCAAATTTCATGGGACAAAAAATGTCTCATTTATTCCTGCAAATCAAGTCAGTAGCATAGTACGTGTCTAATAAACTTTTCAATCAGCCAAAAGTGTAATCAACATTTCCATTTTGTTCAATGTCATGAAAACATGCAAATCTACTGCATTAAAAACCATTTATTTCAGGGAGGACTGGCTTTAAAGGAAATGTGGAGGTTTAAGATCACAGAACAAGCACCTAAAGCTCGAGTCCCATCATGACTGGGGGAAAAGATATCTTCTTCACCACTTCTTTTAATTTGGTTCTTTGGGGGAAGTTCATGGCTTTTCCTGATAAAGAAACATCTTCCCTGTCAGAAAGTCGGTGACAAGAGCATGTGAGACAAAGAAAAAGAGAAAAGAGGGCCACCGGAGGCAACAGGGAACCAAAAATAAATGCTTAGAAATCTGTAAAAAAAGAAGAAAAGAAAACAAAGAGAGCCAGCCAGCACTGTGATTGCAGGGGATAAGGAAAGAAAATAGACAGAGCCACCAAACAGAAACAAAATTAGTTTTCGGTCGATGGAATGGTACAACATGGTAAAGCCATAATTAAAGCTCCACCACAGCTGTTCCATCTGACTACCTATACCCCAGTTACCCAGTTTATAATTAACACAATATGGTCAACTGCCACTAATGTCGCCAAACACACTCCTCTGTGGTTCGATAAGAGGGTGGAATTATGGTATCTGTCCAGGGGGTGCAAAGGGGATTAAGCTCCTAGTCTGAGGCTGTTTGATAAGGCAGGCTCCGTGTCCGGCTAACACCTGGTCCCAGTCGACCCAACAGACAGCTGAGATCACTGCAGACGCTATGGCAACATTCTAGGTGGCTGCATCTGAACATCAACAATGAGCAGGGGCACTGTTACATTGTTTGAAGTTTTGAAAGGTCGTTTCTACATTAAGGCCTATTGTAATGAGTATCATGCAGAGCGTACTGTGAGGTAGTTCAAAGAATAGGGAATCAATGATGTAATTAAATAAATAATTTAATAAAGATAAATTCACTGTTGTAAAAATACAAACCTCAAAACCGCATATTGATACAAAAAAAGCATTTAGACACAAAACCACATACCGTATTGTGCTTAACAGTGTTCTGATTTCATTGAGAGAACGTATTTACACCAATGAGCCAAAGTTGAAGATGAAGTGAATAACGTTTATTATCTTGTAACAACAGCACACGTCAAGGTCTGGGATATATTAGACGATAAGCAAACAGTTGGTTCTCGTAGTCGAAGTGTTGGATGCGGGAGAAATGAGCAGGTGACCTGAGGGACGGAGGGACTTTGACAAGGGCCAAATTGTAATGGCCAGATGACTGGGTCAGAGCATCAGCAGTGGTGAATACCTACCGACGGTGGTCAGAGGAGGGAGGAACCACAAACTGGTGACAGGTTGTTGGGCTCATCGATGCACAAGGGCAATCAAGGCTATCCAGTCTTGTCCAAACCAACAGAACGGCTACTGTGGCACAATTCCGAGAAAAATGTAATGATGGTACCTGGGCAAGAGATTGCACCAGAATGCATTGTGGAAAAAAGACAAGCCGGTGTTGGGAGTGTGATGCTCTGGGCAATGTTCTGATGGGAAACGTTGGGTCCGGGCATTCATGTGGACGTCAATTTGACACGTCACCAACCTAAACATCGTTGCGGACCAGGTAAAGTTGTGTTCAAGAAAATAGCGGTACATCGGTAACCTGATGAACCACTGTTATTAGTAGTAGTGATATTTCTGCATGGCAAATACTTTACTTGGAGATGTTGTAGTGTAGTAGGAAAACAACAGACCCAACTGTCATGACATGCACGCTGCTTGTTCAGAGTAATTGACTCATTCATTGAAAGGGGCATGTTCAAAATAATAGCAGTGTGGAGTTTAATTAGATAATTAATTTATTCTGCGAAAAAACAGGTGTCATTAATTGTCCTTTATTAAGAAAGAAGGGAAGCAAATGTTTCACATATTGTTATACAATATATTTCCTTCTGAATTGCTAAGTAAAATGGGCCATTCCAAACACTGTTCGGAGGAACAACGTCATTTGATTAAAAAGCTGATTGGAGAGGGGAAAACGTATAAAGAAGTGCAGCAAATTATAGGATGCTCAGCTAAAATGATCTCAAATGCTTTAAAATGGCAACTACTGTTAAAAAGGATCGAAGAATAGTCAGAATGGCAAAGATTCAGCCATTCATCAGCTCCAGAAAGATCAAAGATGATCTACAATTACCTGTAAGTGCTGTTACAGTCAGAAGACATTTGAAGCTAAGCTATCAGAAAGAAGCCCCCGTAAGGCACCTTTGTTGAAAAAAGGGCATGTGCAGAGTTGGTTACAATTTGCAAGGAACACAACAATTGGCCCAAAGAGAAATGGCATAATATTCTGACTGATGAGAGTAAAATTGTTCTTTTCGGGTCTAGTGGTTGTTGACAGTACGTCAGACAACCCCCGGGTACTGAATTCAAGCCACAGTACACTGTGAAGACAGTGAAACATGATGGCGCAAAATCATGGTATGGGGATGTTTTTCATACTACGGTGGTGGGTTCGTATGCCAGGGATCATGGATCAGTTTGAATACATCAAAATACTTTAGAGATTATGTTGCTGTATGCCGAAGAGGAAATTCCCCTGAAATGGGTGTTTCAACAAGACAACGACGGCAAACACACGAGTAAGCGAGCAACATCTTGGTTCCAGACAAAAAGGATTGAGGTAATGAGTGAGGCCAGCTCAATCCCCCAACCTCAACCCCATTGAAAACTTGTGGGGTAACAAATGCAGTTTCTGAAGCAAACGAAAAATTCACAGGAACTGTCGAATGTAGTTTGTTCATCCTGGGCTGGAATACCTGTTTCTAGGTGCCAGAAGTTGGTTGACTCAATGCAACGCAGATGTGCAGCAGTTATCAATGGTTATGCAACTAAATATTAGTTCAGTAATTTAAAGTGAAGTTAAATCTTGAAAAAAAGTTTATACAGTTTTTAGAGAGTTTGAAGAGAAAAATGTCGACACTGCTATTTTTTTGAACAGATTAATATTCCTTTTCTTTGCTCCCTGTAAAAGAATAATACAGACTTGATCAAATTTGCTAATACTTTGATTTGGAATTGAATGTGTAATATTTCCACTACATTTGAAATATTGAACTAAAAGCTATTCAAAAATATTTGCACTCTATTTATTTTTAACGCACTGCTATTTATTTGAACACGACTGTACACTTTTTTATGCCAATGGTATTGCCCAATGGCAGTGGCCTCTTTCAGCAGGATAATGCGCCCTGCCACAGTGAACAAATTGTTCAGGAAAGGTTTGAAGAACATGATGAAGAGTTAAAGGTGTTACCCTGGCCTCTAAATTCCCCAGATCTCAATCCAATCAAGCAGCGGTAAGATGTGCTTGAACAACAAGCCTGATCCATGGCCTTTCCACCTCGCAACTTATAGGACTTAAAGATCTTCTGCAAATGTTTTGGTGGCAGATACCACAAGACACATTCAGAGGTCTTGTAGAGTCCATGCCTCAACGAGTCAGAGCTGTTTTGGTGGCACGCGGTGGACTAACAGCATATGAATTAGGTGGCATGTTTTGGCTCATCGGTGTATCAAAGGTAGACAGTATTTGTATTTATTTGAGTAAACACACTCATGTCATGAGTCATCATATTTTTCTATCACTATCATATTAATGCTCAAAGCTATCGTTGTTTCATATTTAATTTGGCGTTTTGCCTCTGCGACAAGAAGGGTGACTTGCTGCATACTCTAGAGACTGTTGTGTGTGAAAAACCCAGGAGATCAGCAGTTTCTGAGATACTCAAACCATCCTGTCAAAATCACTGAGATCCCATTTTTTACCAATTTTGATGGTTGACACAAACTAACATGGGGCATGTTGAAACATGGGAATTTTGCATAGGATTTGTGCAAGAATGATGGGTATTATAGCAATGCACTTCCCATGTGCGAATGCGCTTCTCACCAAGAGTTGACAAATCCGTGTTTTAGCACCATGAAAGTAATGTTTTTTCATTTTTAGATTATGTAGGGGTCCTCGCACGGGACTCCAAATTATGTAGGGTCCTCGCACGGGCCGCCAAATAACGCAGGGATTTTACTCTCTACGAAACCGGGGCGCCAGTTAAACGTTGTGTAGCAGTATAACTGCAAAAAGTAATCAGTCTCATAAAATTACTATTATCAGAAATATCTAACCACAAATTTAGTATTTTAATTAATAATTAAAATAACCAATATTAATGATTAAACACACCGATAACCTGAAGGTTGGAAGTTCTTCGAAAGACTGCTTTAACTCGGCTCTCATGTCTATGTGGTTCCAAAACGGACACCGGGGTTTAATAAAATATATTTATTAAACAAACGTAAAACACAGAACAGATAAACAAACGGGAAGTTAGTAAGGAAATTTAGTTGGGTATGTGTGTGTGCGTGTGTGTGGCTTGAAGGAAAGGTAAGGTAAAAGTGGGAGTAGCTAGCTTGAGTAAGCTAGAGTTCTGGGTGTGGTAATGAGTTAGAGTTAGCTGTGAGAAGGGACTACTTGCGTAGTTTTACTCTATATATGCGCAAAAGACGGCGAATCAATTCACGTACATATATATGTAGCTAACCAAACACATTACAATGGTTGGATGGTAAATATTGAAACACAGATTCACAAAAACAGTTAAGACTAAACTAAACACTGGCTATGCCTGAATGTTTGTTTTCTTACTGAGTCCATACGCATTGCTGGATCCAAAAGACATGCTGTCCTTGTAGAAGCGGCGATGGTGCTGTGAATGGTGTCCGGGAGAGATGCGCAGGCTGGGATGTTCCCGTCTTAGCAGCGCGTTGTCGTCTGATCCGCTGGTCCTTTTCCAGGTGTAAAAGTTTGTTGCTGTTTCGTTGTTGAGCTTTATTTGGGTAAACTGATGTAGCGTTCTGCGTACAACAATTTCCACTCACTATAGGCCACGAAGTTACCGTGAGGTAACTGGGTGTGTCCGTAGGCCTGGTAGTGCGCTGTGCAGCATTCAGCCTCTGTCCGAGTCTCGGAGCAGATGAGCTGAAGCGAATGGCCAAAAAGGGTGCGTCGAAGAGAAGAAGCAGAAGAGGAAGCAGAAAAAGCATAAGAGCAGAAGAGAGAGAGATCCCAAGAACGTGTCTTGCTCTTATACGGGACCGTTTATTGCTCCCGCCATTACGGGATTGGCTGAACCAAGTTAGACGTCGTTCGTGGTGGACGTCGCGGAATTTTCCTGTGGGAATGTGGAAGTTGTAGTCCCTACAATTAACTGTTGTGTGATGAAGGCCATAGACTGCAAATATACATAATTTAAATCACTGTCTTGTGGGTTATAAGACAGTATAGCTCTTACACTTTCTTACACTCTTACACTCGTCACTATCCTCTAATGAGCAAACGATTACACAACCTCAATAAGGTCAGTGCAAGCACATGGAATTAGAGTTGTTTTTAATAAACATAGGCTAATAGGCTTATATTTGTTTTAATCTACATACATACAAAAATGCAACGCAAACAATGTAAAATAGGTAAACATTAAAATCAGCTAATATTATGTACTAAACTACTGTAAAGACTTCAATTAGGATTTTACTGGCACTGTAAACACTCCCCCCTTCCCCACACCACTTCAATGAACAATCCACAGCCATCAGCAGTCAGAGCTGTGCAGTGAGATAGTAGCACATCATTGATTAAACAATAGGGAGAGCAACTGTTAATGTACTGAAGTCACAGAATGATGAAGGGACATACAAAGATTGACAGAGATAGCCTACATTTCAATGTAAGCTCTATCGTATCTTTTAAAATGACTAGTCTTTCTTTGCATTGTTCACATTTTATTATCAATTACCAAATTAAATGATTATTTTTCTTTTCTGACTTATCTTAACTTTGTTGTCTTCAACCACCCCACCCCCACCAGACTCTAATGTGTCTGGCCCGCTATTCAGTAGCTAACTGAATTACTGAAGATTTCAATGCTCGCGATAAGTGGAAACTTCAGTTGACGCATGTCCCTTCAAGAAAAAAAACTATACCCTGACTCCATCAACTTAGCAACAAACTAAACTTAGCTAAATTCACAGTCTAATGTTTCTTATTAAAGTGTGTCTCCTTTCTTAAAGAGACATGCACTAATTACTCAATATTAAGTCCACTGAAAATAGTATCCTGCAATGCAATGTAAATGGTGCACATTTTTAACAGCTGGAAAAGAAGGAATTATCAACATGCATCACATGTAGAATATATGAAATGCAAGTCACGCAAATAATATATAAATAAAATAAGGAGGAGGGGAAATCAATCATTATCCAAACAATATGTATCAGGCTAATGCTGTAAAAATAAATATTTATACGTTTGTATTTTTTCATTTGAAAGTTTCTATTGCAAGGCCTACAATATAATGTAGGTGTACATTGCAAGGCAGAGTCTTTGATGAGTGCCATTTCTTTGGTGACAGACTCGAACAACTCGAAAGCGCAAGCTCAATTCCAAACAAGTTTCCCTGATCTGCTCTGAAAATGATCGTTTTGGAGCAGATAAAACATTTGAAAATATTCTTGTTTCTATGGGTTTTACACTAATGTATAAACAATTTTATAGGGGGTGACTTAGCTCAGGAGATAAAAGCAGTCATCTAGCAGCCAGAAAATTGCCGGTGCTATCCCCCGGGTGTGTCGAAGTGTTCCTGAGCAAAACACCTAACCCCCAATTGCTCCCGACGAGCTGATTGGTACCTTGCATGGCAGCCTATCGTGTATATGTGTGTGTGTGTGTGTGTGTGTGTGTGAATGTGAAAGCGTGAATAAGAGGTATCAATTGTAAAGTACTTTGGATAAAAATGCTATATAAATGCAGTACATTTCCAATTTGCCGAGTGTATTCCATGAACACAAGAGAGACACAAATCACAACCAAGAATAAATGCAAAATGTATTACATGTATTTTTATACTTACTGCAGACATGCATTTATGTGCTAAATGAGAGTAGCACCGATGACTTTGAGCTATACACTGTGCTGAATATTTGACACATTTTCCCAGTTTCAAAGTCTGACCACAAATTCTATGAAATGTCATTTAAAGAATGTCCACATTTAAAGCCTGTCAAGATACTGTATTTTCATTCCTTAAAACTGTTTTCACCATTAATTTTAAGATAATGCTATATGTATCCTAATCAGGCCAATGCCCGGTTAATACACTTAATCTGCCCCCTGCCAGCACATGAATGACACGGTGGTGTGAAAAGCCCAATACGTTTGCCAGCTTTGTTATCTCTGTTGTTGACATGTTAATGACAATGTGTTTGTTTTCAGTGCATTAAGGGGAACATTACAATGTAGTTCATTTGGTCAGAATGTCTAGTCTATGATCATATTGCAAATAGGCAATTGCTCCGTCTCATAATAATAAAATATACGAATTGCATAGCTACCGACAGGCAACTAACTTTTATCCTTACAATACAGAGATAATGCAATGTTTATGAATGTTCTTCAAGAAACAGTAGGCTGACCAAGCATTATTATTAATTATTTTTATAATGCGAATGTTGCTAAAATGTGCACAATTTACATAAGGGACTTATACTAAACTGCCTAATTGGAGAGAGCTGGTGGCACTGAGTATTGTGAATTTGTATGATGTGAAGAAGCTGCTTGTTCATCTCAGATTGATTACTTAGATTGTTGGCACACTTGTTAATCAATGAAAATGAAAGAAAATGGGTTGGGATAAATTATTAGTTTAAAGGAAAGTGTTGTGCATCATTAATTTTGAGCTCACCAGATGCCACTGCTAAGTAGAACTAAGTATTTTAGAGAAAAAAAACCTCAAAGGTCATGGTAAATGGTAAATGTTGGCATTTATATAGCACCTTTATCCAAAGCGCTGTACAATTGATGCTTCTCATTCACCCATTAATACACACACTCACACACCGACGGCGATTGGCTGCCATGCAAGGCACCGACCAGCTCGTCAGGAGCATTTGGGAGTTAGGTGTCTTGCTCAGGGACACTTCGATACAGCCCGGGTGGGGGATCGAACCAGCAACCCTCCGAGACTGCTCTTACTGCCTGAGCCATATCGCCCCCATTAGTCATTAGTGTACCTAGCCAGATAGATAGCTAGCTTCCATGAATGCAATTACGAAGACTAGCTAGACACATGTAACATGACAAGCAGTGCTCAATTTCTACATTATCCAGCACCACTCAATTTTGGACTGATTTCCAACTTTGTGTGGATCCTGCACCTCCTGCCACATAATAATGAACAGGGTTACCAAGGGACTGGATCAAAATAATCACACATTATTCACAATAACTACTGTAGCTTCCTAGCTCCCGTCGGTGCTTATGGAGACAGCCATGGAGTTAATCAACCCAGCCAAGAACTGCGAGTGGGATGGGTAGCAGCATTAGCCCTCCTAGATAGCTAGAATGCAGTAGGTCTTTGATGTTAAGATAACAATAATGCTAATTATATTAGCTTATTGCCTAATTAATTCAGCAATATGTAATGTTCAATGATTTTCATTGTATTGAATTGACTGATTGACAGAGCATACTAGTCATACTAGCCTAACTTGTGGGCTTTGTGCTTTTGCAACTCGCTCAATAATCTCAAAATGACAGTCCATACCTATTTCTCAATTCTTATGGAAAGAAAATCTACACTGAATTAGAAAATATTTTTTTACAGCAACCAAAGATGTTGGGCAGCCTGGCATTATATGCAGTGTAAGAGCAATGTCATATTGGCTCCTTCCAGCAGAAGTCAATTATCTCTTGGTTGAATATGGAATGAGCCTCCCACAGATCAACGTCGCAAAGGGCACTGGTGTACTACCAATCCAGTAATATAAAAATCATTAAAACATGGAAACAAATCTATAAACATTTTGGGTGGCAGAGAAGCTTGGCGTTAACTATCCAATAAGTAACTTATATGTATACCTAGATTTCTTTAGATTTGTCCAGATCAGAGACTATTTACATTGAAAAAAACACTTCCAACTTTCCTTTTATCCCAGAAATATCTCCAGTGGAGACCTTGACCACTCACACTCCTCACCTCAATGGTGTCGTCTCTTCGATTTACACGCACCTGTCACCCCTACTGAAAACCATTCAGGCCGCCTGGCAAAATGATTTAGGATTACATTTCACTGAGGAGGAATGGGGTGAAGCTCTAACACAAGTTCATTCATCTCCCATGTGTGCAGGACATAGCCTTATTCAATTCAAGATTGCACATCATCTTCACATGGCAAAAGACAAACTTGTACCCAACGATACACCCCCTTTGGCTGAAGCAACACATCCTACAACGAAGTGCAGATCAAACACAAGTACAAGTGTGAAGAGGACCTGAGAGGACAGTACAGTTCCGAGTCCTAGTGTAAACATACAGATAATCAGAACCCTTGAAGAATACAATCAACTTCCAAACTAGCATACCACAGTTGGCAGCTAGAATACCCTGAGTACAACAACACAATATCTATACAAGTAACAGTATCTATACAATCTATACATAAGTGCCATTACACTCTATGGCATATATAAGGCTAATCATGGTGGTGAGTTAGGGAGGGAAAGGTGTAGCCTGAAGAGATGTCTTCAGTCTGCGCTTGAAGGAGGTCAGAGACTCTGCCGTTTTGCAATCAATTGCTTGCGGGTGTGTCTGTGTTCTTCAATGGGGCCGATATCAATAGCAGTGGAGTACCGTTGGACCTAGAAAAATCTTTCAGTAACCTAAATTGATGATTACTAAGTGTCTTTTTTATTTTCAAGCAAGGGAATTAAATGACTGGATAACAAACATGAATAAATATAGCAATTTTGTTCTAGGCTATCGTTTTTCTGTGTGTCATAAAATTGTTCAACATTAAAATGGACTATATGTAGTGGCGACCAGGTGGGTATATAAAGCATTAGTCTGCCTTAAAACTGAGTAGTAGGCCAATGCTACTCAACCCATCCATCCATCCATTATCTGAACCCGCTTATCCTGATCAGGGTCGCAGGGGGGGCTGGAGCCTATCCCAGCATACATTGGGCGAAAGGCAGGAATACACCCTGGACAGGTCGCCAGTCCATCGCAGGGCACACGCACCATTCACTCACACACTCATGCCTACGGGCAATTTAGACTCTCCAATCGGCCTAACCTGCATGTCTTTGGACTGTGGGAGGAAACCGGAGTACCCGGAGGAAACCCACGCAAACACGGGGAGAACATGCAAACTCCGCAGAGAGAGGCCCCGGCCGACGGGGATTCGAACCCAAGACCTCCTTGCTGTGCTACTCAACCCATTCTCATTTATTTTGCTAGAGTAACAATCAAACAATTAAGCTAATTTTCTGAATAATCAAGAGCAATATGTAGCCTATAATGATTGAGAAATGATCATGACAACAAAAAATGGTAATAATCTGAATAGTATTATTATTATAAATTAAATCTCAAACCAATTCTGAATTCTATCTCCTGTTGATTTATTCTCATCAAGTTGCAGAATGTAGGTTAATTAATTTTAAGCTGGCACTCCAATTAGTCAAATGATTTCTGGTGCGAAATTCAGGCTGGCAAATGAATTAACAAATATTTGTGCTATTTTACAAGCATTTCAACTGCAGAATCTATTAATGACATAGCCTATTCACATTTTATGCCATCATAAATGTGTGCAGGAAAATGTTGCTTATGATCCAAAGACCAATAATGCAATCTCAAAATAAACTGGCAGCTTACTAATTTTACCTATTGGTCTTACTGAGCAAATCAATTGCTTGATTGTTAATCAGGCAAAGTAAATGAAGACAGGTTGAAAGTAGGCTAATCATACTGTACATCAAAGGGTAAGGTTCATTCTGGAGCCACCGTATTTAGAAATCCCAATCCAGCAATAATGAAGTCCTCCTTGACAGAACTATGGAATGGGGAATAACATTAGTATCTGGGACAATTGAAGCATCAGACCTTTAATGTTGTGATAGGGCCATGTTCACTGTCGCTTCTGGGGGTATCTCACAATGCAGGAGTCCTGAGTTTAGAAAATAATTTCTGCTGTGTAAAACCTGGAACAGCTTCCAGTTCCAGTTTTATGAGTGTTCCTGATTTTACTTTAAGGTGCACTTAACCTGTGAACTCAGTAATCCTGCTTTGAGAAATAGGAAAAACAAAAAGGTGAAGGCCTGCTAACCCCTCATGCAACCCCTCTTTTTTCACAAGACCTATTATACAGACCTATTATATGAGAAGTAGTTTTTACTTATTAAACAATTCAGTCAGTTCAGGTATATCAGCTGACATTACAAGAACAGGTTGTATGGAGTAACCACATCATACAGCCATGTCAATAGGACATGCCATTGCTTATATATAGAACTATCAGCAAAGTATCCTCAGAGAACTATAAGGGTCAAAAAATAGTATAGAAATAACAGTAAGCTTTATTTTCCAACATGCGTAAAGTAGTGTGTTATATTAATGATTGAATGGAATCAACCAAAGTCTTACATTTCCACAATTATTGGCACCCCTGGTTTAATACTTTGTGCAAACATCCCAGGCAAAGATGACAGCCATGAGTCTTTTCATAGTTGGTGATATGGTTAGATTTTTTACCATTCCTTTGTGCAACTTTTCAGAATCATTGATATCCAGGTTTCTTCAGTTCAGTCCCAGATTTTATGCCATGATTTCCTGGTGCTTTATTGAATTAATTGTGCCATTGATCTTAAATAGTGCCCCTGTGTCACCGGCTGCAAAACATCACCAAAACATCAATGACCGACCTTCATATTTAACAGTAGGTATGAGGTGCTTCTCCTGGCATGCATTCCTCTTTTGCACCAAACATCTTGATGGTCTGTATGGCCAAAACATTACATTGAGTTCTCATCTGACCATAGCACTCTCTTCCAGTCATAATAATATGGAAATAAAAGTCCTCAGCAAAATGTGTGTGATTTTCAAACACAACCCCGCTTCAATGGGACATGTCTCTCTCCTTTCATTTCATTGCAAATATCCATTTCTGAAGGCAAAGGCAAAGGCAAATTCAAACATTTTTATGATGATACATACTCTTTCTATTGTTAAGGCATGGATAAGCAATGGCACCAAATCAGTTACCTGTGCCAGCATCTGATAAACAGTGTGAAATGTTAGTCTGGACAGGATCAAATCTAAAGAGGATCAAATCTGATGTGAGGTATAACCAGGGGAAAAGGGGTAGAAAGTCCAACTATCACAGCTGGCCTTCTGAGGAACCTTGTGGTGCTCAGGGGGATTTATTTTAAGCACAGACTTCTTAGGGAAATACTGTTCACAGTAAATTGGTGCACACTATTTCTATCTTTCTCGGTAATGACAAATCATACAGGCCACCAAACGTAGCAAAATTATAACTTAAATGTGTGATGGCAGTGGTTGAGTTGCTTGACAGGGACCTGGAAGTTTGGTGGTTCAAGCCCCAGTGTGGCCACCATATGATTAGTACACCTGCTTAGTCTATTCAACTGTTATTGAATAGACTATTTTTCTCTCAACAAAATCTTTAATGGATGGGTGGGACAGGTTGGGTAGAGGCAGGGCGGGGTGGATTAGCAGGGTAGGTGAAAAGATATTTACAAGTGTAACTATATAACTATATATGCAGTGTCCTCTGAGGTAGGACCTCTTGCGTAATGATCTCTTTGCCTTTTCAAAAACCAACTTTTTAAAAAAAACTTGTAATTTCTTGTATCAAATATACAGTATTAGACGATTGTTGGCAAGTTGCCAAGTTACCATACTAGCTTGACAATAATGGAGAGGCCTCACAAAATATCAATTAGCAAACAAAAGTAACAGATAATCAATCAACATAATTAAAAACACCTGTGGTTTGGAACCGTAATTGACAATTAGCAATTTGGGTTGAGCTGGGTGGGCACTGGAAGCCTTCACATCCACAGAGTGCTGCTGAACCAAATGACAGGTTCCCTGCTTCATAGCAGACTGAGCAAATGGTATCACAGTTAGAGTAGTTGCACATTACTGAGTAACAGACCTACCAGCGGTCACGCCAAGCACATCGACTTGTTTGAAATCTTGTTTATCAGCTGAATTTAAAGACCATTTTCTTTTCTTCCAGTAAAACCTGGCCATATACACAGTTTTTTTACGCTTCATGAGATGTGCCACATAAAATTGGTTCTCTTGGTGAATAAACTTGAGGGGTTAAGATTAAGGTATGGGACACTTTAATGAACCAAACCATGTCAAAATAACTACAGACAGCAGCAGCAGCTCCTGTGAAAGACTGCCTGAGATTCCATTTATATAAAGCGCATCACGCTTAAAGAATCCACGCTGAAGTTGTCACATCCGTTAGAATGTGGCCCTGCTATTTACCTCAAATGAGATCAGGTATAAAAAAAAAACCCCACCTACCTACATGTTGTAAAGTGGAAGGGTATACTATATATTGCCTTTTGCCCATGCAAAGCAATCTTTGCGCAATAAAAGTGTATATTCAAACCTTCAGTGGGAGATTGCATGTCATCGTCCAAGGGGCATCTTATTTATTAAGGCATCTTGGCTTTGAAACACCTATCATTCACACAGGCAGATATTTTAGACCAGCAGCAATCTGACATGAATCAGGCCCTAGACGATGGTACCAGTATAGTGCCAAATGGAAAACTAAACTACAATAGTTTTTTGTCTTAAAATGCAGCATATGAGGACAAACATTTGACAATAATTTGAATATAAATATTGTAATGACTGCACCTTTTTTGTAACATGGGGTACATTTCAGCTTTATTTTCATGCTCTATAAAAATGTTTTTAATTCCTAAGATAAATGTCAATACTTTTAACAATTTTTCAACTAATACAGGATTCAAATGGTGTTGTGAATGTATTTCCACTACCTTAATCATTGTACATCTTGTTAAATATTATCCCTTAAGATAATGGACTCTTAATAACTTTAGTAACAATTTTTAAATCTACTGTAGCTCCATGGAGCAAATATATATATATTTTTTCTTATATTTTATTGGATCTGTAATCAACAATTTTAGATGTGTAAGTGCTCTGCTTTTACTGTATTTTTATACATTTTGGTTTTACTATGTAGAAATTACAACACCTTTTCTCCATAGATAGGATTATTCCTGTAGTTCAAGAATTGTCACAATTTTATTTTGGGTATGTCATTTTCAAGCTTGTGTTAAGAAAAGGGGGTGCTACAGAAGTAATTAATAAAATCTTATAGTCTGAATTTGCAAATCTGAAAGTACAGAGCAACATTGAGAGAAAAATGTCTTTGCATTTTAATGGAGGGGGCTCTATAACCTGAATTTCTTGAGTTTATTTAATGTCCTATTTAAACATTCATTTCATAGGGATAATAGTAAATATATAATTATTGAAAATGCAGTAGGGTTATATCCACGGAGTTGTATCCAGGGAGTTTATATGAAAAATGCTCAGTTTGTATGAAAAATGTTTCTCTGTGACACTGAATGAAAAAATGTGTTTTTTCACAACCCTTTAATTATAACCAGCTCTTAACTGTTCTTAATTATCCATGTCCATGTTAAATGATTTACCCTCATAAGGCAACATTATGTATAATAAATGTAGCTACTGCGTGCATACATTACAAAAACAAATGCCTCATACTCACAACCCCAAGCCTTTTAATCAGTGATACGGCATGGACATTTTTCAAAAAATAAAATGTGCTAGATGAACAAATATTCCCTTAAATTCAGAAAAATTAGATTTTTAATTATAATACCTGAAAATGTGGACACCTGGCCAGTGAAACTAAACCATTTGGTGAAAATGAGGTTGAAAAACAATCAAATGGTGACAAGCATTGCATTGTTAAAACCTCCAGGGAAAGTGTACTGTATGTCTGCTCTGGATTAATTTGAACAGTTCCAGTTTGCTGTACAATTGATGCATCTCATTCGCCCATTCACACACACACACTTGGACCAATGGAGATTGGCTGCCAGGCAAGGCACCAACCAGCTCGTCTGGAGCATTGGGGGGTTTGGTGTCGTGCTCAGGGACACTTCGACACACCCAGGGCGGGATCGAACCGGCAACCCTCCGACAGCCAGACAACTGCTCTTACCGCCTGAGCCAATGTCGCCCTTTGGCTTGCAATATAATGACCAAATGGAAGAAACAGAGAAAAGTTCCTTTGTGTCTGTCTGACATGAACTCAGCATCAGACAAAAGGATAAAGGATACAATGTAGATAGGATTATTTGTGCGGAGCTGGCAGTATGCTCTGACTGGGGTTAGCATCAACTCTCTTTCCCTGGAGGAGCAACATTCGGTGACCCCAAGATAAGTTGTCAGGGACATTAAGGTTATTCATGGAGAGGCCCCTGGCTCAGTGGATTAACGGAGTACAGGACAGCTGGCAGAGGGCTGGTGTCAGGGGACAACTCCTTGTACCATGCGTGACTGCCCACATCGATCCACCATTTGAATTAGGGATTAAACCTTACCCCATTGATTCTGCTCACCGCTTAACAAAGAGCTCTCAATTCTGACTCTCCTCCTCTGGTGACGCATTTCACATTGTGCCCGGTAGAAGCACTCAAAGCAGTGCGACCTGGACATCCAACTGGCTTCAAGGTTAACTGGCTAAACAAACATTGCAGGGACAAAGACTACATATGAATGGACAGACTATGCAAAATATACCGGATGGTGAAATTATAATGAATGCATAAAACAGCTACTAGGCTGGACTGTGTAAATCCATCAAATAGAACACACAAATGGAAAGACTTTTTGAAAATTGAATTGAAAACAGATTATTTAATCTTTGCTCTCTTTGGAAAATGTGTTCATTAAAGGGTAAAAAACATTACCATTCGTATGGCTCTACTGACAGTAAATGAAATGCCAGTATTTCCTCAGTTACGGAGAAAACGGGACAAAAACTTGTGTAAAATTGCGAAATATAACCATACGTAAGTCCCACAGCATTAAATTACTCCCTCACTTGTGCTTAGAATGCAAACGCTGTACAGGGGATAATGCGATTCTGAGGCATTTCACCTTAGACCTTTCAGAAGAAGGAAGCAAGATTGGCAAATAAATTCTCCAGAAAACACTTTCTTGCCAGAGGTTAGTCCATTGCTGCTTCCTTCCTCCATTCAGTTCTCCAATGACATTTGCAATTGTGCATTAATAAAATAGCCTAGAGTGTTTAGTCTTAGATAGTAAAATTAATTTTTCGTGTCAAGCTGGTTCAGGCACTCGGAGTAAAATATTTTTTTTCACATGGATTCTTGTTTGGGTCCCTCTTTTTTTGGTTATAGGCTTCATTTTTTCATCTAACTGCAGCCTTCAATGGAATTATTTTCTTGCAGGATTTACACAATCCAGAGCAGCAAACAATGCTGTTCATCAAAGAGCCCAAAATCTCATCTACAGTTTAACTCTGTAGCTATCCAGGACTCTCACAAAATGGGGGCTCACAATGTTGAGAACCTTGATAGTGATTGTTAGCCTGGATTCTCTCATGAACTGGCTATAACAGGGAGTCCACACCAGCAGGACACACCTGTTTCATTCTGTCAAAGTAGGATGGGCTTAAGTTAGCCAGAGTTCCTTGAGTTGGCAGTACATAAATGCTGCATTGCTATTCACCAGGTGGCTACAGCTGACATCACTGAGAGATGCAAGTCTCCTTCCATTGACACTAATTGTCCTGTAGGTATGCTGTGTGGCCTTTGGAATAGCTGAACAGCTGTGGCAAAGTGAGGCACACGGTATGCTCTTGGGTGAGATAGGGGAGACCAGGGAACAACCAAGCACTTTGAGTTTTTTGCTTAATTAAAAAATATATACACATTTCAGCAAATATTTTTCATCCAGAAAGAAGATGTATGTCTTTGCTATGACTATACAGTTCTAGAACATTCCTGGTGAGTGGAGAGTTTAGTCTAAAGTAGCAGGAGTGAAATGGTGCCAACATGCCAACATGCTTCTATTACGGGGCAAGTTTAAACAGCTCTGGGGCACATTTAAACAGCGTCCAAAATGTTGGAAAATGGACTGGAAAAATGCTTTGTCAGGTCAAAGGTTGGTGAATCCAACATTTCTTACCGTTTACATTTTTCATCTGATAATTGTCCTGTAAAAATCGTCGATATTTTGTCTTTACTAACCGCATATGATGACATTGTGTACTAAATGTCTTCTGAAAGTTATTGTGGCTGATGCATTTATAATAAGCAGTGTTTAAACATGCCCCAGCTGTACTAGTTGTACTTCTGAATCGCTCACAGTTTCTGCTTGGTAGTGACGTGTCAAAACAATACTGCCTTATAACCCACAAGACAGTGATTTAAATAATGTACAGTGGTTCCATGTTTCATTTGACACCTCTGCCTCGGGAGATCTGCCAGGCGGTGGCAGATTTTTTATTTTATTTTTTCCACAAA
The DNA here is from genome assembly GCF_963514075.1 of Conger conger. Taxonomy (NCBI): domain Eukaryota; kingdom Metazoa; phylum Chordata; class Actinopteri; order Anguilliformes; family Congridae; genus Conger; species Conger conger. Next base: position 36,931,258 of record NC_083762.1, on the reverse strand, counting down.
GTAATTACTCGTTGTTTGCACAACCACCACCAGGTGGCATATGTGAGCACTCTAATCTACAACGGTCTGAAATACTTGCAGGTTCTGACAGTAGGGGGGCAGCAATGCCCTTCTTCATCATGAGGAGCTTGTATAATCATTACAGAGCTGAAAAGTCTGTTTCCAGAAGTAAATACAATACAGTATGTGACTATTCAAGAAAAGAAAGAAATAATGAGTTTAGATGCTGCAATTCCAGAGAATTTTGGATGATTCTGGTTCGATAGGCTGCAATTCCAGAGAATTTGGGATGATACAGGATAGATAGACACCTTGACTGTAACCAGTGGTGTACTTAAGTACTTTTTTTAGCAATATCTGTACTTAATTGGAGACTTTTATGTTCACTCAGCTACATTGAAAAATAAAATATCCTACTTTTCACTCAACTACTTTATGAAGCATGTGTCGTTGCTCGTTACTCTTAGCTAGAGCTATGCAAGTGTGTCATTAAATAACTGGATGAAAAGAGGTTAGAAGCTATAGTCCCATGCTACTGTTCTACTAATTAGCTCCAAATGTGACAGTTTACCCAAAATTCTCCTTTACTCCTTCTCCGAGTGGAAGAAAATTGAATAATTTTTAAGTCTCCTGAAAGTCTTTTTTGCTTTTGATCCATGTAAAATGTTTGTTTTCATTCCATGAACCGTTTCTAATCCTTGTAATAAACTGTACATTTTTAAATAAACCAAATGGAAGTAATTTCACTTTGCTGCTGTATGCCTCTCCGGAATGCACTGCCAAGCTATTTATTACCCCTCATCACAACAATACACTAGCCACTCTTTATTTAATGCATTGCAGAGAGAAAATAAGCAGTCAGCTGACACATTAAAGATCATCATCCAAAATTTGTTGAGGCAATGTTGGAATGGGCCTACAAATTATGATGGAGTATTCCAAAAAAAAAAAAAGAGTTTTAAATTATTCAATTAACAGATAAAAGTGCATTTTAAATTCATAGTTGTTATTCATACATGACAATAAATAAGTATTGTACAGTATGTGAGGAAACAAGGGCAATTATTAAAGGATGAAAACATCTTTGTGACCATGCGATGTAGAAGTAAATATCCAAATATATAATATCACTGTTAATTAAAATAAATTTTACTGCACTTCATTTTGATTATATGTAGTGTTAATCCTATGCATATTTGATTGGAAAAATATTTCAGAGGATCAGAGCTAGTATAAAATGAATCAACAGCTAGAGTGTTGTTTTGACTTGCCAATGAATGACTGCAACAATGATGAAAGTAGTAGCACCATCAAGGTAAGCGTGTCAAGTGCAATCTGGTAAAGGCAGGCTTACAGACTGGAAATGACATTGCTGCCATTTGTTGCTCAAAGAGTCACTTTGATATACAATGGGTCTGTACTGAATGGAGCTTTTCTCTGTGGGATTACAATTAGCATATCTTCAACCAATGTGCAAGGATAATTACTACAGGAAGCTGAATGAGCAGAATTCTATTGTACACCAAAAGGCTTTTTACCTACTTTGCTTTTAGGAGCATTTAGCATCTTATTCATTTGTATTAAATAAAGAAGAAAGAAACCTCAGAGCTTCTAATACTTTATAAAATATAATGAAAGCTTGTGCATCATTAATAAAAGTAAAAATAAATCTTGCTGCACTATTCCTGTTAAAATATGAATATAAGTACATAGAAGTAGCTAAGCTTGTCTAACCACATACAAAGTCAAAGCATGTTCAGTGTATAATCTTCTGTCCTCTTAGGTATGGCTCATTATGGTGTTAGTCATTTCCCATCATGCAAAAACATAATTCATTGTAAATTTAACTGAAACAAGTGTAGGTAAGAATATTATGAGAAACAAGAAGCAAAATGTACAGTCAAAGGAAGACATGAGGCTGTTTGTGAGCTGGTGAAATATTCTGTACCAATGTGCTCTGTACTGCTGATTCCAGGACATATCTCTGATTGTGCTTGCTGTGCATTAATCATCCTCAGTTCTGACTTCTGCTGGAAAGATCAAAGTTCACCAATCTCATAACACATTCAAAGATTACTCATTTCAATATTTTTAGGATGCAATATAGCTCATTGCCTGCAATGTTACAGTGGGCAGCAGAATTATTGGCACCATTGATAAATATGCACAAACAATACTGTATTGTGAACTAAAAAAACAATAGTTATTGACAATAGTTTATGTGTGGATCTTGATGTATGTTTGTCCGGCAGGATAATCTACCTATGACCAAGTCTCAGCTTGGCAGATGTCCTGCCAAAATTTCCTGATACTTTGCTGAATTGATTATGCTATAGATCTTAAATAGTGCCGCTCGACCACTGACAGCAAAATATCTCCAAAACATCAATGACTCACCTCCATATTTTACGGTAGGTATGAGGTACCTCTCCTTGTATGCATTCCTCTTTTTGCCACCAAACATGTTAATGGCGTGTATGGCGAAAACATTCAAATTTGATCTCGTGTGAGCGTAGCATTCCAGTCATAATTCCAATGACATTTGGCAAAGATAATTGTTGAATTTTGTTTATTGTGCTCAGTCAGGGCTGTATTTGTGCCACCCTTGCAAATACTGTGTTGGTATGGAGGTGCCATTTTATTGTTATTTTTGAGAATTGGTGACCCCGAGATGGTGTTTGGTGTCAACCAATTCTTAAACTGTGATTCTTGGGTCTTCTTTATGGCCACCCTCTCCATCTTCATCCTCGTCCACAGGGACAACATACACTGAGTCCTCTTCTTGGCAACCATTCCTTACATTTACATTTTTTTAAATTTCACACTTTGATGGATTATATTTACAATAGTTGTTAGGGGTGCCAATAATCTCCAATCTCTATGATGCTGTCAGTCATAGTTACGGACCGAAGCAGTGCTATGTTTGCATTGGATTTATGGTAAGCCCTAGTCATATTTTAATGTCTAAATGTCTAAATTTATGCCTTCTTTCTTAGAAATTATGCCACAGCGTGACCATCGGATCAGCAAGCATTTTACCTTTTAAATGGAAATTTGTCTGATTAGGAGGAATGCTTTATTGCCCGTTGGTGACAGTCAGTCACAGAAGGTCAAATAATAAAAAATAACATAATGACTGTTGGAACAAAGGACATTCCAGAGAAAAGTAATTTCATATACACCAATATTCTGATATTTACACTTACACTGCCATTTAGTGTACAATGCATTGTGCATGTGGCTTTAAATAGTACTATATCGAGATAGTTCTCTGTCATTCTTCTATTCCTCAGAGGTACATGATATGTTTTCAATTAGTTTAATGTTCCCACACATTTTCCCACAAAGATACTACACAATGTATAAAGCATTGCAAAGATAAATAATGAATATTTTTCCTTTTCTATGCCGCATGATTTCTGTGTGTGTTGGCGTGGTGTGAGTAGGCCTGCTGTATAAATCATAACTACATGGATCATGCATCAGATCCGACAGGGCCATGCATCACTGAACTATGTCTGTCTGACCTTCCCTGCTGCTCAACCTATTACAGTTCAATTAACGACAGTGGCCTGCTGTGCCCAGAAGGAACAGCTGCTGGGCCCACATGGCAATAACTCCACAAGAGCCGCAAAACGGGAAGACATGAAGCTGAGTCTACTTACTGTATTCCACCTCACACACGGGAATACAGATTAACTCCTTTCAAGGAAAGGCAAACTGCAACATAGAGGCATCGTGGGATATGTAGTGCTAGCTGGACATATCACTCAGCAGCACCATATGGCTAATTGGATTTTATTTCAGGGCTGGAAAAAAAATCACTGCGATGGGCTTAACCAATTAATCCTGTCTGAAATCATATTTGTATCCTCTTTTGGCAAAGTACTTGTAAGGATGTAATTCTATTCATCTTTATCTTGGGTTTTTTGGATTAGAGAGTTCTCTGTAACACCTTTTTATACGTGTAATAATTTTGAGATTTTTCTAAAAACATATTCTTGAACAGAGCTGACATTTTTACAATTATCAAGACCTGAATGCCCCCTGCTTGTTTCCTGTGATGTGAACACAAATAGAACTCGATTTCCCCTGAACCACATGGGAATAATGAGATTCAAACTGGGCAACAAATCTATTCGTTCAGAGCACTGATCTTAATGAATCCATGGATCAGAGCAGTGAGTGATTTGAAACAGAAATTAAGAAAAGAGATGAGTTGAGGGAAAGGCTTGTATTTGAGTGCACTGACTGGACAGCATTTTCAGCCAAAGCCAAAAGGCACCTTGGCGATTAGGACAACCACACTGTCTTTCAATGAAAAAAAAGAATTTAAAAAAGGACAGCCTGAGGTCAATTAAGGAACAATCAAATGTATAAAAATATAATTGTCAGTTAAGGCACCATGCTGTGGTACATACAAGATGTCGTCCTCAGACTCAAGTCTGTTCGAGCATGGCTGTGATCTGTGGAGTGAAATGCGACAAAAGGTGTTTTGGAGTAGACCCTCAGATGTCTGTGCTCTCCCGGATCGACAGTGGGGATTGGGCATGAACGTGGCTGCAAATAGTTAAAAGGGCAAATAGTAAAAATTGGGACATTCATGATGGACACCAGTTATGGGTGTGAATCTCTGGCTTCACAGTGATTCGATTTCATTAACGATGCAGTAGTTGGCCATTCGATTCAAGGACGATTTTATTTTTGGAACGATTTGATTTTTGATTCTGTAAAGCACGATTCGATTCAGTAACTTCTCACCAAAATTCTATATACATGACATAAATGCTCAGTCATGCGAGTGAGACTATCTGTATTCTTGAAAAAAATAATCAACATACAACATAATTACTTATTAAACATATTTATTCTATACAAAAAGTAGGCCTGCATAATATGTTATGCTGAATACAAAAATGTAATTAAACATTGCTCAGCCCTAAAACCAAGTTATTTTGAACATTTTTCAATAGGCTACATGTTGGCAGGGGAGAGAGTGGGTGGGTGAGTGAATGAGTGAGTGGATGGATGGGTGGGTGAGTGAATGAGTGAGTGGATGGATGGATGGGTGGGTGAGTGTGTGGGTAGGTTCTGTAGGCCTGCATAATATGTTATGCTGAATACAAAAATGTAATTAAACAAATGAATTGCTCAGCCCTGTAACAAAGTTACTTTGAACATTTGTACTCATCAATAGGCTACATGCTGGCAGGGAAGAGAGTAGGTTGGTATGTGAGTGAGTTAAGAGTCAGCGCCTGGATGGATAGGTGAGTGGAGCAAAGTGAGTTCTATCTGATTTTTCTTCAGGAATATTAACTGGTCAAACTGTTCAGGTTAACTTCCTTACAAGCTGACTAGCTGATGAGTTATAATATAATTAAGAATTGCGATGCATTATATGTAAAGCATTTACATCGATTATTGGCGAAACCGAAGTGATTCTATTTATTTATTTTAGCAGATTGATTTAGTTAAATCGGTCGGATTTACAATCGATGCATTGCATGAATCGTTACACTCCCTAGCACCAATATGTATAAAAACAATAACTGTCATGTGACACAACAAACAGGTTTATATTTGCAATTGATTTCTGAATTACCCAAAGCACAGGTTCTTAAACTCAAGAAAGCCATGTGAGGATGCTTTTTTTTCTTTTTTTTCTTGATTAAGTAATATCATTGAAAACACATCCTTTGGTAATGTATTCCTTAAATGTATTGGCACAACATAGGTTTGCTGCAATTTGCTTTGTCTGAACTTGTTTATTCTCCACAATTTACTCCACAACACCTATATCAGTGTATAATTTAATAGAGCCTTTCTAAAGAAACCATTTCCCATATACTGCATCATATTTTAGAAAATGAAAGCATGAGTTGATCTGATTACATAATATGTGTTTATAATAATACATGTTTATGGCAGGCACGGCTATTTCTATCACAACACTGTGCCAGTACTGACTGTGCCTAGTTGCCCTGCAGGGTGATGCACAATTAGCGATTTCTTCACCCAGAGACGGGAGAGGCAAATTAGGGGTCCGTGTTTCAATCTTTGCTAGAGAGAAATGGTGCCAGGGGACTACTTGCCAATGCCACTCATGACATGTCTTTGGGGGACAACTCGTCAATGGCACACAAGAAGTCTTCAAGACATTACTTGCCAGTGCCACACATAAAAAGTCTTTGGGGGACAACTTGTCAATGCCAAATACTGTATGAATCACCTTCAACCTTCCTTTCAGCTCTGTGTGAGCTTGACTGTAGGGTGCAGTATGACAAGAAGCAGGCTAGTTGTTTTGGATGTGAACCACACACATCTACTGTATGATCTCCTGGCATTGAGGGGATAGCCGCTTCAACGTGGTTGTAGATGGCTAATTCCACATTCCAAATTAGGATACTATTTTATGTGGAAATGAGGAATTGGACGATAAAAAAAAAGAAAAAAGATATAGCATACAGGGTCCCAGAGGATCAAGTAACTGGTTTACTGCATTGTCAGGCCATTTACATTCCAATGTTAAAAACACCACAGGTATGTCATATTACATATCAGTAACAAGAGAGATGTTACTTGGATGTGGGCAGTTGTAGATTTTCACTGTGTGCAGACCATTTCATATTCATGAAAAGAGATATTGCTTAAATAAATAAGAGAAAATGTGCTGAGGAGAGGACTTTTTGTCATCAACTTGATGAATTGAAAATTGATCAAGTTGTGTGCAAGTGCCACTGGAATGAAGGAAGGAGTGGTATCATCTTTTCTGGTGCTTACCAGTAGAGGCTAATTTAAAAATGATACACAAGAATATTAATCTCCATTTTATGGCTGTTCCATCACTAACTGGAATGGAAGTTGTCCAATTGGTGATTACCCAGGGAACTTCCCAGCGGTATTTTGACAGACCTATGGGCAAATTCAAAATCCATTAAGCACATGCTGAATTAATCAAATGGCAACATAGTAGTCTATATTCCAGGGGCAGGCACAGTACTAACTAATCATTTTTGGTTGGTGTGGGCACCAAAAAACATCTTTTAGGGCCAGTTCTGCAGACACAGATTAAGCCTAGTCCTAGTCTAAATGAAATTTTCAATGGAAATTCTCAGTACAAAACTCCATTTAGTCTTGGACTAGGTGTAATCTGTCCTGGCCCTTAAATAATGTTGAACCAAACTGTGAGTTTGAGAGAACACTGACAGGCATGTGCTCTCCTCTGAAGCGTCTGGAGCCAGCTGCAGCATTCATCCTGAGATGTCGTCATCCCAGCCACAGTGTTGGGTGCAGACAGGCAAATTGCAGACATCAGATCCAGGAGTTTCTATTGCGTGGTGAGATGAGCACAGTCCCACTAAATCCTCCCTCCCTCGGTGATACAACTGAGTATCACTCTGTAGGGTTCCCTGCCACAATCAGTATCAGACCAAACATTATAAGGCTCTTGCCTGCACCTCTGTTAACAGCACTTCAATGTCATATTCAGATCATTATTTTTGTACTGCGATTATATTCCCTTATGTTTTACTACAATGACAATTGCATTATTTGGCATAGTTTTACTGCCATTTGAAAGCCACTTAAATAGTGGAATAAGACGCACTAAGCCACCATATATTCAATGCCAATTCTATTATTTTCTTTGCATTCTCAAAAAAGCTGTATACTGTGTACTGAATATCCTAGACTACATCTTGAAAAGCTGTAAAATCTATCTTTGGGAAGTACTGCATAGTTTTTTGGGGGGCTCTGGAGCTACTTAAAAAAAAAAAATTAATAATAAAAATAAAAGGCAAAGCACACATTATAGTTTTGTTTGTTAGTTTATAAGAACCCTGGGAATATAATTAATATGAAAAATGAGCAAGGCAGCCCATGCTTAAAATGTGAAAAAACAATAATGCTATGATACAGCAACAACACTTTTGGTGTCCTTTATTTATCTTCTAGTTACACTTGGAAAACCCCATTCAGTGCAATTACACCTTGGCCCACCTTCTTGGTAGAGTGATATCCCTTGATTATATCTCACCTTGACTTGGCCTTTGAGTTCAGAGGTAGCTAAGGCAGTTTCAGGCTCTAAGAGGAATGATGTGCTACTTAATCAAGTGATAGAATTGAGATAACCAAGCCAGATCCCATCAAGAGCCAAAATAACCCTCAGCTCAGTTTCCACAGTTTCCACTCGGTATTAACCTTGTGAAAAGAAGGGTCAATGCAATATGTAACATTTATGATATTCTGGTTAGCCTGGTATGGAGCTAAGTATGGTGCCTACTAGACACTGAATAAGTTAAAGAAATGACATGTTATCAGCTTACCTCCACTGCTCTAAAAATCCGCAACCGGGTGTGTATGTGTGTGTCGGGGGGGGGGGGGGGGGGGTGACAGTTCAATGACAGTTCAAGATGAGCAAGAGTAACAGGGAGGAAATAAGCAGTTGGTTATCTTCCTAGCTGTACCAACCACAGCACCAAATGCACACTGAAATAATTACCTTTTCATTTTCAAGTTACAGTTATTAAGTATACAGTTCACATGTCAGCTGAAGATAGTTACAACCACAATATTGATGTTAATGTCATAAATATGATTATTCAATCCAACAGAATGTTTACTTGCTGCATTGCTAAATGCCCCTTATCTGCTGGGGCCCCCCTGATGGGTTTGAGCTCACCTTGTAGGTAAGTTTCAGAAACGTGGAACTCCTCAACTTCATCCCTGTTGGAATAAACCTCTGAGAGATAGACCACCATACACCAGTGAGATTTCTACTCTCCAAGAATAACACAAAGCCTAATTTAATGAGAACTGTCATAACATTTCGCTTAAAAAATGAATATATTTATTTGTTCCTACATGCAAAGAGGATTTGTATAATTGCCGGGAAGCTGTCACAGATAAGAGTGCCAAATAAAAGCTTACTTTAGTTGAACTGTGAACAACAATTAAGCATCCATTAGGAGACTTCATTCTTCAAGAAGGCTGTACCTCGGAATGTGAAGATGAAAGCTAAAACAAAATTAACCATTTAAGGGGTAAGATCCAAATTACTTATCTGAGCCTTTTGCAGTAAATTGCACTGAATGTACTTAATTAATCCTAACATTCTACACATACTGCACTCCTTCCACCTACACCTAGAGCAAATATGGAATTGTCAAAAATATGTTACTGTAGACTACGCTGCATTGAATTACACTTTACATTGTCGGAAAGATAACCATGGGAAATGTTTGAAACATAATGTAACCAAGCGTTTTAACCTAAGGAATGTGAGGAACGTGGTCTATGATTATAAGGGGTGAGCTGAACATTTGTTTCAGATACACGTAACGATTGACTTTTTTCCGAATACGAATGTTGTACGAGTATTTGGATTTATTATCTGTGATCGGAGAATTGGCCTGCTTTATTTATTTATTTTTTACATTGGCTGCAGTAGCTGTACATCAGTGTACAACATAAAGTTAACACTGTTTCGTGATAGGCCAGTTCCTCCCTGGTTCCTCCCTCTTAGATCAGTCAAACTACTGCCTGCTGTTATTTTCCTCAGTTCTCTCTTGTGCATGTCAAGAGACTGTTGTGGTAGATCGTAGATTAAGGAAATAACTACTTAATTAGTATCTTGTCACTATGTGATCAGTCCAAGATCGCAAACATTAGAGAACATATTCAAACTATTTTCTGTTTGAAAAGGTAGTGCGCTGCTAATATAAATAGCTATGACCTGTTGTAAACACATAGCCATGTGTTTCAAATTAGATAACTTTAGACATAAATGATGCAGGATTAAAAAATCCTAAATTGTAAGGATGCGGTCACGATTCTGGTTGTGATGCTTGTTATTCACTTTTAAACATGTTTACTAGCCAGCTAGCTAGGTACTGTGACGCGTTTGTGCGATGGCCATCTGCTTGATTTGTTTGTTGAAGTTGTTTACGGTAGATTTTTGCGATTGCAGCAATGTTAATGTAGCTAGCTAGCTAGTGATCTTGCTTGTTATATCTTACCGATTACCTGTGATCTGAAGTGGTCTGAATACTTTAATGTGTGAGGACGGCTGAAAATCCTTAATGTCTAGCCATTCTTCACCTACGTTTAATTACTCAATGCCTCCGTTTCTGGTTCTTCATGTTAGTTAATCTAACAGTTGGTCTACTATAATGTTAAATGCTCTATTGCCTCTGTGTGTGGTCGCTGGTCACACAAGTGTTTGTGATTTACTGTATGTCATTTGAGTGAATATATTTGACTGAATTATTTAATTTATGCAACAAAATGATGCACACACCTATTCACTCTGTTATGAGCCATATCAGCCTGCCCAGTTCATGGTCTCTTGTTAGCAACAGCTTCCCTACCATACTGTTACAGTGGATCACCATTATGATGTCACTGTATGGTGAAATGGATCACGTATGAGACTCATACCAAGTTTAGACTTTACACACACACACAAAAATCAAAGCTGTAATTTATTATGTATTCGTCATGAACATCACTGTTCGGAACCTAGTGAGCTAACTTGGTGTTCGGAACACAGTGAGTTTATGTTTAACTGATATTCTCTTTAAACTACATATAGCATGAAGTCCGTACTAATTTAGTTTGTTTTTTTGTGGGACTGACTGCAAGAACAAGCACATTTTGCAGTGCTGTACTACTCACCAAAATATTGAGGTCTTTCTATGCTCAGGGCCAGGGAAGGCAATCCAGCGCTCTGGAAAAAATAGGAATACGCCGTCCCCTACATTCACACTTTTAAGAGAAAAAACAGCTGCACACTGTAATACAATTTGCAACAGATTTGGAGCTCAATTGAAATTTTGGCTAATCCATTCAAACGATCTTGTGACATTGTCGATTGCAGATATTTTTTCAAATTTGAGATGCGAAAAACTCCTCTCTCCTGATGCCATGGTTACCAGCACGGTTAACAGTAGGCGCAGGGCAACGCTAAGATTTGGGTACATATATAAAACATTTTCCCAGTAGATGTAATGTTACCTAAGCATGTCAATGGGTGAATCGCACACATCGCTGGGATAGCTCGACAGCTGTTTTTATCTCGAAGCTCAGATCATCTGCATCATTGTCCCCAATTTCGTTTGCAAGATGCAGGCACTTGTCATGCAGTGTCTTGTCACTGATCGCTGTTTGCATCTCCTTGGTGCTGAAGAGAAATCAAACAATTCATGAAAAATGTCCAGCTGTGAATATCTCTCAGCAAGACTGATTTCAGCTGCATCAACCAGGGGGAGAAAAACTTTTTGCTTATAGTGGTACAATTGCTGGGCCATCACACACACAACCAAAAACCAACCCCGTTGATTCCCACTCTTAAAGCTGTATACCCTCATTTACCAACAATGCAATTAACCATGTTTGGTTAATTCCAAAAACATTTAAAAGATGGAGAAACATCAATAAGAAAATAAGAAATCCAGGCGATAATCGTTTTAATCCGAACTTCAGGGAAAGCATTGTTGAAACCGACACTGATGAGCCTTGAATATAAGCTTTTATTTATTATCGGGAGTGAGCTACTGGTTTACAGATCGTAAACATGCGCCACTTGTTTGAAACAGATTATGACCTCTGATATAGATCATAGACTTTCATGATTAAACAAACACTTCAGCTGTGTTGATGTAAGTTAACAATTCCATAATATCCCCAGGCTTCAACACTTTTTACCTCTGCTCCTCCAAACGCCAGCTCTGGGACAACTTTTGGAATAATAATTATTTAAAAAGAACCTAGTGATTAATTTCAAGAAATAGCTTGGTAGCTGTGTTAACAGCTTGATTTCTGCTCGGTGGAATGAGACCATTCTACATGATAAATCTGATGGAAAACCACTCTGGCGATGGAAAACTTTAAAGTCTTTAAGTTTTAAAGTCGGCTTTAATAATACTGGCCTATCACGCAAGTTTAAGTTACGCATTTGTTACTAATGTGCAGCCAATGAAAAAATAAAGAAATCATGCCAATTCTCCGATCATCACGGATAATGATCATATAGCACTTGTGCTCGGAGGAAATTCATTAATTGTACCGCATACTCGTTTCATCTGAGTACTTTGATCACTCCTACTGATTACAGTACAAATTATGAATGATCTTTCACAACCTGACAATTTCAAAGAAGTGCTGCTCTGTCTAATTCCACAAATGTAGTTAAATGTAATTTTAAAAAAATATATATATATATATATATTTAAATCAGAAACCAGCTATAACACCTCTAAATGGTTTATTTTCTATAAGTGACCAGCGTTACAACTTTGTGGTCTATCACAAGGGACAGACAATATTGAGCAAGAAAAAACATTTACACGGTCACATTTGGAGGGATTTTGGTCCATTCCTCTATGCAGATCCTTGCAAGATCCTTCACATTCTTGGGTTTACACTTTTTTACAGCACTGTACTGAAAAGGAAACTTGGTAAATATCTTGCTGGTCCACAAAGCTGAAAGCATTTATGACTCAATCTGTAAAATGAATGGCTAATTGACTTCAAAAATTAATCTCTAGGACCAAACACTCAAGTTCAAATGCTAGTTACAATTTTACATGTGGTCAACCACTAACTTCAATTCACCTAATAGCCCTGAGTATCATTTGAAATACAGAACAGCAATACCTCAGTTAACCAGCTTCTCCCTGAAACCATGGGGAATCAAATGTCCGAAGAGACAGGTTGCCAGTGCTGTGGTCGTCAAGTTTTCGGAGAAAAATGTGGACACAGCACGCTTTCTCATCCCACACTAACTCAGCCCCTTGTCTGATTAAATGTCAGATGTGGGTAAGAGAACAGGAAAACCTGAGGATTACTGAGCACAGCCCCACCACTCTTTCAGCACAGTCACAAACAGCGCAGAGGGAAGTGGCAAATCCAATAAAATGTTTGCGTGGCGACAGGTTCAATCAGTCAGCACCTGATTGTGGGAGCCTTTTTTAGATTGGGGTCCACAAGTAAGCTGGGAAATAAAATGATTTATTTCCACTGCACTGCTGTTAAGTCTTTAGAAACCCACTGAGGAGCAGCAGCCTAGACATCACACCAGGTCAGATCAGGAAACAAGTTATCCTCTAAATTATTATGTTTCCACCACCGCCCTTGTTTTTTTTTCTTCATTTTTTCTTGTTTTGTTTTCATTTTGTATAACACAAAAAAAGTATCTTATTCTCATTATAAGTCTTACAATCTTATTTATATAACTTATTTGTTAAAAAAATATATATTGCCAATGAGGGGAAACATTTCAAGATTTCCCAATGGGGTCACAAATGTTCACTTGTCAACCAAACAGTAACTTAAAACAAGCTAATACTTTCCACTTTACATAAGTCTCACTAAAGACTAAAACACTTGTGAACATATTACTCGATTATTTAATGTTATCATCCTCTGCTCGGGTCATAATTAATCTACTTTGCTAATGAATTGAAAACATGAAGTCAAAATTCATCCAATCATATCTACAATTTTCTCTATTTGTTTTAAATATCACTGTATGAAATCAGGTTTCCAGGAATCTACACTCAAGAGGGATGTTCAAGTCTAATAAGTACAAAACAAAGTGTTCACTGAGTGTGTATTAAATAGTTCAACACAAATACAAATTCATTTTCATGCCAATAAAACACTTTGATAATGAAGTGTTGTGCTCAATATAATATTAATTATATTGGTGAGGAATTGGTATGGTCAAAACCCTAGCCACACAGAATGAGAAAATAAAGTGTGAAACTGGAGTGGCTTTCCTGTTTTAGGACTCTGAAACCACATTGTACATACTGCAACCTCAGTGCTCTTTCCTTATCGAACACATTGAGCCAGATTCATCTCTGTGCACCACACCATTACTAATCAGACTGCGGGCCATTTTAATAGTCTTTAGAGGAATAGAGTATCGAAAATAGACCGCCCCTGTACATCTTCAGATATAATTTAGTCTATTCTAGCCCTATAAATGCATGCTGTTCATCCTCATTTTGAACCACTGAGAATGTATTGTGTATGTGTCAAAACATATTTGTAATGCCATCTTTAAACCTCCACTTCTTTTCACTCTTCCTTATAAAGTCAAAGACTGGGGAAGAACACACAGTTTCTTCAGAGCCCAGATGGAGCAGCTTGAGTTTCATTCATTATTGATGGCTTTGGTTTAAATATTTGATGATGCAAGAACTCTCTGCAAATCCACAATATGTTTGAAAAGACAAAGATCATTTAGGTTACCAGGGTTCATGCTACCTGTCAAACATACAAATTAACAAATATTACCCTCTGCCAGGTCTATGTGATTTGTATGTTTGGAATCTATGGCCTTTATTAAAAAAAAGTATTTGTCCTTTGGCTTACAAGTAAACACCAACACGTTTTAACAGCAAACTGTTTTCTGAGTTAGATTTGCCAAACTATGTTTGTGAAGAAAATTTATTATTATTGTGAACATGTAAATGAGCTTACCGACACCCAGTCCATGACCTCAAATAACATTATGGTGGCTTATCATAAATTGTTATTGTTTAATTTACTTGGATATGCTTGTCTCTAAAAACAGGTTCTGCTCCTGAGGTCATCATCTGTAAAACAATTTGCATAGTTATCTCTTAAGGTTATAATGCTATCATATGCCATGGATTTCAACTTTGTCCTGCAGTGTATTCACATTTTTATTTCTTTTGTTGGTCTTGCACATTATTTTAATCAGCTCAATTATTAATATAGGTGGTACCATACATTTGAGCAGTTATTACAGAACATTACAGTTATTACTGCTTTTATTACAGTACATTAACAACCCACATTCATTGCAAGCAGGTATTAACTGAATTTTTCTTGTCTGAATTCTGCCCAAATGATTCCAGTATTGATTTTGAATTTAAGCAACCAAACAGACACATTTGCACAGTCCCATTCAGAAGTGCCTTATGTTCTTCTAATATCACATCTCCTGAGAGATTGGAAAAACACCTGTCCCTGGCACTGGTTTACAGATCATAATGTTGTCAGCATACACATAATTTACAGTCAACTCTGTGCTTAAGAATGTTTCATTAATGAGGCCAACGGTCATAGCTGCTGAAAGGATGTGGTGAATAGTGTAATAGTGTCATACTGTACAGTATTAAGATATGCCATCGGCTCACTGGATAGACTACATTTTCATAACCTTTATATGCATAGAGCCTGCCATCGCAAGATCTGAGTTGCCTTATCACCAAAAGTGCTGGAATATGTTCCATCAGAGAGAGGAATACTGTGACTAGACTACTGCTAACATTCCACCAGAGAGAGGAATACTGTGACTACACTACTGCTAACATTCCACCAGAGAGAGGAATACTGTGACTAGACTACTGCTAACATTCCACCAGAGAGAGGAACACTGTGACTAGACTACTGCTAACATTCCACCAGAGAGAGGAATACTGTGACTATTCTACTACTAACATTCCAACAGAGAGAGGAACACTGACTACACTACTGCTAACATTCCACCAGAGAGAGGAATACTGTGACTATTCTAATGCTAACATTCCTCCAGAGAAAGGAATACTGTGACTATTCTACTGCTAACATTCCACCAGAGAGAGGAATACTGTGACAACACTACTGCTAACATTCCACCAGAGACAGGAATACTGTGGCTACTTTACTGCTAACATTCCACCAGGGAGGAATACTGTGACTAGACTACTGCTAACATTCCACCAGAGACAGGAATACGGTGACTACTCTACTGCTAACATTCCACCAGAGAGGAATACTGTGACTAGACTACTGCTAGCATTCCACCAGAGACAGGAATACGGTGACTACTCTACTGCTAACATTCCACCAGAGAGAGGGATACAATGACTGCATCACTGCTAAAATTCCACCAGGGAATAATACTGTGACTACACTACTGTTAACATTTTTCTAATGAAGCAAAAAACTGTGACGATACTACCGGCAAAATTCTGCGGTGAGTGGGATTCTGTGGGAAATTCTCATTAAAATTCAAACAGGGATTTGAAAAAATGAGCAAGCAAAACTCACCCTCAAACTACAGCCAAAGTTAGACATTCTTTCCTGAAGTCATATTTGTCTCTCATTCATTATTCAACTAGGAAAACATTAGTCAACAATTACTGTCATTACAATATTTGCATCTGGAGTATGATAAACAAAGCCTCCGAATACTCTGTGATTTCTAAATATCTGCATAAAAAGGTGGCCTATAGTTATCAGGCTATCAGCGCTAGCTATCATTTAATGCTCACAGTGTCAAATTTTCACATCAACAACACTATTTGGATACTGTACTAAATAGGCATCTTGTCAGAAACTCAAAACTGCAACTGCACTGAAGTAGACCAGATGGCTATGGTGTCAAATTGGCATCAAATCCTATTGAATCACATACCCAAGTCTTTCAAACAACTGGCTAATTTAGCTGCAAAGATGCAAGCGTGCAACAACTGAAAAGGAGAACACGTAAGCACAACATTCGCAGACAGGGGAGTGAGCACATCTCCTTTTACATTCATGTTTATACCATTTTCCATTATTGTTTAATTTGATCTTCAGTTGTTTGATTTCACCAGGATGATCAATTGTGTACCCAATCAGATGTGGAAGAGGTATAAGAACAAATGGGAAAACATTGCTATGTTCCTACTCGGAGGAAGGTAAAAGAGTCTGAACATGCCCCTGTGTGGGAGATGAGCGGCTGTAGTCTTCCGCACACCAGCCAGCCTAATTAATCCCCAACCCGCCGCACTTGGACTGCACCACACAACAGCTTGGAGATCCCCACAATTAGACAATAATGGGCCGACAATGTTGAGTCAAGTGCTCGGCTCAGCTGTTACTGTGGTGAATTTTTTTATGGGAATTACTGAAGGGTTTTTGCAGATGGAAATAAAGTCTACAAATGTGCGCTCTCCCCTGAGTACAGTCTGAATTGCTGCCCGCCATTTTAATGAAAAAGCATTCAATATAACAGAACTGCCTCTTGAGCATTGTTTTGTTTATAGGGACTCTCTGTGTTCCCAGCGCTACGCCAGTCCTTTTATAATGAGCAATGGATTCAGTGCCACTAACCAAACTGCTAACACACAGGAAGCACTGAATTCATTGTACATTGCACACAGCAGGGGTGTGCTATCATGCTGTACTAGTTTTATAGGTTAAATCACATTATGCTCATATGTCAACATGACTTTTTCTGAAGATTTTAAGAATCACAATTAGGTCAATATTACCAATCATTTACATAAAGTTGTGTTTGAAATCCGACAGCTGGCCCAAGATAGCACAATACAGTATACGCTCACTGAGCACTTTATTAGGAACACTTTATAAGGTACACCTACTTATGCAATTATCCAATCAGCCAATTATGTGGCAGCAGTGCAATGCATAACATCATGCAGATACGGCACAGGAACCTCAGTTAATGTTCACATCAACCATGAGAATGGAGAAAGAATCTGATCTCAGTGATTTTGACAGTGGCATGATTGTTGGTGCCAGGCTGGATTTCGTGCAAAGAATGCGTGAGTTTACTCAGAACGGTATGAAAACCAAAAAAACATCCAGTGAGAAGCAGTTCTGCGGGCAGAAACGCTTTGCTAATGAGAGACGTCAGAGGAGAAGGATCAGACTGGTCGAAATTGACAGGACGGTGATGGGAATGTAAATAACCACACATTACAACAGTGGTATGCAGAAGAGCATCTCTGAATACACAACGCATCAAAAGTGGATAGGCTACAGCAGCAGAAGACTTAATACATGTAAAAAAATTAGTCTAATAAATACCTACTAAGGTGTTCAATGAGTGTCTATGCATGCATTTAACCAGTATCAGCTTTGATGGGTAAATATTCATTAACTGTCCTGCAGAGGTGTAAGATCCCCCAAGGTCTTTCAACCTAAATCTGTCACAACTACAGCTCTAACTAAAGTGAAATAACCGCCTTGCGGTTGTATGCCTCCGCCAACCAGTCAAGTTGCAGTTTACATCCCTGTCTGTCCAGCAATAACTAACTTCTAAACTTGATTAATCCACAACAAGTAGAGCTTAAAGTATTTGTATTTTTTTAATACACTTCATTAACCCCTTAAGTCCCGCCGGCCCAGGGCTGGTCGGACAGACAACGGACAGACAGACAACCCAAAAACATAATACCTCTGGCCATGGCTGGAAAATGCTATTGCCTGGTAGGTTGTAGCACAGAAACTGCAGAGAAATAAGTCTTAATTATGAGAGCTTCACATCACATTTCAGAGTCGCATTCTCTCAATCTGCAAGAAGGCGAAGAAGCCTCTGCCTCAGTAAGAAGACAGCCAATGGGTGCATTCTCATCGGTAAAAGGTGGAGTATCTGCTTTAAACAGATGCGTATGATGGTGCGTATGGTGAGTGTCTGAGAATAGGAGAGAGAGCCATATACGTGGCTGCTGGGCTAGTTCTCAGGAAATAATGAAGCACCAGGGGAGAGACAGTAGAAAGGGAAAGCCGCGCTGTATTTTAAACACTGACAGTAGGAGTTAGCCCTCTGCACAGGATGCATCTGTTGGATGATAGACCGGTTTCTAGTGCATGTGCCCTGATGCAATCACCATAAACAAATGCACTTTACTGCAGGTGATTTAATCCGCTCTGCTTAAGAATAAAATAAAAAACAAAAAAGGCTTTTCCACAGCTTTGGCCTGAGCCTGTTTCTTGCATTCTGGGTCTATTTTGGGCGAGAGCTTGTGAGGATTGTAGCATATTAAAAACTATGCCACATCCTTCTCTGGCATCTTAGCTCGTTTAATTGAAAGGCAGGCTTGTACATGACAGGTTGAACCATTTCAGGACAGTATTCTGTCAATATGTCAATTAAAGTAACAGTGTTTGGCTGGTAACCTTATCTATGCAGCTTATAAAAAAAATGTTTTCAACACGTCACCTTTTTATCATTTCACCATTAGGTCTACTACACAATATATCCCATTTAACAGTTCTGACTCTTAATAGATTTTGCCTTGTGTCAAAAGGAGTGTCAAAATATTGCAATATTTGTGCTACACAGAATCTTCATAGCTCTCTGGACCCAACTCTGTCAGATCCACCTCCCACTGCATTGACTAAAGAGCCTTCATGGCTCTCAAAGGCTAAAAACCAGTGTTACTTTTAAAGTACTTGGACAAAAACATAATGTTTTATTTGATCCTGATATAAAAACAAGCACTGAAAAACCATGCAATACAATTCATGCCTTTCAGTGTACTTTTTCGATGCTGCAGGATGGTCCTTGCTTCAGATCCCACCAGAAACCCCCCATCCTTCCGCCGTTGTCTCCCCAATTCTACACTGCCCATCCCAAATACAGTTTCAGCCAGCATCACATGACTAGTGCACAATGCAAGGTATTACCAGGTGTTTTTTTCAGAGAGCCAGTAGAGTGCTCACTCTCCAAACTAATGTGATGCAGCTTGGGGGCTGCAAAGAACTCACCAATGACTCTCAATGGACTCTAAAACCCTCTCTCATTCCCATAAGCCTTATCTTCTTAAGTCGTTAAACTGAACGCTTGTCAGTCACTCGCCAAAGAGGGAAGAACACAAATATCCCCAACCTGATGGGGATTATGCACTTCTGAAATGTGGTGTAAAATGAAAGAAATGAAGACAGAGAGTGAGGCCTCACTAAATAAACCGGAAAAAGAGTTATCAAGAGCCACGTCACACCATTGGGAGATTCCAGGAAAGCTTTTAGAGACTACGGGATGTCAAGATGCTGAGCACCATGATAAGTCCTGTGTCAGTCTGTCTTCCTAATTATGCAGTGTCAGGGACCATCTGAGAAACAAATGGATATACCCTCCAAAGGTATTGAAACGGCAAGGCCAATTATTTTGTTTTTTGCAATACACTGAATTTATTTGGGGTTCAGATAAAAAGATGAACGAGACGAGAGTTCTGAATTTCTGCTGTTATTTCCTAGTATTTACACATTGTTAAACTACTGCCTCTTGAGCATTGCTAGCTGAACATAGCACCTTTGGTATCAGACCACCCAATTTTTAGGTGAACATAAGTATTGGAATAGAGAGTATTTAAGTAAATTAAAGTAAATAACACTTAATATTTGGTTGCATATCCATTGCTTGCAATAACCGCATCAAGCCTGCAACCCACTGACATCACCAAACTGCAACTGTTGCATTCTTCTTTTGTGATGCTTTTCCAGGCTTTTACTGCAGCCTCTTTCACTTGTTGTTTGTTTTGGGGGTTTTTTTCCCCTTCAATCTCCTCTTCAGGAGGTGAAATGCATGCTGAATTAGGTTAAGGTCTGGCGATTGACTTGGCCAGTCTAAAACTTTCCACTTTTTCTCCATAATGAAGTCCCTAGTGTCACGTTCTGTGTTTTTCTGCATCTATTTTATTTATTTTTTTAGTTTTTAGAAAGTTTTTTAGCTTTCTTGTTACCCTTGTTAACTCTTGTTGCTCACCATAGTCTGTCCACGATCCATGACACTTCCTCCACCGTGTTTCACTGATAAGCTCATATGTTTTGCAGATCCCTTCGTTCTCCACACTTTTAGGAGGTTAATCTTGGTCTCATCAGTCCATAAAACTTGGTTCCAGAACTTTTGTTGCTCATCTCTGTACTTACACTGATGAGTGTAAGTACACTTGCTTACTGATGAGTGGTTTGCATCTTGTGATAGCCTCTATTTTGTCTTCTTTGAACAGTTGATTGAGATACCTTCACCCCTGCCATGTGGAGATTGTTTGTGATGTCACTCACTGATTTTTTGGGAGTTTTTCTTCACAGCTTCACAAATTAATATTTTTTGTGTGTGACCACTGCTCCAGAGCAGACTGGTTCACATCCGTAGGCGTAGAGGATGCATATTTTCATGTTCCCATTTCCATTCATTGTTGACCGCTTTGGCGTTTGCATTCATGGGCCTCTCTTGGGCCCCTGGGGCATGGCTTACACCATTACAAGCCAGATCAGTAATGATCCTGCTGCATCTGAGTGACTGGATGATTGTTCCCAACCAGAGATTGAGTGATGCAGGATACGGCAATTGCATGCACACAGGGTCCAATTGTGTCTGACTGTGAATTTTGAGTTCCCTCACACTGTGTCAACCAATTATCTTCCTGGGGGGGGGCACTGGACCCTCAGCTTATGAGAGCCTCCCTGCCACAAGGACGTGTCGAGGCCGTATTCTACCTGATCCCTCGGTGTCTCTTCTTCCAACTGCTTCGTATTCTGCCTGCGGCATCAGCAATAATACCATTGGCCCTTCTCTCCCATGCAGGCGTGGCTGAATGGTCTACACTTGGACCCCAAGTGGCACAAAAACATAGGTGTAGACGGGTGCATATACTGAGCCAGTGCTTTCCCTTGGGGATGATTTCATCCCGCCAGGAACTGGTACACACAGATGCTTCCATTTGGGGTGGAGAACAGTCTGGCGACACAAGGTACAAGTGCAGACAACAGGATGCAGAGCACACAAATGTCTTGGAACTCAGGGCAGCGTACATGGTGATTAAACACTTCTTGCCAGTTCTGAAGGGCAAGCATGTTTGTTTGTGGGCAGACAGTACCTCCACTGTCTATCAGGTCAATCACCAAGGGGAAACCAGGTCAGTGGGTGGCACAGCAGCTACATCCTCTCTTGAGCCTCAGAGGGTGCCTGGCATGCTCAATCAGGTGGCAGACTTTATGTCCCACCAAAAGCCTTCCTCTGGGGATGGAGACTCCACCCAGTGGTGATGGAACAAATCTGGCACAGATTTGGCAAGGCCAATGCAGATTTGTTCACCTCAGAGGGAACGAAACATTGCTCCCTGTGGTTCTCCTTAGGGGAGGCATCCAGCCCACTTGGTAAGGATGCTCCAGCCCATTCATGGCTAGACAGCCTTCAAAGCAACCACAGATTACTGCTGGTCACTTCCAGCTGGCCGTGAAGACAATGGTTTTCTGTGCTGCACAGACGGGTGGGAGCCTTCACTCCCCAAGCTCAGTATGGCCACAAACCTACATGTTAAAAGCCTTCCTGTGATTGCTTATCTTCTGGTTTGAAGATATAATTTGTATTTTGGGAAAAAACCATTGTTCTTTTTTAAATGTTAGTTGTCATGCCTCCTGATTTATAATGATTGTTCTCACAATTTAAGTGGCGTCTTTAATAAAATTCCCAGTTGGCTTTTATTCTTTTTATTGCCCAGTAACAGGCTGAGCAGTGATTTGTCGCAAGATTACCCATCATCCATGGGTTGTTTTTTGCACAACCACCACCAGGTGGAAAATATGAGCACTCTACTCTAGAGATGTCGTGAGCCCATGCCCCACGGTATCAGTGGTTCTGCTAGAAAGAAATCTGTCAGTGTGCTAATACACAGTGTTCCAACATGCCCCAGCTGTGCTAGTTGTACTCCTCCAGTCTCTGCTTGCTAGTGAAATGCGTCAAAATGATACTGCTTTATAACCGACAAGACAGTGATTTAAATGACATCAGTTAATCAAAAAATACTTTGGTGAAAAAACATTACTTTCATGGTGATAAAACATAGATTTCTTAATAACGCTTTCAAATCATCCTGCCACTCACACATGAGAAGCGTGTTGCTGTATTACATAAGTGACAACAAATGCAACTATGCAAAATCCCCGTTTCAACATGCCCCGTGTTAGTTTGTGCCCTGGTCTCCCCTACGCCGCAACACAGTATAAATAGGTAGTGCATTACTCGTATCCGTTTCCGTATACGAGTAAACCAATTCAATTATCTGTTACTCGTTACTCGTACTCGGAAGTGGACATGATGCAACCCGGAAGTGGTGTCGTTTAAACAGTCCCCTGTACTACATTGCGATTTGGAGTAGATTGAAACCAAGACTTTCACCTGAAGCACAACTACAATTTTGAACTCTGTTATGCAGGTAAATCTCTTGATCTGGTTAAATTTAAGATTAATTAAAAACCAAAACTGTCTATATAAAACAATGTATGTACATGTGTGAGTTGGCTAAGCCAGCTTCCCGTTCGTATCAGAACCGCGTTGCCGTCACACTTTAAACACACACCCACATTTCTTAAATCACTATACTCTTAAGCAACACATCTGTCAGTTTGTCCCATAACTAAAATAATTCAGATAAATATCACTCAACCAGTGACTACACACAGAGGCAAAGGAGCATTTAAATTTAAATTAGAGCAACTGTTAGATTAACTAACATGAAGAACCAGAAACAGAGGCGTTAAGTAGTTAAACGTAGGCAAAGAATGGCTAGGCATTAAGAATTTAAGCCATCCTGAAGTGTGTTCAGACCACTTTAGATTACAGGTAATCTGACCAGAAAAATCAATCGGACATAACAAGCAAGCTCACTAGCTAGCTAGCTACATTAATATTGCAGCAATCTACAAAATCCATCGTAACAACTTCAACAAACAAATCAGGCAGATAGCCATCGCCCAAATGCATACCTAGCCAGCTGGCTAGTCAAGTGAATAGCTAAATAACAAGAATCACCACCACATAAAATATTCTACTTTACCTCTAGCTAAAATAATGTCCATGTCCACAAAATCATGATCACATCCTCCGTCCTTACAATTAACTTAGGTATTTTTAATCCTGGATCATTTATGTCTAAAGTTAGCTCTGTACCGTAGCTTGGTTCAAGCACAATGCTGTGGGTCACGTCTTCCCCGTCAGTAGCCATTTCTGTTAGCAGCGCACTACCTTTTCAAATTTTTACAAATGTAATTTATAAAAGTTAAAGTTAAATATGTTCTCTAACATTTCCGATCTTGAATGATCTACAAGCTGTAGCACTCCATAGAGGGAATTTGAAAATGTTTTATCTTATTATGAGCAAACAATTACACAACCTCATTCTCCAAACAATTTGTATTAGGCTAATATTGTGAAAATAATATTGATACATTTGTATTTTTTATTTTAAAGTTTGTACTGCGAGGCTTACATTATAATGTACGTCTACTTTGCAAGGTTTGACTCTTTGAGCGCCATTCATTGAGGTTACTGTAGCAGCGGAAGGAGTGTTAGGTATCAACACTGAATTGTAATAATAAATGCTACTCTACTCTGCTAGGTAGAATATCCATTCACTTAATCTGTATTACAATTAATATGAACCATAACACTAAACATGCTCGCTCATATACAGTATTTCCATATTTTTAAGATTCATAGAATACAAAGATCATCATCATTCATAGCCTACATTAATATGTCGCTATTCAAAAAACAATAAGAAACAACAAGATTAGCGCAAGCGCATGGAATTCAACTCGTTTTGAATAAACATCGGCTAATAGGCTTATATTTGTTGGAATCTACATACGTACATCCAAAAATGGAACACAAGCAATATAAAATAGGTAGCCTAAACTAAAATCTGCCAAAAGTAGCTACTAAACTACTGTACAGAATTTAATGAGAATTTTACTGGCACTGTACACACTCCCCCCTTTCCTATTCACATTTTATTTGGAAAGGCAGGGTTGTCAGAGATTTGTGTCACCTTTGACAAAGTGGTGTCACAAATTACTATTACTCCAAATGTAGCTCTGTGTGCTCTCAGATTAACCACAGTAGATAAAAGCCTAGCGTACACAAACGTGCGTTTGTTCTCAGTCGGTGCCTTGATGATGGGAATTCGTAAACTATCAATTGCATTGTAAATTCGCCTACAACGTGAAAATGTATATCCCTACTTTAAAAATAAACTTGATGTAGGCATAAGCAGCATATACTTTAACCGTTTATGTACCCTACTTTTTGCAAGGGGACACTTTAAACAAGATAATGTCTGTTAGTGACCTAAGATTTCAGTCAAGAAGTTTGCATAAACACAAAATTTCATGCCATGGAAATCTTTATTGTTCAATGATTTAATTCCATAAGTATCTGAAGGGTGGGTGTGATCACATAAGATTATTCCTGGAACATGCCTCTGTTTCAGCACGATCAGAAGGAATGGCATATTTGCGCAGAAAAAAATTGGTTCTGCAAGAGGTCTTTGCCCGTTTCTATAGGGTGAACGTAACTAGCTGCTCACCACACGGTTTCAGTGGCCAGATTACCAACACCATAAGATGGATACACATTTTTCCTGTGACTATGTTGGTATAAGTCATCAACTTATGTTAAGCACCTTCCTCTGATGGTCACAAGGAATGAAATAGAATAATCACGAACTGAATAACCGCGAAGTGCGGGGGAAATCTGCATGTAATTTGCAGGGGAGGTGTAAGGTTTTATTGCACACGCCACATAGAGGCTTGCCGATTTGAGGAAGGAGGGTCATGCTGGTGCACCTTTAAAAAGTGCACCTGGCTGGAAGGGAAGGCGACATCCCTGCACTAATTCCTATTACAGGATGCAGGGCTTGTCTGAAAGACTTCAGTGATCCAGCAGTAATGGAGCGGAGGGTGGAAACAAGCACTCAGGGGCCCCCTGTTCAGCTGTCCGCTCCTCCATGTGCATCTGGGCAGATCCTGCACACTTTCTGCTTCGGCAGGCCAGGCAGAGCAGTCAGGGAGGCGGGCGGGGAAAGTGACCGTCCGACCAATCTAACAGCCACTTCAGACACCCTGGGGACACTTGGCAGGCGTAAGCGCCTAGTCATTAGCATTCTGAATGAGAGCTAGGGTAATTGAAAAACCCAGGGGAGGGGGGGTAGGCAGGTCCCAGAGACTCAGCAGTGTTTGTATTTGCCGGACGACTGCCTGACATGTGAGGCTTAGGGGCTCCTGCATGCATGGCACAGCACTGAAAGGAAACTGACCTTCAGACGACGGGCAAGCGGAGCCATGCTACCCCAGTGTCTGCTGCCGTAATGAGATAAGGGAGTCACCACCCCGCCTGAAATGCTAATGCTACCACTTCTGGGACCCTCCAGCACACAGCAACTTAGCGACCGTAAGCCAGAGAGACAGGCCATATTAACACCAACAGAGTCCCCCACGAGTAATTATCCAAGCAAGAAGATGGACAAAATGGAAACAGTTGGACAGAGCTTGGATCAGACCACAGGGTTATGGACAAGCTGAATAAAAGCCCACGGGTGTGGTCAACAAGGCTACAATTCCTGAGCAAAGAAGTGACAGTGATAAAAAGGTTGGACAGAAAATCCATCAACAGACACATTGAGGCTCGAATGCTGTCTTCAAAAGATATCATCTGAGATATCAACAAAACAATAAATAATAAAGTGTCATAAAAATGCACGTAGTAGCCTCTATTTTTTTCTTTCATCTTGAAGAAACAAGCAGAGCTTTGACAAGATAAGTCTTACGGGAGTTGCTTTCTCTGGGAGTAAAGGGATTGTGCTGTGCATACAGTTCAAAAGGATATCTAAGTGTCCTCTTCATGTCAAGATCTGTCACAGCATATGATACACTGAACATTTCAGTGGATTGTCTGGGAATTAATCAATATTTTACTCATAATCTTTCAGTGTCACATTTGCACAGAAAACATAAGTGTGCATGACATGTGCACTGGGCAAATTTGCAGTACATGATATGATAACAAATATTCATAATGGAATATACACTCAGTGATCACTTTATTAGGTAGACCTGTACACCAGCTTGTTAATGCAAATATTTAACCAGCCAATCATGTGGCAGCAACTAAATGCATATAAGCATGCAGACGTGGTGAAGAGTTCAGCTGTTTTTCAGACCCAATGTCAGAATGGGGAAGAAATGTGATCTAAGTGACTTTGATGGTGGAGTGATTGTTCCAGACAGGGTGGATTGTATCTCAGAAACTGCTGATCTCCTGGGACACACACAAAAGTCTCTAGAGTTTGCAGAGAATGGTGCGAAAAACTAAAAACTAAAAAAAGTGAGTAGCATTTCTGCGGGCAGAAACACGCAAATGAGAGACGTCAGAGGAGAAGGGCCAGACTGGCCGAAGGTGACAGTAACGCAAATAACCACACATTACAACAGTGGTATGCAAAAGAGCATCTCAATGCATCAAACCTCTAAGTGGATAGGCTACAGCAGAAGCGGAAGACTTAATAAGTCTAAAAAATAAGTCTAATAAATACCTAATAAAGTGCTCACTGGGGAGTGTACTCCCTAATGGCATTCAGTAACATAATAAACAACATCTCTAACTTCTACAATTGGCTGTTAAAGGCCAAATGAAGTAGGTATAAAATAAAAAAGTTAAAAGTGAGTTTAAAAAAAAAAGTGAGCTGAAGAATATCTGCCTCTGATATTTAAAACCAATTAGTCAAATGAGAAAGGATGCCTGTGGAATGTGGAAAAATAGGCTACAGCTCTTTAAAAAAAACCCAGCAAAAATGTGACTCTGCATTGACTCCTGCTAATGATCAGAATAGCATCACTTATATAACTCTCAACTTTCAGTCAGAGACGATTGTTATGATTCCTAACAGCACAGTTGGCAAGAATGTTTCAAGATTGGGGAGGAGAGAAGAGTGGGTCAAATAGCTGAGAATGAACAAATCAGCCGACAGACTGCAAATAAGAAATGGGAATATAAAATGAAAGGCCACATTGCTTGGCATTGACAGTAAAAAAGAAAAAACAGTTCAAAGTCTGTCATACGCACTTGTTCAGTATATCCGTAACTACCATTATAGCTACTTTGTAGTCTGTCAGCAGGTGGGCATGCATGTGCGCGTAAAGATCTGAGCACGCTAACTAGCACATGTATGTGTCAACATGTGTGTACCTCCGTGTGCGTGTGAGTGCTTATATTGGTACATGTGTGAAAGTAGATGAAGGTGCAATGCTTCCTAAACACAGACATTGGACTGTTTCATTTAATACCCCCTTTGCTCCGTATGAACATTGTCCTACTTACATTCCACTCAATCACAGAGGTTCTATGAAAAGGTCTCACAATTAACTTTGAAATCGGTTTATCAACGATTCAGTGGTCACCAATCCCATTTCTTTCATGGGACATTCAACCATTATGGGAGCAGCTAATTGTCAAGAGTGATTTATTAAATCTTCCTCACTCTCCCCTTCCTCATATCTGGTTGAAGAGGAAACCTATTAAAATCAATGTACTTCGCACCCGGCCCTGCCCAAAATATTAATAGTTAATAATCAATAGTTTGCGTGGGATTCCACTGGCAGCAGAAAAACGATATCATCTTGGGTCATGTGACGGAACAATTCACCAGGGAGATGCTCCAGCTGGTTCGCCGTGCGTGATTCACAACACCGCTCTTTACTATGCCCGGGACCGAATCACAGCAGTCTGTCTTCTTTATGTGTGGCGTTCGAGATTGCCATACACACCCAGAGCATCACACTTACAGCCGCTCACAGCCAGTTCAAAACAAAGTGAAACGCATAGCAGCACAGTCCTTGAAAATACCCCCTCGCAGCATCAAAACATTGTGCCAGCTTGCATTCTGCCTGTTTTTTGTTTTTTTTAATTCGGGAACTGTGCGGCTTGAAACTCTCCACTCTGAATAGAGGCGTCTACAGCAGGATAAGAGCTCAGCGCACATCTGAGACCGCGTTTCATTTCGCTGCAGTCTCTCTCAGCACCGTGAGACTCGAAAGCTGGGGCACAGCACAATTCCGTGACAGTGCTGCAGTAAGGTATCCACATGACAATTAGCGGTATTACAGCGTGCAGTCCTCCAGCACTAATGAGAAAAAGGCAAACCTGCTGCAGCTGCAAATGCAGGATGTGGGCAAGTTGTCTCTTGTCTCAGACCTGAATACACAGAGCCTGCACAGGGCAGACTACATGTCCCGTTAATCTTGCACCAAATCAGAAGGGAGGATGAAGAGCAGGCTAGACCCAGAACTGAATCTCAGCACTAATCCAGACCCAGTGTTCTTCGTTGTCAAGCCAACAATGCAAACATAAAGATAAGAGGTTCCTTTTCTTCAATGTAGACTGTAAGAGTAGGCTGTGTACTGCCATTAGACTTTGACTACATTATGGCCTATTAACTCTGACATAAATAAAATATAAGTGCTCTCTTCCATTAGTTATGAAGCACAACACAAGTATGAAACACTTGGAGCTATTTTCAGCGAGAACTTGATTTCACTTTACATCCATGGTGCACTTCCCCATTTATCATTAAGAGTTAACTGAGTGTGAGTCTACCTACATTTCCCAGAAGATTGACTGGAGTCCTCTTGTTACCTGAGGTAGCTGTGCCGTCCTGAAGCCTCACTAATGCTCATATTAATCATACTGACACCTGGCTTGCTTTAAACAAAGAAAATATGTGAATTGAATACATAAAGGGCACATCTGGTGTAGTTAGCAAAGGGACTGCTTACTCCAGGTATGCACACGCCTCAGTCAATCTTGCTGAAAAATGTCATGAAAAAGTTTCACTGAAACAAAAAATGAGCACCACATGTTTCTCAGCTTGTTTTATTCTTGAAGCACTTCAAATGGCTTGTAGATCATTTTGATTGATAAAAACTCATTGTCACTGGTGAGAATAGTATGATTTGTCCACAGTTTTTTAAAAACTGCTTACCTTTTGAGCGCTACAAAAGAGGCAGGGGCACATAAACACAAATAATTTCTTAGAAATTGTTACATTTCTAATAAAAACGATCAAATAGCCTATTTGACACATTAGCCAGACTCCCAGTTAAAAAATCATTCAAAACAAACTGCTTAAAGGTTCATTCAAACACACTATTATCCATTTTTAGACATTAATCATTGCAATAAAGTGCATATAATTTCTGTTTGTATTGTGCAAAGCCTTTTACTCAGTGGCAGTAAAAAGCCAAATCTAATTGCCTTCCTCCTCCTCTCCTGCATATTGTGAGTTAATGTTCCATGCACAGAGACTTACAACTAATGACAAGCACAGCCTGCGATGAAAAATGTTTTCCAGAATCACGTATAAGGTTTTTTTGCTTGTTGAGATTCACTGAAAAGAAGTGCATGCTATTCCGTTCCGACTGCCTGGCATCCTTTAGTGGAATGAGAAATAGGACCTAAATTAGCAGTCGCCAAATAATTTTAATAGGCCTATCCAGTACTTTGGAATACCATCATGCATCGTGCAAAATATGCATTTAGTCTACTATCTTCCTGTTTTCCCCAAGAGTCACAATCAAAGCGATCGGGCTTTAACTTCAGCAGCTGATGTAGCGAGGGAGTCCCGCACCGGTGCCGAAACTGACTCACCACCTGGCCAAGAGCGGACACCTGGGTTTTGTTACCCGATCGCCTAACTAGCCATGCGGACTGAAGTGAATTCACTCAATTCATTAATACTTCCATCTAACATATAATTAATTCCTCCGACAACAACAGCTCGTCGTAATTGTTTCCTATGTTCTACTCCATACCTCCAAAAGCTTGTCTCGTTAGTTTTCCTATTACGAGTTTCAGTTACCGTCAATAAAAGCGTTTACGTAACGACCTCTGTAGCCTATTTGTATCGATAACAACCGGCTGTTTGATATAAGCTCTCAACTTGAGCTCTTGTCTTACTGGCTGAGGACAGCATGCTAATTCGCACCCGTTCCAGACTTGGGAGGTAGAAAACGAAGAATGAAAGAAAAGAGTCATCTCTCTGTCTGACCACTTTAGCACATCATTTAAAGAGTAGGGGAGCGTGGGGACCTACCTGCGCCGTTGTCACTTCCCGCTGCTGGGAGAGTGAATGTGCGCCCCGCAACAATGATACTGCTGCCAATGTGACAGCGCGGTTCTCATTATACGCTTTTCACGGAGGGGATGCTCCAGCTCCTGGAGGTGGTACTTCTCCGTCTAATGACATCTGCTTCTGTCTTTAAACTCATTGGCTAACGGGAATGATTCCCATTTACCCGGCCCAGTGTCTCTCCCTCCACCCCCACCTTACCTTCGACTATCTCCTTGCTGCTCCTCTTTTCTCTTACGTCCAGTGCGGATCGGTCTCTCTGTTCCGTGCTCCTCAGTGTTCCACACGCTAGCGCGCTTGCTTTATCTTGTGCATTCGCCCTCCTCTCCTCATAGCACCCCGTAGCATCTCCGGGCTTCCAAAGCTCCCCAATATATATAAAATTTAAATTATGGTCTTGTAATTACTCAATCTCCCCCAACCTGGAGTCTATTCGTTTCATTATTGCAAGCCGCTCACCAGGTCTCAGTCTATGTTTTCTCGTCGTAAAGTTAGAAATTTAAAAGTGACTAATTTAACAAAGCAATTTTCAGCGAATAAGAGAAACGGCGACGATATTAAACTCTCCATATAATTACCGTTCATGATGGCAGTTAAGACTCTCAGCTTTTGTTCACGGTAACTCTGAAATCACAAATTTGACCTCTTAGAGGTAGAATAATTTCCATCATTATAACATATGCATTTCACTGCGCCTTTCACGTCCTTTCTTTTTCTGCTGAAGATAATATAAACTCAGTGAGCACTTTAGCCTATTAGGTATTTATTACGCTTATTTTTTTGACTTATTAAGTCTCCTCCTGTTGTAGCCTGTCCACTTAGACGTTTGACACGTTGTGCGTTCAGAGATGCTCTTCTACATACCACTGTTGTAATACGAGGTATTTTGCGTAACCGTCAGCTTAGACCAGTCTGGACATTCTCCTCTGACTTCTCTCATTAACAACGCGTTTTTGCCCACAGAAATGCTGCTCACTGGCCTTTTCCACACCATTCTTTGCAAACTCTAGAGAATGTTGTGCGTGAAAATCCCAGGAGATCTGCAGTTACTGAGATACTCAAACCACCCTGTCTGGTACCAACAACCATTACATGGTCAGTCACTTAGAGCAAATTTCTTCCCCATTCCCATATTTGGTCTGAAAAACAGCTGAACCTCTTGACCATGTATGGATGCTTTTATGCATTAGTTGCTGCCTCATGATTGGCTGATTAAATATTAGCATTAAAAAGCTGGTATACAGGTCTACCTAATAAAGTGATCACTGAGTGTACAATACCACTATTCCATACTCCTATGATTAAGAATAAATCGAGATAATACAGTCTGAAGGGCACATGCACTGCAATTTGCATTCTGTGTGTTTAATAATACACTTTATTTTGAAAAATGTTACGGGGTGGGGAAGACTGCATGCTTTTATGCATTTGCATTAACAAGCTGGTGTACAGTTCGACCTTATAAAGTGGTTACTGAGTGTAGACAATATTAATTTGCTATAAAACAGTTTATGATGTAGCTTAATATTCTGTACAAATTCGACAACTTCAGATACACTGATTTTTTATGGAATAATGTAATACAGTAAATTGAATGTTTGATTTAATTAATGGCCCCTCATCTGTGTATTAAGAGTCTGGCATTTATAGTGTAAATGAGAGAACCGACATCTACTCTTTAATACAATAAGAATTGAGTGGAAAATGTAACTTATAATATAAGTATTATGGTCATGAGGACATACAGTGGGGTGCAAAACTTGGCACCCCTGGTTTAAATTTCTGTTATAATGAACCTGTATGTAATTGAAAGCAAACCTGAATGGTAGAGAGTTAAACACAAAACCATTTCTTTTTTCATCAATTTTTTTTTTTTTCTCATTTTTAATGTTTATAAATTATAAAAAAGGAAAATGGCCCTGTGCAAAAGTTTGGGAACCCTCTTGGATTATTCTCTGCTACTTTTTAAAATGATAAATACTAAGGCCCAGACCCAGGTGATTTAGGGCTTCAATGACTCGGGTGAATATAACTCCAGGGCTGGACTTTTTATTCTGAAGTAACTCCATGCCTTCTAAAGCAACGCTACTCTACTCCACATCCTGCACAGTGTCTGCAGGTATTTGATCCTACCGTGTGCTACACCACCTGATTTCACAAATTATTTTACCTGCTAGGTTCAGATAAGCTTATTTGTGAAATCAGGTGGCGAAGCGCACGGTTGAAACAAATGCCTGCAGACACTCGCGGGACATGGAGTTGAGTAGCGCTGTTCTAAAGTATCCAACTGCAGTAGCTGTTCTGTCTGTGTTAACAACCATGGGTTCCTCTAAACAGTTGTCCAAGGATGTCAGAATAAAGATGGTTCACTTCCACCAAGAAGGAGAAGGCTAAAAAACGCTATCTCAATGTTTCAAACTACCAACTTCCACTGTCAGAAACATTATTAGAAAATGGAAGATTAATGGAACAGTTGAAGTCAAGGCAAGGTCTGCAAGACCAAGAAAGATTTCAGATAGAATGGCCCGGGACCTGGTGAGAAATGCTCAGAAGAACCCACACATCACTGCAAAAGAGCTGCAAAAAAAGAGTAGCAAACACAGGTCCAGCTTTTCACAAGACAACAATAGAACATACTTTGAAGAACAAAGACCAACAGTCCCCTCCAAAAGTATTGGCAAGACAAATTCCTTTGTTTTTGCAATACACTCAATACATTTGTTGAGATAGAAAGATGAACATGAGACAAGATAATTTCAGCTTTTATTTCCTGGTATTTACACCTGGATGTGTGAAACTACTTCGAACATAGCACTTTTGGTATCAGACCACCCAATTTTTAGGTGAGAAAAAGTATTGGAACAGAGAGTATTTAAAGGTACAATAGGTAATTTCAGACTCCTAGCGGTCAAGAGAGGAATTGCTGCAACAAACACCCTCAAACCACAACATGCACGTTTTGGAAAGTTAACAGTGACAAACGCAACAGAGCCTGCCGTCTTTTTTAATACTAGTGTTCTAGTAAGAAAATGTTCGCCGAACAGGTAAATTTATGAAATGTTCACTTTAGTGTGTTACACAACACTATTTATATGTTTCGTCTTGTTAGCTAACCAACTATATTATGAGCAAGCAACTTATTTGGCTATGGAAGTAACTGGATATATAACAAAGATATGATAGTGTACCACAAACAATGCAACTGCAACTTACAGTTTAAGAGAAATAAAGGTTTAGCTAAACATGCATGATCGAACACGTAAAGAGATAAAAGGAATGCGTAGCTGCGCAAATTGCACCCCAGACAAGCGATCACTGAAACTCTGTATACTATTGCTGATCTAGTTATAAAACAAGACCAGTTTGCTATCAGTAACAACAAGCAAATGAGCTACTAGTTAGCTTCCCGAATTTACAAATATCCACCTGAAGCACAACGCTTGTGCAATCGCTACTATGTTCGTAAATATTGTTGCCTATATTTTAAGTGGATATTTGTAAATTCATCTTTGCTTGGATAATAAGCAATAGTATACAGAGTTTCAGACATCGCTTGTCTGTAGTGCAATTTGGGCAGCTACACGAACAATCAGAATAAGACCGCACCAATTGGCTGTGGCAGTTGGAAGCAATTTTCAACCAATGAGCTTGAATGTTGTTCAGCTGTACTATGTTTTGATACAGAGTGACAGCCATGCTTTATGTCATGTCAAAAGCTGAAATTTGGATCTCTCATCTCATGTACATCTTTTGACCTCAAAATCAATTGTCCTCAGTGTAAAGGAACTGACCTTGCTGTTCCAATACTTTTGGAGGAATGCAGAGCATGACAGTGTGTTTGTAGAAAAAAGGGTGAAGCCATTGTAGACTGTGCCAACTGTGAAGCATGGAGGTGGATCTATTATGCGGGCCGGTGCGACTGAAGAGGTTAACCAATTATTTTGTAAATTAAAAAATATTGGTAAATTCTCATTCTGTTGTGTTTTATTACGTTGGTCTGTTTTTTTTTGAGTGCAACAACCAACATAGGCCTATTTGTGAAATAATTATTCTTATTTTTAACCAATTATTTAGCTAAATATTTGGGAAATGTCATTTTATTTGTGTATGGTTTATATTCATTTAATGATTCATGAGACAATTATAACCCCATAATGTAGCCTACCTCTAATTTGCTTAGCCCTGTTAATCATTGAATCATTTGCTAAAAATGACCACTAACCAATTAAACTTTCAAAACGGCTGACATGGACGACTGTGCCTCCTTGTGCCTCCTTGCGCCTCCTGGTGTTCTTGTCAACCATCGCAGGTCATTGCTAGAATACATTTTTAATGGACTGCATCTGCCCCTCATTCCGGTGAAACAGGAAGTGATGGAATGACACAAAATAGTTCCTTTAAATGATTGGCATTTATATATCCAAAGTGCCGTACAATTGATGCTCCTCATTCACCCATTCGTACACATACACACCCACCCCGATTGGCTGGCATGCAAGGCACCAACCAGCTTGTCAGGAGCATTTTGGGGGTTAGGTTTCTTGCTCAGAGAGACTTCAACAGACTCTGGGCGGAATCACACCGACAACCCTCCGAATGCCAGACGACTGCTCTTACCGCCTGAGCCAATGTCGCCCTGAGACAGAGATTAAGTAAATTAAGTAAAATCGTATTGCCAATTTATAATAAGAATTCATAATTTTACAACTTGTTCTTTAGCAGTGCTTTTATCCAAAGTGACTTACAGTTTATTAGACTAAGCAAGGGACAATCCCTGGAGGCAAAAGGGCCTTGCTCGAGGGCCCAACAGCTGGAGTAATCGTTTTGTGGCTGGGACTTGAACCACCAACCTTCCGGGTCCTAGTCATCTGCCTTCGCCACTAGGCTACAGACCGCCCACTTTGCTTGATATTATTTACAATAATTTTGACACCTGTGGTTTTCAGAAAATATGAGATTACTAAATAAAAAAACAAGAGTAAATGTAATCGGTAACAAATGAAAAGGGTTTTTTTTCTGTTTAAGAACGTTCTGCAAACAATGATGAGTTCTTGAAGATGACAGCTCATAATACCCTCACATGAAAATAATCTGTACTCCAACAGCAGCCTTTTTCTCACATCTGTCACATTTTCTGTGACATATAGGCCAGCGTGAATTTACAATAGGTCTGTAGCCTGTTATGGCTGTAGGCCTGCCAATGACCATATATCAAAACGGTAACATTTACCAATAAGTTACATGAATTGACATGGACTAAATGTTTGTTAACTATTGAAAAGTTAAGCTGTTCAGCTGTGTTTGTGTTTGTGCATCATTAATTCATTGTTAACAACTATATTAGTTAAGCCTAATTCAGATTGGAATGAAAAAAGACAGTTAATGTATTTGTTAATGGTTAACTAATTATACCATGTCACAATTATTTTAAAAGTTCAGTCTGCTTAACTGTTGTAGTTAACAAATGCATTAATTAAAAGTTCATTTCATGCTTAATTAATGTATTTGTACATCAATTAATTCATGTTAAAAACGACATAAGTTAATGCCAATTTGTGGACCCTTATTGTACAGTGTGACCAACAAAAAAAGTGTGTACGGTTTGATTATTTAAAAATATCATTTCTTGACTGTACTGAGAAATGCACAGCTGAGATATAAGTATAACCAAACCGTTAGGTGCATCCTGCCCCTGCCCTTGGCTGCCAGAGGGAGCATTCTTTTCAAGACTTGACTGTTACATTCAGAATTTTTATCGTAGTTTGACAGTTAGTTTCAGTGTACCTGATTGTGGTTTGAAGTTCACATAGCTTTCTCTGAACATGGTAAGACCATTACAGTTACAAAGTTATGATCACGACTTGGCAATGACTTCCACTTCTGAGTGACAGAACCGACTGAATCCTGGTCTCAAGGGAGATGCCACACGGGCATTCCCTCATAATTCTACAGAAATTGGGCTCCATTTCTCGCATTCACTTACATCGAATCGGTAATTTACCTTTAAGGCCAAGGATTTAAGGACACGACTTTCTTCGAGGTCACTCATCTTTATATTTGACGAAATAATTAATATAATCACAGGCATCCTGTGATGCAGAAACCAGGGGGTGGACTGGAAGAACATACAAAGCACTGAAGATGGGGAAAAGACGACACCTGCAGTGTGCTCAGTGGGACTGGTGCAATCGGATGGCCGCACACAGAACTGCTGAACCCTGACAGAGAGCCCTGCAGCTCTGCTTTATGTCATCAGCTGGCTACCCACTCTCCTCTCCTTTCAGTTTTGCTCCCCCTGTTTACTCTTCTCTTCTTTCCTGTTCTTTCCTGTCTCCCAGGCAGCCTTTCTGACTGTGGCTTTTCATTTCTTGTAGTGTCATGGAAGGGCGCGCTCTCCCTGCCCACTGCAAATGAAGCCCCTTGCTGGCCACATTGTTGGCTACATGCACTGGTCACATTGGCCAGTTGTTGCTAATCACTTCTTTAGCTTACCCTGATAAAACTATGTTTATGTTAGGGATGGGAATGAAAGTACATAATGCGATTTGAATAGTTGTTGGTTAGTTAGCAAAGGATACTCAACCTAGTCAAACCACCCAACCACTCACAAACATAAACATACCAGTCCAGATGTATGCTTACGTCATATTTACTTCATTAGTTATATTAAAACTTTAAACAACTAACAAAAAAATCAATCTGATTGTTACCACAGTGCAACCACGGTAAAGTTATAATAAGCCAACATGACTAAGCTTAAACTAGCAAAATTGGAATTATACCAGATTATGACAAGTAGCTCTCAATAGGCCAAGTTAATAGGTCAGTTATCCTCATGTGAATATGCCCCCCATAGGCATTCCCTACATACTCTCACTGAGAACTTTATTAGGTATTTATTTGACTTGTGTTTTTTTTTTAGTTACTGGGCTTCTGCTGCTGTTGCCTATCCACTTAGAGGTTTGACACATTGTGTATTCAGAGATGCTGTTCTGCATACCACTGTTGTAATGTTTTATGCACAAACGTGGTGTAAACTTGAGTGATGTCAACTTAGTAAAGATATCAACAGGCATTCAAATTCCATATGGGTCTCCCCAAAACTGTACCCAGATGTCCTCAAGTGTCCCCAAATCTCTCAATACAGTGGTGTGAAAAAGTGTTTGCCCCCTTCCTGATTTCTTTTTTTTTTTGCATGTTTGTCACACTTAAATGTTTCAGATCATCAAACGAATTTAAATATTAGTCAAAGACAACACAAGTAAACACAAAATGCAGTTTTTAAATAAAGGTTTTTATTATTAAGGGAGAAAAAAAATCCAAACCTACATGGCCCTGTGTGAACAAGTGATTGCCCCCTAAACCTAATAACTGGTTGGGCCACGCTTAGCAGCAACAACTGCAATCAAGCGTTTGCGATAACTTGCAATGAGTCTCTTACAGCGCTGTGGAGGAATTTTGGCCCACTCATCTTTGCAGAATTGTTGTAATTCAGCCACATTGGAGGGTTTTCGAGCATGAACTGCCTTTTTAAGGTCATGCCACAGCATCTCAATAGGATTCAGGTCAGGATTTTGACTAGGCCACTCCAAAGTCTTCATTTTGTTTTTCTTCAGCCACTCAGAGGTGGACTTGCTGGTGTGTTTTGGATCATTGTCCTGCTGCAGAACCCAAGTTCGTTTCAGCTTGAGGTCACGAACAGATGGCCGGACATTCTCCTTCAGGATTTTTTGGTAGACAGCAGAATTCATGGTTCCATTTATCACAGCAAGTCTTCCAGGTCCTGAAGCAGCAAAACAGCCCCAGACCATCACACTACCACCACCATATTTTACTGTTGGTATGATGTTCTTTTTCTGAAATGCGGTGTTACTTTTACGCCAGATGTAATGGGACACACACCTTCCAAAAAGTTCAACTTTTGTCTCGTCAGACCACAGAGTATTTTCCCAAAAGTCTTGGGGATCATCAAGATGTTTTCTGGCAAAATTGAGACGAGCCTTAATGTTCTTTTTGCTCAGCAGTGGTTTTCGTCTTGGAACTCTGCCATGCAGGCCATTTTTGCCCAGTCTCTTTCTTATGGTGGACACTGACCTTAACTGAGGCAAGTGAGGCCTGCAGTTCTTTGGATGTTGTTGTGGGGTCTTTTGTGACCACTTGGATGAGTCGTCGCTGCGCTCTTGGGGTAATTTTGGTCGGCCGGCCACTCCTGGGAAGGTTCACCACTGTTCCATGTTTTCGCCATTTGTGGATAATGGCTCTCACTGTGGTTCGCTGGAGTCCCAAAGCTTTAGAAATGGCTTTATAACCTTTTCCAGACTGATAGATCTCAATTACTTTTTCTCATTTGTTCCTGAATTTCTTTAGATCTCGGCATGATGTCTAGCTTTTGAGGATCATTTGGTCTACTTCACTTTGTCAGGCAGGTCCTATTTAAGTGATTTCTTGATTGAGAACAGGTGTGGCAGTAATCAGGCCTGGGTGTGGCTAGAGAAATTTAACTCAGGTTTGATAAACCACAGTTAAGTTATGTTTTAACAGAGGGGGCAATCACTTTTTCACACAGGGCCATGTAGGTTTGGATTTCTTTTCTCCCTTAATAATAAAAACCTTCATTTAAAAACTGCATTTTGTGTTTACTTGTGTTGTCTTTGAATAATATTTAAATTTGTTTGATGATCTGAAACATTTAAGTGCAAAAAATGCAAAAAAGTAAGAAATCAGGAAGGGGGCAAACACTTTTTCACACCACTGTACATACAAAACATCTGCATATCTTTTTGTCCAGACCCATGAAAAAACGGAAATTTTCCATTAAAACATTTTATGATACAAAATCAGAGTGTGTTTTTATAAAGCATTCCC
This sequence comes from Conger conger, assembly GCF_963514075.1. NCBI lineage: Eukaryota > Metazoa > Chordata > Actinopteri > Anguilliformes > Congridae > Conger > Conger conger. Next base: position 36,891,683 of record NC_083762.1, on the reverse strand, counting down.
AAAAAATGTCCAAAAAGCTCTCCAAAAAGGGTAAGTCATCCTAATGCTTTCTAACCAACCTGCATCACATTCAAAATGGAACTTCATTTCAAAATTATGTTAACCAGAGCCCTATTAGCTAGTACAATTACAGATCTATCGATATCAAGTCAAAATTATGTAATTAAGCATGTCCGTATATTCATTCTGCTATGCGAATGCAACAATATTCCTAAACTGGCAATCAATACTGTCCGTCACCTAAATATGACACATTATACCTTAGAAACGGTAGGAAACCCAGTATAAGAGGCTTATCTTGTTTTACATTAGATCAGTACTCAAATGACCTACTGTACACCGACTTATTCATGTGATTATCTAATCAGCAGATCATCGTGTGGCAGCAGTGCAATGCATAACATCATGCAGGTACAGATCAGGAGCTTCATCAACCATCTGAATCGAGAAAAAATGTGATCTAAATTTCTTTGACCGTGGAATGATTGCTGATGCCAGACAGGGTGGTTTGAGTATCTCAGAATCTGCTGATCTCCTCGGATTTTCATGCACAACAGTCTCTAGAGTTTGCAGAGAATGGCGGGGAAAATAAAAAACATCCAGTGAGCAGCAGTTCTGCAGGCAAAAACATGTTAATGAGAGAGGTCAGAGGAGAAGGGCCAGACTGGTCAAAGCTGTCAGGAAGGTGACAGTAGTGCAAATAACCACATATTACAACAGTGGTATGCAGAAGAACATCTCTGAGCACACAATGTGTCAAACGTCTAAGTGGATAGGGTACAGCAGCAGAAGACTTAATGCGTCTAAAGAATAAATAACAATTACATAATAATGTGCTCACTGAGTGTATGTCTGTGTCAAATAAGTTATATTTCTACCAGAAATATGTCGGCCGGACGTGCAATTAAAGTAAGCTAAGAAAAAAAACGGTGTTTATTCATGCAACTTTGTATTCTAGATTTCTGTTCTTATATTGGAACATGATTTTTGACATAGAGAAATGGTATCAAGGATTGTGAGAATATGCGTTTTATTGTCTGACTATGTGGCGAGGTGGGGGTTGTAAACCATGAGCGTGGTGAGGGGGAGGCTGGAGTTTTATTTTTCTGCTTCACAAATAAGAGGCTGATAACCATGAACTTAAACTGCTGTTTAGAAAAGCAGGAAAGTGTGACAATCAAGAGAAAATTCTAGCAATGGGTTTGTAGGCCCTTGGTGTAGTACAGAATAGTTACAGTCCTTCATGTGGTTCTGTGGTTTTGATTGAATCTTTGAATCAGTATGAGTGCTAACACAGCTGTCTCAAGGTGAGATTAGTATTATGGAGCGTGGATAAAATGATGTTTGCTTTGAGGTTGGCATTGTGCAGTTTATGTCCATAAAGGGGTCCATTTATGTAACAGTGTTCAAATGGCCTGTAATGCTAAATGCTGCATAACCCGCACATTTGCTCATTATTTAAGATCTGCAGCTCCAAATCCAACCCTGACCTCTTGACAGCCTTTCTCACGTGATTATGATTGTAATGGATCATAATCATTACCTATCAACGGCATAATACGTGGTATTCGGCTGGATGCTGAGACAACTTAAAGAAAGCTTTCAATGGCAACTTGTACCACTGAACTATACCATGGTAAGCTTATTATTATCATTACTATTCCAGGCATATTTATGTAAAAAAGCATCAGATAAATATAGTATTGTGTAAAAATAGGGTGCTAGGTCTAAATGTGGGCCGATTTAAGTGTCACACTCAATGCATGAGAGATCTGAGGTAAGACATCCCAGGAATATTAGATTATTTTCTAAACAATTACAAAGCACAGTACAAATCCACTGGCTCACTGCTCAATTTTCCCATGACATTTACATTTCTATTACTGATTTTGAAAACACTTCATCACCATTATAAGCCCGTTCTAAATTTTGAATTGGTGATATTTAACATTTTCTTTTGCAGACAACAATCAATACATGCAGTCAATCATAATTCATCATCTTGCACAACCCAAGGCACTGTTGAATGTTATTCTATGTGGGTCCATTTTCACTGGGCCTGGCACTTTGAGTATCATAATTTTTATAAATCTGTACTAATAGAGATTGACGAAACCTATATCTAGTGATGTGAAAATGAATTCAAATCAGTACTTCGAGAATGATTTTAAACAGGTTTCAGCTTTCATGTCAGATTTTAAACACCAACATCTAAATCTGAATTATGATAATTCACCATAGGGCATCGTTTCACTTTTAATGTGGCAAGCTAGAACGAGCCAACAAGATATTTCCAAAAACACTCCATGAAAAGTTTGCAAGAACTTGCCAACCGGTGCACACAGGCTCTATGCCTTGGCTACCAACAGGTCCCCTTGGGAGTAATGAAACAGGGAAGAATAGAGACACTGAGTAATCACTGTTGGCACAGCTATCCATTATAGCTGATCGGGAAAGAAGAGTGTTAGCAGAGGCCTCGCTTATTAAAGTTTAGATCCAGCTATCTCTCTTTCCAAGATACAGCAGATTAAGACTGTGTCAATCCTCAATAGAGATGCATGGGTTTAATGTGACACACAATGGCAACAACATTATTACCAATGCTGAGTTTTCCAGAATGTGTCACTGGTGTCTTTCCTCAGTTGCCAACCAATAAAGATGTGCTTATCCACAGGTAATCAGAACTCAATTTGGGCAAAGCAAGTCATGTACGTGCCATTTTATTTCACTTCCAATTCATTAATCTACGGGTCCAGCAATGAAGCTCCCTTTAAAGACTAAAATACCTGTCTACTTCTAGAGCTGCAATAGTGTAGTTAAAAATGTAGAGTCCAACTCTTTTGAATGATGAAGTTGAAATAACCAGCAAAGTAAATTGAGTCACAGATTGTATTTGTCAGTGACAGGTTACCTGCTCCACATTAACTCATCATTGTACTGGCATGACAAAAAACAGGAGAATGGGCTAATGACGAACAATCCCATAGGAGTCCTTTCACCACAAATACATCTTGACAATGAAAGCTATTTGTATTGAATGAATGAAGTGCAATGCAAAATACCTAACATATACGGTGCCCTCCATAATGTTTGGGACAGACATATATATTTTTATATTATATATATATAATGAAATACCCAAGATGAAATGGCTACTATTCTTGAACCCTTTTTTTTTTTACAACAGGCATAATCCTGGTCTCTGAAAAGAAACCTTGGGGGTTTGTTTTCACGACTTAGAATGACTCTAAATACTACTAAAACAATGTATCAAAAGCTCAAACACAATCGAAGTGGAAACAACTGTACTCAGTTGTATGCTGAGCTGAAGTTATACTGTAATTGTATGCTGAGCTGAAGTTATACTGTAGTTGTATGCTGAGCTGAAGTTATACTGTAGTTGTATGCTGAGCTGAAGTTATACTGTAGTTGTTTGCACATGGCGGGGGGCATTGCGATAGTGAGCGACCGCTTTATCAGTACTGGTCAGAGGACGTAGGTGGGCTGATCATGTTCCAAAGAGCGTATACAAAATGTAGATAATGGCACTACTATTGTACTTTTGTACAATTATATAACAGTTAGTTCCGACCTCGCAATTTGATTGTGTAGGCATGGTCCTCGGATTTCCCTGCCTCCCTCCCGCAAACCAAGCCCCACCTGCCACAGATTGGCTGAGAGACATTCAAAGGAGTGACTTATCACACCATGATGAGGATACTGACTTTACCCTGATTCGTGTTGTCTGTGAGTTTCCAAGTGATTGATGCTTTGCGTGGTGGCAGTGAATGTTTTCAGTACTTTCTGGGAGACCTTGAATTTCCTCAACCATCTTAGGTGGTACAGGCACTGTCACTGCTGAGTGTCCAAGTGCAAGGTCCATGTTAGGTGCTCTGAGATGTGTATACCCTGTGGTGCCTGGGGGTAAATCCTGAGGCCGTGGGTGGGCCCAGCTGAAATCCAAGACACAGGAGTCAGTAATCCAGAAAAAATTAGTCTTTTTATTTTTTCTGTTTTCTTTTTTTTTTCCGTTGGGGTATTGCTGATAGCGCCCCCCCTCAGGGCAAGGGTAGTAAAACGGGAGAAAATAAAAGGGCCGTTGAGGCAAAACTAAATTAGGTTCTTCCCAGACCGGGGTATTCTTCAGGGCCTCCTTCCTTCTTACCTCCGGGGCCGCGTCAGGGCTGGGGGAAGCACACAGAGATAGGGTTAGGTAAGGGGGCTCAATTATCCTCACGTGTCCGTTGGTAATGGTGGGGCCTCCTTTTAGGTTTAATCCTCCAGGTCAGTACGGTAGAGGATCTTTCCTCTGCTCTTCCTTCCTCAGCATAGGCGCCGACCGACTCCGTTTGCAGCCTCGACCGCGCCTTAAATATCTTCCCCTGCTCATTAGGGAAAAGAGCTGCAGCTGAGTCAGTAGTTTTCCACCGTGTTCACTTACGTGCGCTGTCCGGGGTCCTGGACCTGCAGGTAGAGGGTTCTCTCTCCATGGTGCTGATCTCCCCATCACTTCCCTAGGGAAATAGACCCCTTCGCATACCTCTCCCAATGCATAACGGTTGCAGGGTTGCGTTGTGCGGGCCCTTCTGGGGTTCTCTACCCACGTGGCGCAACATGCAGGAGCAGGGGCGCCACAACCCTTACCTGAAACTGTTCACCCTCTCCACTGTAGTCCTGTTGATCTGGAGGGGGGTATAAGTCCATTGCCGCTTTTTACAGACGTCCACGATCATCTCTTTTGTTTTACTGATATTCAGGAAGAGCCTGTTTTCCTGACACCACAGTGACAGATCAGCCGCCTCGTGCAGGTAGGCCATCTCGTCTCTGATGGTGATCAGACCCACTACCTTTGTGTCAACAGCAAACTTGTGGATGGTGTTGGTGTTGTACCTGACCAAACAGTCATGTGTGTACAGGGAGGTAGCGAATTATCTGGTTAATAAACTGCCCTATTTTTTTTTAATCAATTGATCTCCAGTCATTCTGTGAGTGGCTGTTTAGTTCAGTCATTATTTTATATTAGTTTGAGACAGAGATTAAGCTACTGCACTTTACTCTATTTAAATGTGGGAGTATTGTAATAATCAATATCAGAGGGAGACAACACTTGTGTGTGTGAGCAGAGCACCCATTAGTCCTCCAGCCTTTCAGATGCAAACAAATCCAGGGATAGCTTGTCAGTCAGAGCTGAGTAGGTGAGAATGGGTCCAAAGCCACTTTTAAAACATTTTTGATACTATCTTTGAAATAGAACAATACAGAGTGCAACTGATAATGAACTGAAGTCACAGAATGATGAAGGGACATAGAAAGATAGGCAGAGTGAGGAGAGTAAAAATAAATACCACAATTTACCATTAAATGTATGTTTTAACTTGAATATTTTTCATATTTACTGCACATTTCTGAATTATTTTTTATTGCAACACCGCACATTCAAAATGATCATTGACAGTGCCAAAATAATATAAATTACATCACTGCCGATATACTTACAGACCTAACAGTATCAGAGAGGAGGGTACTTTTATCTAGAATTCTAGATCAGTACAACCAGGTAGCTGGTCTACTTCACTACTCTTATGGATAAACGGTGACTGCATCAGGAATGATCTTTAAAAATGTTTTAAGTGCATTGCATTCTACCAGTTTGAACCTGATTATTTAGTTGATCGAAAGTGACAAAGGGAAAGAGAGATATCATTACATTATCTCACTAGCAAGGAGCCAGCAAATATTAGCCACTCTGAACCACAAACTATGAATTCCACTTAATATTTTGCACAATAAATCCAGTCTCATCAACAGAGGATGAATATCTGTGCTATACTGAATTGATTCTTGGGCTGCTGTCAGAAATATCAACGACAAACTACGCTCCAATTTGCCTGATCAAACACAAAATCTTCAGTGTTTGCAAGGACAGAAATGCCCTTGAGCACAGAAAACAGCACAAGCCATCAAGGCAACTTAAGCAATGGTATTGCTCACAAAACCATTTCTCAGTCATGGTCTTCAACAAGTTATTGTGCTCACTACACTGTATTAGTGAGCAGTAGTAAACTTTGGTCAAGGTTAGTACTAGTAGTGAGACGCTGACCCCTCCAAATCAACCAATGGCCATGCCTTACAGGGCACAAGATAAATAATTGTGTGAGGTTTGAGTATGCAAAACAGAGTACATAATAGTACACAGAGTAAATAATTCAAATATCTGCAAACAAAATTAGTTATTCCATTACATTGGTACTACAGTGAGGATGAAAAACATATAAAATAAAATAAAATAGAATACAATAGAAAATAGAATATGGTAAAGGCACTTTTGCTAGCTATCATTTTATAAACAAGTTATATGCCCACTAGCTGTTTTAGTGATCCTGCCAGCTAGCTAGCAAGTTCTTTACAGCACACGACACATGAATATTGGCTTAAAATAGCTAGGTTACCTAAAGCTAGCCGTTAGCTAGCTAGCTCAGTTAGCTACAGCAAAGTGCATTGCATTACTGTTAACAGCTGCGTTAAGACAGCTAAAGTTAGATAGCTCAGTGACACTAAATGACGTGAAACTATTAAAGTTCAAAAATATAAACAGCTTCAATGTATAATATAGAGGGACTGACTCTACGATCTCACTGCTATCATCCGCCATGATGCGACAAATTTGTTGTCTTGACAGTTTTTTCAAAATGAATTCTGGGATTTTTTCGGCGTTGCCGTCACACTCGCCTTTAAACACACACCCATGTTTTCCTAAAGTGCTATACTCTTAAGCAACACAGGCATCATTGGTTACATAAATAAAAGACTCAAAACACACCTTTTCAAACTTTACCTTAGTCCTCCCTCCTGATCCCCCCCCCCCTTTCTGATACCCCTATCCTTGTCTAACCCCCCCCCCCAAAAAAAAAAGATTGCACTTATGATGACCACTATATGTTTAGAACAGCACTGTAGTGTGGGTGATGAATAGACATCACCCGATAGCAAGGTATGAGGCAGTTGTGTTCCGGCATTACATATTTTAAAACTTAGTGATAATCTGCGAGCCCAGCGTATTGAATGAAGTGTATTGCCTCCATTGCCTCTGTCACAGATTGCCATGAGAGTTAGCGGTCCAGGGATCAGGACGGGAGTGTGGTCGCTGGTCACACAATTGTTTGTGATTAACAGTATGAATTATTTTACATTTACATTTTACATTTTTGTCATTTAGCAGACGCTTTTAATCGTCAATCTAAAGTAGCCGGCTTGGTTACCAACCATTAGGTTACAATAAACAGGATTATTTAAATTCAGCTACTTCACCACTTTAAGTGCTAAAAATGTAAGTGCTAAAAACCAGAACGTGTGGCAACCCTAATGATCATTAAAGGCGCAATAGGTAATTTTGGACTTCTAACGATCAAGAGAGGAACTGCACAAAAGGAACGTCCACAAAAGGAGGAATGTCCACAAAATCGTGACCGCATCCTCCGTCCTTACAATTAACTTTTCCATTTTTAATCCTGGATCATTTATGTTAGCTCTGTACCGTAGCTTGTTTGAAGCACATGGCTGTGTCTTTACACAGCCATTTCTGTTAGCAGCACACTAATAATATGTTCGCTAACCTTTGTGATCGTGTACTCACACCGGATCACGCGATGACAAGCTACTAGTTAAGTAATATCCTTAATCTACGATCAGAACAAGTTCACACAACAGTCTCTTGACATGCACGAGAGAAGTGAGGAAAAAAACGGCAGGCAGTATCTTTTACTGATCTAAGGGGGAGGAAGGCCAGTATCACAAAACAGTAATAACTTCATGTTACGCATTTGTCACTGATGTACAGCTACTGCATCCAACGTACAAAATAAAGAACTAAAGTAGGCAAATTGGATAACAAATACAATTACTTGTGCAACTTTAATATTCTGAAAAAATTCAATACTCGATACGAGTATTTGTATGAAACAAATACTCAGCTCACCCCTAATGTACATAGGCTATAGCTAGTAATCAAAGCACATTTGCCAGTCTAGCATTTAAAAGCAAGGGCAGTGATGTATAATCTGGCATCCGTTTTTTTGGCATCTAGGTAGCTAACATTCATACATTCAAGTTGCATCATTCACACTTTCTACCACAAAAAATCTACCCAGTGCAGCCTAACCAATATGCAATTATGTGTGTGTGTAATTCACATGCATACTAGCACCAGTGATAAGTTAGCCAAGCCTTCTTTCATTTAAAAATGCTCTCTGTCAGCGAACAACTCTATTTCTCTGTTTACAACTTTGCTATGTGCCATTACAGAGAGCTAAGGCTAGTACTGGCTATGAGTTGCAAGTGTATTGCAATGTATTCGTTATAGAGATGTGGGTATTGTTAACATTAGCTCATCATTACATACATTAAAGGTACAATAGGTAAGATTTTTGTGTTAAAACATTGTTACAAGACCATTGTAAATCCCTTCCTATCATTGAAAAAGGCTCACTGACATCACCCTCTGCCTGCGTTTATAGTCCTTAAATTCTGGTTTCAAAATATAATTGAAGAAGGAGGGATAAACAGTGTTGTGGTTTGAAGGTGTTGGACCTTAGTTGCTGCTTAGTTGGACATTATCTCCTTGAGGCTGCGTGAGCAGGCTCCTTTCAAATTCTCTCTCACCTCGCATATCAGCTGTTTCCCTTCTAATTTAGCTGGAGGCGGAGTCTGACTTGCACATTTATTTTTGTTTTCACATCATTTCAACTTTTCATTTAGTCATTTACCCAAACAAAGTACAAGCCCTCTGAAGATCTGTTTTACTGTTATTCAAACAGAGATGCAGAATCACCCTTTCATTTGGGCTAGAGTTTTCGCGCTGGGCTGGGGTTATTTCTCCCTGCCGTCCCTGTCGCTGCTCTTATGACTGCAGTGACGCGTGTGCTTTCTGTGCTCACCTCGGTAGTAGCCCTGTCATAAGAGATGGAGGCAAGAGCATTATTTAGTCTTGGTTTGTTGTGACGTTTTTGGGTATTTGCAAAGCCACATATACGATTAGCCACTCTGTCGTCATTATTATTATTATTTTAATTTGCTCTTTTCTGTTATTTACTAAGCTAGGGTTGCATTTATCAGAAGACTGCACTTCTTAAATCACAATGAACATGGCACAGTGTGCCACAATAAACACTGCACTGTGGGTAGAGCTATAAGGCAGTCTGAACATCTTACTGTTCCTACTATGTTTAGGACTGTGTGCTTCTGAACATACTACTATACACAATGCCGTGTGTAGCTGAGACGGATGCGTGGGGGTTGGACCCAAAATGCACGACTCAGAAACAATAGTTAAATAAAGTCCCGTTAGGGCTTTATTCGGGACGAGTCCCAGGAGCGTAGTAAACACAAGCAAAGTCCATACACAAAGATCCAGCCAAACAAATATAAAACAAACAAAAAGCACGGTGCCGAGGGAAGAGGCAATCTCGTTGTCGGTAGACGTGCAGGGAGGTCCGGTAGCAGGAGAGCTGTCAGCGGGGCAGATGAACAGGCGGACGGCAGGCAGAGGCGTAGTCGTGGGCGAAGCGGGAGTCGAAACCATGAAACAATCAGCGGGGCAAAAGTACAAAAACGGTAGGCGAGGACGTAGTCAAAAACAAACGATGGTCACAAAACAGAAATCAATAAACTATGGTCGGTAAACAGGCTTGGATCGTAACGTGTAATCAAAACAGTAAATGCTCAAGAGTTGCGTGGAAAACAGAGGCAGACAATTTCGCAGTGAACAGTTGCGCGACTGGGCTATAAATGCAGGTGTAGACAGGTGTAGACAATTAGTTAGAGAGTAGCAAGGAAATGGAAAACAGGTGCGATGGATGACAAGTTTAACAAGGAGATTAGTAATCGTTAGTAATAAACCTATCCTGCCCTAGCATTAGTAAATTAGTAAATGACATGCACGAGAAACGTAAGGTAACATGAACACATGATTAGTTTGTTAGTCTCTACCCAATCCTGATCTAGCGTTAGTAGTTTTAGTAAATAGACAAATAGAAACAATTAGGAAGTGAATGACAGAAGGAGAGAGAGAGAAAAGGCGGAACGCAAGGTTTGCGGAAAAAACATGTAAAAGTGTATGCATAAACCGTGACCAGTTAACGAACAATAAACATAAATCAAAACATGACACAACGCAAAAACTAAGACGATAACCACTAAACATAACCAGGAATATAATCGTACGAAAACATAACTAGACATGACAAGAAAATAAATCGTAACGAGACATAATTAAACATGACAACAAAATAAATCGTAACGAAACATAACTAAACAACATGACGAACCTAGACAACATGATACATGATAAGACACTAAGTGACTAAGACAACATGAATAAACATAAAACATGGCGAGACAGACCTGAAACGTGACAGTAGCACTGCAACCACTGCAAATCACAGTGCAAGCACAGTGCAAATCTGTGCGCGGTGTGTAGGGCTACATGTCAGTAAGAACATCCTATTTACTTAGTGCTGTGTGTAGGATTGTAAGCCACACAGCGTTGCATGGTCTGTAGTGTTGTGTGCCATGCAGTTAGTGATGTAGGAACGGCCTGTAGCTTTGGAACCTTTTCCTAATTTTTTTAATGCCCTTTAGTACTAGTGGTTACCTCACATCCTGTGAGTAACTTAAAGATCCCCTTCACGGTTGCACTCGGTCCTTGGACCGCACTTTTTCATGTTTCACAAAAGCTTCATGGTTGTGCTTGGTCCTCCAAACCCACACCCTTGCAAGTACAAAGTAAGCCCAGCTTACTTCAATGTTAATTATAATTCAACAGTGGTCCTGCAAGTTATAAGTGCATAGCATTCACATTGGAATCAAACTTCATTTTCAATTGTGTTCTAAAGGTAAATGCAATACTGAAGAGTACTTGTAGAAATGGAAGACAAAATGTAGTTACATTATTCCTACGTATTTAAGTGAAAAAAGTGTTGTTACCAATTTCTTGTTACACATACCATTCAGTAGGTTGTTACACATGTTTTGCACAGGTATTAGAACTGTAGATACTATGTCACCATGGCTACTTACTTAGTACTCATCGCACAGGTGGTAGATGGTAACTCATCAAGTTACCATCTCTGTACACAGGTATTAAACACTTAATATAATGTGGGACTGGAAATATCATTAAAACAGGGTAGAATGTTTTTTGTTTCCTTCTTGGCTCTATATATCCCTGTGGGACCTAGCAGAAGATAAAGTGGTAAGGGCATGTGAATTGGCAATTAGTCCAGTTAGTCCTGCAGTCCTGTTGTCATAGGGACATGTGACCTTCTCCGGCAGCCATCACTGACACAGACTTCAGGGGGATTATTTGCAAGGCGGGTGAGTGTTGGATAGATATGCTCTCAGCTGTTTAGAATGAATGATATCTTATGAAGGAAACACTGACCTCCTGTGAGGACTGCACTGGCCATACAATTCATACACTGAACCTGCATTGAACTGCAAAATGTGGATTCTCTCACGTCCTACAAAATGGATAATTGAAATCTGAGTTCAATTTTAACACAGAAAATGTGGAGAGAAGAAAGGGAAAAGTGTGGGTGTCTTAGAATCGTTTAACCAAGGCCACTGTTGAAGAGATTTTCTGACCCGAAGCCATCGGGTGCAGCTGGGGCCTGACAGATTCCGATTGGGTGGGTCTGATTTGAGAGTGGAATTCCATGGAACAAAAGTTGCAGTACTGAGCAGAACAGTCCTAGATAAATAAAAGTAAAGTACTTTAAACCACAAAAACGGCTTCTTCTGGATATCAGGACCTAAAATAAAACACTTGAATGGTGTGCAATATGGGACCTTAAACCTCATATTCATTGTTTAATTTCAAATCCTGTGTGCTGGACGAACGAACGGAAATTGCACCTCTGTCCAAATATTACGGACTGCACTGTATATCAAAATTATGTTCAGTATATGCCTTTCTTCATAGTGCACACTGGAAAAAAGTGTGGCATTTCATCCATACTACATGCTGGGAAATATACAAATACTTAATATACATATTAAGCGACATGGCTCAGGCAGTAAGAGCAGTCGTCTGGCAGTCGGAGGAGTGCCGGTTCGATTCCCCGCCCGGGCTGTGTCGAAGTGTCCCTGAGCAAGACACCTAACCCCCAAATGCTCCTGATGAGCTGGTCGGGGCCTTGCATGGCAGCCAATCGCTGTCAGTGTGTGAGTGTCTGTATGAATGGGTGAATGGAGAAGCATCAAGTGTACAGCGCTTTGGATAAAGGCGCTATATAAATGCCTGCCATTTACATTTACATATTCATATTCATATACTGTATTACATATTAGGCCAAAGATGGAGAGGCATTTGTGGAAAGAAACAGTGTTCATTGGCTCTGGGGAACTGAAAAATGGAATCCTGCACTCTGGGATGAAAAATCAATAGGGACATGCAGAGTCATTTGTATAGTTCTCCACCAGCTGTCATAGGTAATGGAATGGGTTATCCAATCCCCTGATGAGAGGTGGAGCCTTGCTCTGAACTGCTGTGACTGCACGGGTGGGCATAGAAGTTGTGGGCAGGTTGGTCACTATTGGGACAGCTTGCACAGATCTAAGAAAAGGTTTTTATATGTCAAATACAATGTCTATGGGTACAGTACAGGAGTATGCTGTTTGTTGCAAAATCACATTTATCCTGAACAGGGTCGCAGGGGGGCTGGAGCCTATCCCAGCATACATTGGGCAAAAGGCAGGAATACACCCTGGACAGGTCACCAGTCCATCGCAGAGCACACACACCATTCACTCACATACCTATGGGCAATTTAGACTCTCCAATCAGCCTAACCTGCATGTCTTTGGACTGTGGGAGGAAACCGGAGTACCCGGAGGAAACCCACGCAGACATGGGGAGAACATGCAAACAGAGAGGCCCCGGACAACCGGGATTTGAACCCAGGACCTCCTTGCTGTGAGGTGGCAGTGCTACCCACTGCACCATCCGTGCTGCCCCTTTTTTTATGCATTTTACATGTATAAAATATGACACAATTATTTGGCATTGATCTTCATTTACGTTTTTAAAAATAGATATGAAATGAAATGAATGGTTAAATTACTGAGGCTGAATGGAAGATGAATGAGGACAGACACACGTAAGACTCAGTTGGTTCATCTCACTCATAGCTTAGCTGAATGATGCATATGGCTTTACTTCAGCTCTGAATGGCGAAGCAAGTTTTTACTAATAATTGTCCCTTGTTTCAACTCTGTCAGACTATGGTTGCTATTTGTAAATTTTTGCCCGAATATGCCCAGTTTTAAACATTACATGTCACATATTTTTGGGGAATTATTTAGTTGAGTTCAATTGTATTTACATGATACTGTACTGCTAATGTCACACTTCAACGCAGATGATGACAGTGGAGCATACTGGAGGAAAATATTTTTGTAGTGAACGGGAGAAGACAAATTATGAATGAGAATAAACAGTATAATTCAGTTCTGACTTGTGTGTGAAATAAAACATTTACTCACAATAGTAAAATGTATGGTAAGCATGTCCGTGTACTAGGCATTCAATATTTTGATTAATCTGACCGATAGAAAAAGTGTGTGAGAGTACAGTTATTCAGTGTAACTGCGTTTCCTACCATCACAAGGATGACTGTATCTGTTCTCCGTTCTAGTTCTTTGAGACGGCTGAAGTGAAGGATTTTCAGTTGATTGCTTCCACAGCTTAAACATCTTTTTTTTGTAAGGATGTTTTCATGAGTGAAAATCACACAAAGAAGATCATGAAGCAAATTGAATCAGCTCTAATCTATTGCCAATATGATATCATAGTATATGCTAAGCCACATCAAGGTTTCTAGAGGAGCTGATTAAAAAATCTGATGTTAAGGCAGAGATGTGAATAAGAATTCCTTCTAATTGCGTGAGGAAGGGGGAGGCATAGATAGAAAGGTTTTGGACTTGCTAATGAAAGTAACTCCTTGTAGAATCCACATGCTTGGTGGGTTTATGAAAACGAGAGAGACGGAATACCCATTATATTCACATCATCCCAGAGAAATATGACTTAATAAATGTCCTGGAGAAATTTTGTCAGTCTCAGCAGATTTCCTCTCTTGCTCACCTCTCCTTACAGAGCGTGGGCAGCTGTTTATCTCATAATCTCATCTCTGGCTTCTGAGTATATGTGATAGGTCAGAGCTCACAGATAAGACCTGGGATGCTGGAGATGTATAAGCAGAACTGCTGGGGGATCTACCTCCCTTCTTCCCTCTTCTTCCTTCCTTCCATTGGTGATAAACCGCTGGATAACTTCACGATCATCATGATAATATGTCCTGTGGACAGTTCAACAATATGACTATAAAAGTACAAATGGACATAAAGGTATAGGGGCCATGCGTCTGTCTGGCACTAACAGACACCAAGATAAATGACTGCATGGAAGAGAAAAAACAGCTGACCACTGTACCAAACATTCAGACAGCCACACCGACAAATCAATACCCTGATGGTAAAGCTATCAAAAGCACTGAGACTGGACACAAAGGGATCATATCTCCTTTCTCACATGTGACAAAAAGCTGTCAGTGGTGTAACATGATAATTTTTCATCCCTTATTGGATAGGAGGACAGCGCATCTTGGGGCTTTACATTGTTAAAGATTGTATACAGACAGTGGCTTCAGAAAGTATTCAGACCCCTTCACTTTTTGCACACTATTGTGTTGTGGATTACATTTTAAATGGATACAATTGCAGTTTTTGCCCATCAATCTACACTCAATAACCTAAAATGACAAAGTGAAAACTTGTTTTTAGGAATTTTTGTAAATGTATTAAAAATCTAAACCTGAAAACTCTCAATTACATACAGCTGCAATCAGAAATATTCAACCCTCTCACTTCAAAAAACATTATGGTGATGTGAATAGAATTGAGTGAAAACCACCAAACACCAAAAAGCTTTATCAAACAGTGAAAGAATATTTATTGAGACAGGTATTTTGAGAGCATAAGTTGACTTAATTTTGAGTTCAAATGAAAAAATCTAATTCTCTTCACAAATGTCCATGTGCACTATTATTCAACCCCCAACTTAAGTACTTTGTGGAGCGTCCTATAGCCTTTATAACCTCTTATAACAGTTTTTGTGCTGACAAGCTTCTGTCACCTCTATTTTGGAATCTTTGCCCATTCTTCACATGCAAAAGCTTCCAGGTCATTGATGATGGCTTCTGTGCAGCAACTGCTTTCTTTAAGTTTCAATGGGATTTAAATCCAGGTACTGAGAAGGCCACTCCAGGACATTCCAGGACTGATTCCTTAACCAAGTTTTTGTTGACATGGAGGTGTGCTTGGGATTATTGTCTTGCTGGTGAGTCCAATGATCTCCAAGATTCAATTTCCCTACAAAAGGCGTCACGTTCCTCCTCAAAATGGCCTGGCATTTCTGAGAATCCATGTTGCCAGACACAAGATCAATATTGCAAGTTCCTGCAGCAGAAAAACATCCCCAAATTATCACTGACCCACCTCCATGCTTGACTGTGGGGATGGTATTCTTCTGGTCATAAGCCTCGCCATTCTTACACCAGACATACCGCTTATCCATGTGTCAAAATAGTTCCAGTTTAGTTTCATCACGCCATAGAACTGTCTCCTAGAACTGTACAGGTGTTTTGCAGTAACACAGGGGTTGTAGTTGTCCAGATCAGATGGCTAAGGCCTCTTGATGAAATGTTGGCTTTTCTCCCACAGCCAGGCAGGTTTGCTGTGGTGTCAAAAGTTTAGAACTTCTGTATGATGCTGCAAATAGTATCTCTTGGAATATTCAATGTTTTCTTATACCCAATTCCCTTCTAATGCAATTAAATTATTTCTTCTCTCAGCTTTTGGAAGACCTCCTTAGACTTTACCATGGTTGCAACTGACCTTGAACACATTAATAGGTGGGGTTTATGTATGCATCGCATCTGAAGCAAACTAATGGTTGTTATAGAGTTCCCAAAGGCTTAATTATGTTTGAACTCAACTTTGGGCCATACAGACTAGCAGAAGGTATTTAAAACAGCAATACAGGTTGAATAATTGTGACATGGCCGTATTAACAAAATATCTTGTTACTCAGGAATACTACATCATACATTTTCCTTGTTCATTTTATGTATCTCTCAACCGATAAAAAGGTCATTCAAAGCAAAATCTAGCTCTTCAGAAAAGCTTTAAGTTATAAATGCTTACAATTTTTGGGGGGTTGAATATTTCCAATAGCAAATGTAAGTATTCATACCCTTTGCTGTGGCACTCCAAATTCTAGTCAGGTGTATCCTGTTTCCATTAATTATCCTTGAGATGTGTCTAGAACTTCATTGGAGTCAACCTGTGGAGAATTGAATTGATGGGACAGTTTAGAAAGGCACACACCTGTGTATATAACAATTCACACTGCATCTCAGGACAAAAACCAAGCCATGAAGTCCAAGAAATTCTCTGTAGACCTCCGTGATATAATTGTGGCAAGGCTCAGATGAGGGCAAGGGTATAAAACCCTTGGTATATTTTTGGGTTGGGCACTCTAGCACTAAGTCTGGCGAACACCAGGCACTGTTCATCACCTGGCTAATACCATTTTCTCAATGAAGTATGGCGGTGGCAGCATCATGCTTTGGGGGTGCTTCTCAGTGGCAGGGACAGGGAGACTGATCATAATTAAGGGAAGGATTAATGCAGCCAGATACAGAGAGGTCCTTGGACAAAACCTGCTCCAGAGTGCACGTGACCTGAGGCAACGGTTCACCTTTCAGCAGGACTGGATGCAGTAACTATAAGCATACAGCCAAGACAACGCTGGAGTGGCTTTGAGACAAATCTCTAACTGTCCTTGAGTGGCCCAGCCAAAGCCCAGACTTAAACCCCATGGGACCTCTGTGGAGAGATCTGAAGATGGCAGTTGACAGACGCTTCCCATTCAATCTCATGGAGCTCGAGAAGATCTGCCAGGAGGAATGGTATAGAGAGCCAAAATCCAAATGTGGAAAGTTTGTAGAGACTTACCCAAGAGGACTCAAAGCTTTTGAGATTTCAGACTTTGATTTTTGATACATTTTACAAATATATATTTTAAAAAGATTTAAAATATTTCTAAAAATGTTCCCATTATGATCTACTGATTGTAGATTCATGGGCACACATGGCAATTTTATCCAAATCTACAACAAAAAGTGGGGTCTGAATACTTTCTGATAAATGGGCAGGAAATCACACCCTGCAGACCCATCACACCCTGGACATAAACTGTTCTGACTTATCCCCTCTGGTAGGTGCTACAGAACACTATACGCCACAACAACCAGACACAAGAACAGTTTCTTCCTGCAGTTTCTTCCCCCCGATATTCTTTATCAATATAAACCAAAGCACCCTGTATGTATGTACTGTATATTGTATTCAAGCATATGCTGTCAGATAATCCAATCCACCTACCTTATGTATATAATGTAACCTGTTACATTAATTTCATATTTATCCCAGCTTTTTTGCTTTTTGCATCATTGCACTATTGTCTTTTTACAGTCTCAGTGTGTTTATACTTTTATATGATATATATATGTATATATATATATATATATATATATATATTAATATGCACATAGTGTTAAATGTTTATGCTTACCTTATTTAGCTTTGCTGTCCCTGTTTTTAGTTGTATGTCCATTCTGTGTAAGTACATTGAGAGCAACAAAAACCGAAGCCAAATTCCTTGGATGCATACATATACTTGGCCAATATTCTGATTCTGATTCTGAAGCCACTGTATACTGTAAAATGGAGCATTTTATTTTGCTCCTCCAGCCATAGAGTTTAGTAGATCTGCATATGTAGTATCTAAACAGCATCCATCTAATTTCACTTCAATACTAAAAAGCTAACAAGAGCAATAGTGTCTGAGTGTAGCAAAACTCAACAAACACCAAAAGATATAGCCATTCCAGAAAACTAAACTTGATTGAAATGTGGAGCCTGGAAACCCTAAATGCCCATCCTCTTTGCAGTAGCAATATCCTCTGAAATCTGTGGTTGTAAATATAGTTAATGTGTAGAGGCCTCTGTGTTCCAACATGCCACTGTTTAAAACTGACATGAGTTATCTTGGTGATTCTAACCACAATTGAGATATGAATCTTTCTGCCGTAAACTAGCTTGTGGAGTGAAATACTATTCATCCTTAACTGAGTAACTCAATAGGACTTTTCCTGTAATAGAGTGTACATGAAACAAATAAATAAATTGCAGCAGAACAAATATGGTTCTGAAAAAGATTAAAGATGACTTCCTTCACTTATTTATTCTAGATATATCAAGGACCTCAATAACCAGGCAGGAAATCGATAAACCCAGACCATTGTGACCTGCAGCCTTTAGAAATGTAAATGTTAGAAAATGTTAAAGATTTTGTACCATTATTTCTTGTTGCATTCATTTGGACATCTTTGTTGAAAAGCAGAAAGCATTTTACTGAGATATGAGTTAGAGCCTTACTATAATTTATCTGAACAAGAGAATAAACCTAAAAACATTTATTGGCTTTGCAGCATAAACTATCCAATATACTATAAACCGGGAATAGACTATACAATAAACTATACAATACTATGCTGCATGCTATATGGATATAGAATGTCCAAATTCACTTCATGAACTTCATATCAGCTAAAGAAATGACTACATTACATTTCATTACAATCACGTGAAAGGCACGGTTGTCCAGAGCAACGTGCAGTAGTGGAGAACCTTAATGTTGCTCTGAGGAATACAAAAATGTGGTATCACCAAGAAGGCACAGGGGCCCATTTATAATTAATCAATCAATCAAAACTTTATTTATATGCCACTTTTCATACAATCGAACGCAGCACAAAGTGCTTCACACAATATAACAGGAAAAATAATCTAACAAATCAAGAACAGTGAGATCAAAAACAAAGACAAAGAGGAAGTACCAGAGACAGCAGAGAGACCAATGTGTGAGGAGCACAGCACAAATACAGCAAGAAACAGCACAGATACAAAGATAAAGGTCAAATAGAATAATATTGAATGTCTAATCAGGTATGGTCACAATCAATTTGTACTGTAACTAAATAAAGTACCACTCGACAAATACAGTGGGCTCCAGAATTATTGGCACCCTTTAATACTTTGTGCAAACACCACTGGCAAAGATGAAAGCTTTTCATATAATTTCTGAAAAGGTTAATGAATTTGGAGGGATTTGGAGGGGTGTTTCATGGGATTTAAGTCCGGGGACACTATCGCAAACTGTTATATAATCCTCACTTCCTGTTGCCAACTGGTGGCACTACGACAGTAAGCCTCTATTGCTATGTGCATGTGATTACACTCCAACAATAAACATATGTGTAAGGTTTCTATCACCTCAAACAATGTTCAGTGGAATGCTGCCTGCTTCCTGTTTGTGCAAGGTCATGTAAATTCAACAACTTGCCATAACCACACCATTCAAGATATATAAAAAAACTTCCTTTGCACCTTACCATCATGAATATTTGAAATCATGCTGCCCAAATTTGGTATGAATTTCTTGCATCCTCTAGGAGGAGAAAGCATAAGACTATTACTACCTCCCTGTAAAACTTAATTGTTGTCTCTGTGATTTACTTGTGTATCAGGATGTTTAGTTTGGCTAGGTAAGCAGTGTTTGGCTAGGTAAGGGGTTTGTTCATACATTTGCGTTTATTACGAAAAAAAAAGATTATCAAATAGGCCCTGGTCCTTATCTTTGTTGTGCAGGTAGCAGTTGAAATTGTACTTCCCTCTAGGGTCTTTCAGCCAACTTACCCCTGGTTATGGGTATGCCCTTTGCACATTGTTGTACGTAACTCTGGATAAGAGCATCTGCCAAATGCCATTAATGTCATGTAATGTAATGTAATATTATATAAGCCTCACTTCCTGTTGCCAGCTGGTGGCACTAGTGAGCTTTTATTGGTATATGGATGTGATTACACTCTAACAATAAACATATATGTAAAGTTTCAGCCGCATCAGACTATGTAGAATTAAATTAAGACCACTTCCTTTTGCGCGACGTTGTGTAATTTGTACGTCTCACCATGGCCATACCATTCAAGATAGCAATAACCAGTCGTAAGTTAGTGTCAGGACTATCCTGAGATCATACTGACCACATTTGCATATCGTTTTTCCATATGTTTGAACAGAAAATATACATCATTTGGCTACCTGGTACTCAGGTAGGAAATCTCCTGGAGTGAGCGGACATATATAAAAAACTGTGACATAATAAAACAGCAAAAACGGTGAAGCCAGATTGTTAAAAAGACTCTCTGCTTGCGAGACCAGCAGTTTAGATTCTTATCAGCCTCTTATTTGCAATGCAGGGCAATAAAACAGACTCCCCCCATGCCACACTTACGGTTTACAACCCTGACCTTGCCACAGACTCAATAAACGTGCTCAGAATGAGAGTTGGAGAAAATCTGAATATTAAGGTAGACCAAGAATAATTTCTCCAGCATCTCTCTGAGCACATCATTGACCAGCGCCTGAAACACAGAGGGGCCTTTGGTGAGCCTGAACGGCATCATCAAATACTCCGGTCACTCACAGTGACCACTGAGTATTGATTGTGGTCTTCCATTCGTCTCCCTTGCGAATGAAACCGCTGGCCACTGGAGGCGCTCAAAGGCGGAGTTCATAAGGGGTAGAGGGTACTGACTGTGATGTTATTCAGACCCCTATAATCGATGCAGGGCCACAGCCCTCCATCCTTCTTTTTAACAAAAAAGAATCCAGCGCCTGCTGGTGATGTGGAGGGTCTGATGAACCTGCATGTCAGGGCCTCCTCGATATATACTCCCTCATGGCGGCGCTCTCGGGGGTCGAAAGTGAGTACAACGACCCCCAGGGAGGAACTGTGTGATGACGCTCGATGGCACAGTTGGGCCGATGCGGAGGCAGCATGGTGGTACACTGTTTACTAAATACCTCCGCTAGATCAGCCCAATCAGAGGGAACACTGGCCAGCAGAGAGAAAGTGAGGGCTCCCATCACCCTCTCTTCTCCAAAACTGGGGGAGTCCTGGGGCATCGGGTCCTCAAAAAGCTCTGAGTCTGCAAATTCCCCTCCGGACCCCGCGTCAAATGGAGGGTCCCAATCAGCCAGAGGGTACCATGCAAAACTCTCCTCCCCTCTGAAGGCAGAGACACCCCTCTCCAGTTGGCCGAGGGGCCCGCCCTCCTTAACCTAGAGATCACCCCTCCGGACCCCTCGTCAAACGGAGGGTCCCAATCAGCCAGAGGGTCCCATGTTAAACTCTCCACCCCCCTGAAGGCAGAGACACCCCTCTCCAGTTGGCCGAGGGGCCCACCCTCCTTAATCTAGAGATCACCTTCCCCAGAGGTATCACCCTACAATGTGTCGTGTACTGAGGGCCCCAGTGGAGGATGGCATTTCCCACCTTGCCCCAATCCATCTGCGGCCCCACCAACCAGGAATGACCCAGGACCGGAGGGAAGGCAGGTGAATCAATTTTAAAAAACTGGATCTGGTCAGTATGGAACCCTAGCGCAACACGCATGCCCAATGGCGCTGTAACCACTCCTTTTTGACCCTTCCGGTACCCAATTGCCGGCCGTCCAAAGCGGACATATATAGCGGGGCTGCACTGGCACTCCTCACACACTACGTCCGTAAAACATTCCACTGCCCCTGACCCGATGAACGCCTCAGTTTTCTGGGGGAACAGGTCCAAGGTCAGCTGTACAGATAGCAGAGTGCGGAAGGATTTGGTGCTGCGTTTTACTGAAGCCTCAAGCCTCTTCAGTGAGACAACCCTTTTCCCGACCACTTCTGACACACGAGGAGGACGAAGCGACCAAATGCCAACCCCCTGGCCCGGGTCTGCAGGGAGTTAACCACCTGCATGGAAATGGCTCCGAGAGAGCGCTAAGGAGACTGCCCATCCCGTCTTCCAGAACCCAAAAGGAGATGGAAAACTCTGTGACGGTGTCATTGCTTTATCATGGCTGCCTCTTGGCCTGAGACGCCTTTGTTGGCATTTATATAGCGCCCTTTATCCAAAGCACTTTAAAATGGATGCTTCTCATTCATTCACATATACACACTCACATACCAATGGCACTTGGCTGCCATGCAAGGCACCAAGCAGCTCGTCAGAAGCTTTAGGGGTTAGGTGTCGTGCTCAGGGACACTTCGACACTGCCTGGGTGGGGGATTGAACTGGCAACCTTCCGACTGCCAGACGACTGCTCTTACTACCTGAGGCAATGTCGCCTTCTTCATTAGGTGGTCCACATTGCACACACAGGAAGGTTATCATCTGCAAAAGGGCAGAAGGCAGAGATAGATGATATGGGTATTGAGTAGGGAGAGGGGAGGTTTTTCTGAGGACAGGGCTGACTAGTGTTTTCGTGAACTCTAAAAAAAGAGTTTAAGATGTCAGCAAAATTCCAGTCAAAGAAGGTGGCAGTCCTTCTGCAGTGAGGATTGAAGAGGTGGGGGAGGTGGAAACTTGATAGAAGGTAGAGAACAGTTTGCGTGGGTTATGGGACGTATTTTTCATTTTAAGCAGCTGTAACTGAGGATGGAAAAAATGCAGAGAAGAGCAGATGGTAACTGGACTGGTCAACAGGGTTTTGTGCCATTTTTTCTATGCTGCCCCTAATGTCATTCTACAGGCACAGAGGGCGTGTCAGTAGAGGGCTAGAGAGATCCAAGTGCTAAACAGAAAGAGAAGAGTGGCTACATAACACCAACTAACCTGTGCACTCCAAAAAATAAAAAATAAACGGTTGGGTGCACTCTTAAACAACTTGGCAGCACTACACCATTTTTTTTTTATGTCTTGAAAAAATATCAGTCATTACAGAGCTTGTGATTCCCAAATATGTTCCAAATAGTTTATTTTGCTAAGCCCATTGTTTGGCCTATATCACTGACTATTTCTCAGCCTTGTAATGGCTTCCTTGACATTCATTGGCACAACTCTGGTACTTTTGGTCATATTGATAAACACCAATAACAGACTCTAAAGTGATTGAACACACCCGACTAATTAGAAACTCTTGTGAAGCCATTTGTCCCAAATATTATGGTTCCCTGAAATGGGGCGACTATGTATAAAAAGGGCTGTAATTCCTACACAGATCACCCTTTATGGCTGTAGATGCCCTCAAATTCAAAGTGATTGTCTGCACTTAACCTTATATTCAACCTCTTTCATTTCAAATCCAATGTGCTAGAGCACAGAGAAAAAAACAACAGAAGTTGTATCACTGTCCAGATACTTACAGATTGCACTGCAAGTTTGCCCAACTGGGATATTTTCCAAAGGGTACAGGCCTTTGCACCATCTTCAACAACTGTTTAAATGATGTGTCATTCTGGAAAAATGTGATGACCTTGAATGCAAACATACAGCAGAGAGTGTGAAATGTGTGGGAAGGAAAATGTTTTTCGGAGAGAGAATATTGTTCATAATTTATAGGTGTCAACATGACATTAAAAAGCAATTAGATAAAGTGGAGTACTGAGTAAACTGTTGGAAAACATCCAAAGAGCATGAAACAATAATCAATTATGAATTACGACAAGCCAAATTCAATGTTTAATGTGTGATTTTTATCATATCTACTCCACCTAATTTCTGTGCATTTTATCTTGGTCAGCATCATTAAAATAATATTTCCCAATTCTTCATTTAATTTATTTTAACGTATTTGCAATTATTCCTGCTGTTATCACTTGCTCCCTCTCTGTACAACATGATCATTTGTGGTCCAAGTAATGCCCAGATAACACTTAAGCATGGATATAAAGCACATTGTACTGATAAGAACCTTCACTCAAGGTCACAAGTACTGCATGCACCTATGGTAGACGCACTTGTTGCAAGGTTGCACACCGTCTAATCACATAGTTAGAGGTGACACCAAGAGTCTGTTATCAATTACAAGCAGTTCGCATTTATTTAGCGTCTGTCAGAGACAGCGTTAACATTCTTGTAAAATATTGCTCTTATCTGAAACAAATTCTGTCCACTCGATTATGGTTTCCAAGGTTCCAATAAACACGCTCCCCACAAAACAATCCAAGAGGTCAATAGTTAGAAATGAATGCCAGAGAGCAGGATGGGGTGCTATCTAAAGTGCACTTGATAAGGGGGAAAAACACCACTGAAATGCTCACCTTTTTGGGAATAATGTGGATATAACCAGAAGGCAATTGCACTCCTTGTTCCCCAGTTATTTGCAGAGTGAGGTGCAGAGGTTGATAATGAAACTATGCACTGGGCAGTCTTCATTTACCAGAGATTGCCTATGGATTTTTCAGTTTCCTAATGGACAGAACAGTCTTTGATCTGCATACTGTTCTTGAAATTTTTTCATTTTAGCTTGGATAACCTGTAAACAGTTCTGTGAAACACTTGGAAAAATCTATGCAGTGATTTGTGGTTTTGGTTTCTTACACACAAAAAAATAGCTCATAACTGAGAACACATCACAAAGGGTTAATCCTGCTTTAAACATAATATTATATTATATTATATCATATAATATAATATACACCACAAATAAAAATACAATGAACACATAGGGGAAGCAACACAGTGAAGGAAAGCAAAAAGGGGCAGGGGTTATAAAATAAAAACCTCTTGACCGTAATTTGTGAATAAGGTCGCCAATGAAGTACACAGCTTCAAAAGTTTTCAAAATTCACATTGCGCAACCTACCATTGACCTTTCCATAATTATAATATCAATAAAATATGGTAACTGAATTGATTTGAAGGCCATGTTCTGAGCAAGCCTTCATAATCAATTCCTTGGCAGCTGTTACGCCTGACAAAAAAAGACGTCTCATGTAAAGGTCATTTAACGTGAGTGACATTACCAAAAAAGAAGCAGCACTGACCTTGTGGGTGCATTCACAAACGGGAACTACAGAAACTAATGAAAACCATAAAAATGGAGCACATCTCCGAGCATTTATGTCAGCATGCATATGTTTCTCAACTCCTGCTCTGCCACCGCCCTACAACCTGTGCCCTTGACCCTATCCCCTCTTCTCTTCTCCAGACTATCACACCAGACATTCTCCCATTTGTCACCTCCCTTGTCAACTCCTCCCTGTCTTCCGGCTGTTTTCCAGCATCCTTCAAGAGGGCCCACATCACTCCGCTGCTAAAAAAGCCTGCTCTGGATCCCTCCATCATCCAGAACTATCTCTCCGGTATCTCTTCTTCCTTTCCTTTCTAAAACTATAGAACGAGCCGCTTCTACTCAACTTTCTTCTTTCTTTTCTAACAACAACCTGCTAGACCCCCATCAGTCTGGCTTCAGATCGGGCCACTCGACAGAGATTGCGCTCCTCTCCGTCAGTGAGTCACTCCATGCCGCACGAGCAGCCTCCCTCTCATCTGTCCTCATTCTTCTAGATCGCTCTGCTGCCTTCGACACTGTGGATCACTCTATCCTCCTGTCTGCCCTGTCAGCAACGGGCATCTGTGGCACAGCCCTGGACTGGATTGAGTCCTACCTCTCTGGTCGCTCCTTCCAGGTTGCCTGGGCTGGTTCGGTATCGACACCTCGGCCCCTCGCCACAGGAGTTCCCCAGGGCTCAGTCCTTGGCCCACTTCTTTTTTCTCTTTACACTCGCTCCCTTGGCCCTGTGATCACTGCACATGGGCTATCCTACCACTGCTATGCGGACGATACCCAACTCTTCGTCTCATTCCTGCCGTCTGATACGCAGGTTTCAGCCCGTATCTCTGCTTGCCTGAGGGACATCCAGAGCTGGATGGACAACCACCATCTAAAGCTCAACCCAGGCAAGACTGAAATGATATTCATCCCTGCTAAAACCTCTCCCAACTGGATCTCTCCATTTCCCTCGGGGATACCACACTCACGCCGTCACCCAGTGCAAGGAACCTCGGCGTGGTGATGGACAGCAGACTGTCCCTTTCCGAGAACATTGCGGCGGTGACCCGGTCTTGCAGGTTCTTCCTATACAACATACGGAGAATCCGCCCCTTTCTCACCCCCTACTCGACCCAGCTCCTGGTCCAAGCGATGGTTCTGTCCCACCTGGACTACTGCAATTCCCTGTTGGCTGGCCTCCCAGCGTCCGCCACAGACCCCTCCAACTCATACAGAATGCAGCAGCTCGTCTGATCTTCAACCTTCCCAAATACTCACACGTCACCCCCCTGCTTACTTCCCTCCACTGGCTGCCTGTCATGGCTCGCATCAAATTCAAAACATTGGTGCTAGCCTTCCAAAGGGTCTTCCCCAGCTTATCTTCCCCAAAAAATCATCAGACCCTACACCCCTGCCAGACCTCTTCGTTCAGCCTCCACAGGCCGCTTGGCACCTCCCCCTCTCCGAAACTCCACCTCACGCTCACGACTACTGTCTGTTCTGGCTCCACGGTGGTGGAACGAACTCCCCGTTGAGGTCAGAACTGTAGAATCTCTCCCCACCTTCAAGCACAAGCTGAAGACACACCTCTTCAAGCAGCACCTCTCCCCATCCCTCCCTACCTCCCTGTGAACCTTAATTGTGGTCTCTGTGACTTGCTTTGTGTATCGGTATTTTTAGTTGGTTAGGTAAGCAGTGTAACTTTGGTCACTTTTGCTCTGTTTGTTTGTTTCTTTGTTCAAAAAAAAAAAAAAAAAAAAAAAATTTGGCCCTCGTCCCTATCTTTGTTGTACAGGTAGCAGTTGAAATTGTACTTCCCTCTAGGGTCTTTCAGCGAACTTATCCCTGGTTATGGGTATGCACTTTGTTGTACGTTGCTCTGGATAAGAGCGTCTGCCAAATGCCAATAATGTAATGTAATGTAATTCGGTTTACATTCAGCTTCGGGGGGAAACATACTGCTGGACCACCCAGTCGAATGAAGACATACATGCAATCCTAGCTAGCGAAGCAATTAATTTATATGAAAATATGAGGGGGGGTGGGGGTAAGACTCTATTCCCCCCACAAATCTATGTTTATGTATGTGAGGATTAGCCAAGCAGCCAAAGAGCACCAGCGACAATGTTTATTGTCAGAAATGTTATTTTCATGTGACAATAAGGAGTAATAAAATCCCTGTGTTCAAATTGAAGATGTGAGAGATTCAACAATGAACCCTTCAATAAGGTTGAAGGGCAGAGGTGTTCTGGCAGATGAAAAACTATCTTTCAACATTCAAACACAAACACAGTAGTTTAAGAAATAGGAGGTTCACTCTTATTTAAACAACACTGCCCTCACTGGCAAAAAACAAGGTATACTTACCCCAACATGGTTACAACATGGCACTTTTCAAAGTCACAGAATCTCTTCACATCTCTTCATGATGTGGGCACCTAATCATACACCACTGTACATAACCTGATAGATCACCACCCATGCCCAGTTCCTATACCTAATCCCCTCTGATAGTTTTATTTGGCTTTATTTGACACCACATGCCTCAGTCCTTTTCCACCAACACGGTGCCAGTGCTGGTGCCTCATCTAGAACTGGTTCCATGCATTTCCACTGAAAAAGACTGGTGCCGGTGCCAAAAAGCTGGCACCGGCTCCCCAAAAGTTGGAACCACTGATGTCAGTGCCTATGGAACGGGCTACCGTGTGAGTTAGCCACTTAGCACTGAGTGCAGAAGTTTGCTGCCAATTTGATAAAACATCAGTGAAAGCAGAAGCAGCCTATCTATATGCGGAAATAAGTGCAGAGCTCGAGATGGCTGGCTTCAGTAGAACAACGGAACAAATAATAAACTGAAGAAGGTAAAGAAGGATTATAGAGATCATAGAAAAAGAACTATTGAAAAGTGGTGCAGGAAGGAAGAAATTAAAAACAGGCTAAATATTGATTTACTGGATCACATACTCAGTCAAAGACCAGCTAACCATGTGACCGATGCACGTTCAGCAACCTCAATGCGAGAAGCGATGTGCGAATTGGACGGTACATCCTTCCATGACGAGTTTTCATTATTTATCAAATACCGAATGTTAATTATTATGTTTTACATGTAATGTAGTTAATGCTGTACAACAGAAACAATTTCACCTGCGGTTTTATTGCATGTGCAGTAGGGGTGTATACAAATACTAATACCTGCAAATATTGCATTCTACCACAGTTTTTTGAAATACATGACGTTATGATCCAGAGTGCCTGGTACTCTGCATGGCAGGGCGTCCTCCTCCCTGAGCCAAGCTTGTGCCTGACTGCATACCTCTTTAGGACTAGGTGATACAATCCTTGTTTATATCTTGAGAAACATGCTGTTGTGAGTAGGGACGATGATGGCATTTCAGGGTTGAGTGGTTGAAGGAGTTAAGCGCTTCACTGGGGTCGTCAGGCGGGTACCCTCTATCTCTGGTGTTTCGTTGAAAAGGCCCACGACACCTCCAGAGGGCTCAACAGCTGGTGTCCCAGGTGTGCCCCCCTCCACTTTAACCCCTTCTACACCTCACTCCCTTGATGTCATCTCATTCTTGGAGTTATTTTGCAGCCCAGATGTTGTCTCTCCTCCTGATCCAGAGCCACTGACTTGCCCTTTCAGCATCACCAGAGAGGGCTTTGATGGCTTGACATTGGGCCTGGCCTCGGATTCCCATATCCTTAAGGAGCCTGGTAGTTTAGCATCGGCCGCCAGCTCAACGTACCTAAGCCTCTTGTGTTCATAGGCTTCATCCACAGCATCCTCCCAGGGCACTGTGAGCTCTATTATGTCGACGCTTCGATGTGAAGAGGACCAAAGCACAAGGTCCGGTCTGAGGTTGGTTTGTTCAAGGTCGGCCAGTTACTTCCAGTCTCATGCTGCTCCCAGCTGCTCGGCCACTGGTTTTGGTGTACGGGTCTTGGGTTGCTTTACACCTTCACGGACGAAATGTCCTGTAGGTGCAGGATGGGATGGCAGTGGAGGCTGGCCGTCGATGGTCATCGGTCTGCTCTCCAGCGTAGCTGCTAGACACTTCAGTACCTGATTGTGCCACCTGATGTAACGGCCTTGTGTAAAGCTTGTTTTGCAGCCGACTAGGATGTGCTTCAGGTTTGCTGGAGATGGACCGAGGGGGCACATAGGGTCTTCGCCGTACCATTGGCTAAGGTTCTGAGGAGATGGTAGGACATTGTATGTGGCTAGTATGATGAAGCTGGTTTTAAATGCTTCCATGTTCCACAACTCCTTCCAAGAGAGCTTTCTCTTCTCAACTCCGTCCCCACTGTGCCTGCTTTCCTTGCCCTTCCAGGTGCTCCTCCTCGACCTTGAGGCCTCGTCGCTGAGATGGAGTTGCCTTGCACCAGGACGGTTTGCGCTCTCCAAGGCCAAGGCCTCCTCTCCCTTGTTGCACATGGCCAACGATGTCCCTGTGCTTGAGGGCTGACTTTGCCTGCTGTGTAGCTGCAGCTGGAGTCCACTGGAGTACACACAACAAATACCCCTACCCCCGAGAGACACCTGTCACCCTAACTCTCCCTCTCCTTGTGCTCTCCTCAGATAGCAACAGGTAGAGAAGATTGGTACATTGGGGAGGGAGACTGCTTTGGCCGGGAAGAGGAGCGTGACTCAGGGATTGACTGAGCGACATGGTGGAGAGGTGCTGTCAGAGAACAGGAGTGGGGTTATTGTGGGAACGGTACAAAGCCTGTACGAAATGGTAGCAGGGGAGAGGACGCTGGCGTTGACTGGGAGCGGACGCTGGCGTTGACTGTCCGCCGCTTCTCCACCTGAGCTAGATCTAACTTATCTATAGTTGTTTTTTTTTACAGATTATTAGTTGTTTTTAAACGTGGTTAATTGAGCATTTTGTGCGCTGAGCTTTTTGTGCAGATTTTTCTACCTGCTGCCGCCCGTCTAACCCGCCGTTTCAGTCATCCATATTCGGATCACCTGCACTCCTGGTTTACTTCAACGTCCACCATGCTCCAGCTCATGTCTCGGCCAGCGCTGTTGTGAGGTATTTCCTTGGGCAGTTTTTCAGCTGTCCCCGGTGCGGTTAGGCCTCGTTGCCTGGGACCGCTACCTCCACAGTAGCCAGCCCTCCGCTAGCCGCCCTTCAGCCAACTAGCGGCACTGGATAGCCTGGCTGGCTAACGGGTAACCCAACAATGCTGAAATATTTCACCTCTCAGCTGCTGGAATTTAACAACTGCACGACCCTCTCGTGCATTTCAGTTATTAAACAACTTGGACTTCTACGCCGACTTCGTTACACGCATAGAAGCTCCCGTCAAAAGTTTGTCTACTCCCAACCTGGTCATTCAATTCCTTCCATCTGCTCTGCTGCACGCTCTGCTGCACCTCGTACACGTCATCAGAACATCGTCGCACCTGGATTTAGTAGCAGCACTGAAAACATAGTGAGGCTGCCTCACTCCAGGCTGCACAGAAAACTTGGAGTGGATTTCACACTGCACAGGCTGCACAGAAAAAGAGGAGTGGATTTCACAGTACTTTGCCCCATGAGATTCATTACTCCTCAAAATGGAATTATTGAACATTCAATCCCTCAAACTCAAATCCACTTTCATTCATGACCACATACTGGACAAAGGGTTGGACCTCATGTGCCTCACGGAGACGTGGCAACAGCCAGGGGTCTATACCACTTTAAATAAAGCTTGTCCCCCCGGTTACAAATACATTGAAAAATCCCGTAGTACTGGCCGCGGTGGTGGCCTGGCCGTATTCCACCGTTTCGATCTGGAGTTGTCCCCCCTCCCTCTGCCTAACCACTCGTCATTCGAATGCCTAGCATTTAAATGTAAACCCCCCTCCCCCACGACAATACTGCTCATCTACCGCCCACCCAAACCAAACTCTGCCTTTATCCCAGAAATGCATGACCTACTCACAACCCTCTGTACAACATCTGCCAATATCATTATTCTCGGAGATATAAACATTCATGTTGACACCCCCTCCTGCCACTCTGCATCTGCTTTTCTACAATTACTGGACTGCCTAAACCTCACTCAACATGTCAACGTCCCAACACACAACAGGGGGCACACATTAGATCTGGTCA
Organism: Conger conger; assembly: GCF_963514075.1. NCBI lineage: Eukaryota > Metazoa > Chordata > Actinopteri > Anguilliformes > Congridae > Conger > Conger conger. The sequence goes on along the minus strand of NC_083762.1, from coordinate 36,860,566 downwards.
TCACTGACTCTGCCCCCATCAGCAATCTCCTTGTGTATGACCTGGGTGTGTCTGATCACAGGGTCATTGCACTGGAGCTGCCATTTCCACCCCCTCACACCAAGCCCAAGCGCCAAATCTCTTTCAGGAACATCAAAAACATTAACACAGACTCCTTAATTTTGGACCTCCAGCACCTCTCCTCTGCAAATTTTTCATCAGCCAGCGATTCAGTGGCTTTTTACAATAATACCCTGACCAGTCTCTTGGACCTCCACGCCCCAGTCAAAACAAGAACGGTTACTTTTTCACGGTCAGCTCCTTGGTTCACCCGCGAGCTGCGAAAAATGAAGGCAACTGGGCGTGTCCTTGAGCGACGCCTCAAGGCCACAGGCCTCACCGTCCACAAAATGGCCTTCAAAGATCATCAAAAGGCCTATTCGAAATCTCTCAGAGACGCACAGTCACAGTTTTATTCCAACTTAATTAACAATAGCCCTGGCAACTCCAAGCAGCTATTTTCCACAATAAACCAACTACTCAAACCGCAAACTCCCACACACACAGACATCACAGAGGAACAGTGCAATAACTTCATTACCTTTTTCAGAAACAAAGTCGACACCATCCGGTCCCATCTCATCAGCCCCTCCACTCCACCTGCCCCCACTGCTATCCCACAGCCAGGGATTTCCCAGCCTCTCTGCTGTTTCTCCAACATCACACAGCGAGAGGTTGAGGACACCATCAATACAATGAAATCCTCCACCTGTGCCCTGGACCCCGTTCCCACCGCTCTGGTTAAATCAAGCATTTGTGCCATAAGTCCCCTGATCACCAAAACCATAAACCTTTCCCTCCAGTCTGGCCACGTTCCCTCTGTTCTAAAAACTGCCATCAATACACCCCTCCTCAAAAAACCCACCTTGAACTCGGCAGTCCTTGCCAATTACAGACCCATCTCCAACCTCCCTTTCCTTTCCAAGGTCCTGGAAAAAGTGGTAGCTGCACAGCTCCAGTACCATCTCCAACTCAATAACATTGCAGAGAAGTTCCAGTCTGGCTTCCGCACCACCCACAGCACTGAAACAGCACTTGTCAGGGTTACTAATGACCTGTTGATGGCGGCTGATGCTGGCTCCCCTTCACTGCATTTGACACCATTGACCATCACATCCTCCTTAACCGTCTACACTCCATCGGCCTCTCTGACTTTGCTCTGAATTGGTTCGAATCATACCTCTCCGACAGAACTGAGTACGTCTCTTTGGGAGGGAAAAAATCCCGGCCCCATCCTGTCACCTGTGGTGTCCCCCAAGGATCCGTTCTCGGCCCCGTCCTCTTCACCCTCTACTTTCTCCCCCTCGGCCGTGTCATCAGCTAGTATGGAATTTCCTTCCATTGCTACGCTGATGACACACAACTGTACCTAAAGACTGACTCACCCCCCTCTGCAGCTCCGCCGTCACCATTTCCATCATCCACACTCACTACCTGCCTGGAGGAGATAAAGGCGTGGATGAAATCAAACTTCCTCCAACTCAACAGCTCCAAAACCGAAGCCATCCCCCACCAGGTCCATTCATCCTCCATAACCAGCATCTCTTTCTCCGGTCAAGACCTTCCCCTCTCATCCATAGTCACCAACCTGGGTGTGAAAATTGACCCTCACCTAAACTTTGAGGCCCACACTAAACACCTGTGCAAAACCTCCTTTTTCCACCTCAGGAACATTGCCAAACTCCGTCCCACACTCACCCTCCCAGATGCAGAAAGACTTGTCCATGCCTTTGTCTCCTCCAGGCTGGATTACTGTAACGCACTTCTCATCGGGATCCCTAGCAAGAGCCTCCTGAGGCTCCAATACATCCAGAACAGCGCTGCTAGGATCCTGATGAGAGTGCGTAAGTACGACCACATCACACCGATCCTCCACTCACTTCACTGGATCCCCATCACCTCCCAGACTGAATACAAAATATCCCTTCTGACCCATCAGTCCATCCATGGAAATGCCCCCCCCTATCTCAAAGAACTCCTCACCCCAGAACCCTCCACTCGAAACCTTCGCTCTGCCAACACCAACCGCCTCCGTCCCCACAAGACCAAGCTCTGCACCATGGGCGACCGAGCCTTCTGCTCAGCTGCTCCCCGCCTGTGGAATGCCCTCCCTGACTACCTGAGAGGACCACAGACCACTGATGCTTTTAAAAGAGGACTAAAAACCTACCTCTTTACCAAAGCTTTTTCTTAGTTTTTACATTTTATACATGCCTTTGGGTGTTTTATCCTTGTTTTTACCCTGTAGCACTTTGAGATTTGGTCTCCAAATGTAAAGTGCACTACAAATAAAATGCATTATTATTATTATTATTATTATTAAGATTGTAAAAACATTAGTACAATAATCACGATAATAACATGTAAAAATATATTAATTGTGGTCCATTGATTGAAGTTTTGGTCAAATACCTAACCCCCATCAATAAGTCAAACTTATTCCACATGCTATTTATTATTCAAAAGCAGGCTGGCTCCCTATTTATAAGCATACAGAATAATAATACAATATTTTGATAAAATTGGTTTTACAGATAGAATTGTAAATAGTATATCCTGTTACCATAGTGATTAAAAATTGCACTGTTAAAAGTGGAATGAATGCAAAAAACCCACACTGGCCCAGTGAGAATTAAGGGGTTAAAAGCAGTTTTAAAAAGTACGTTTTCCAGCCAATATTGAACATAGGGAGTGAAGCACAGTCTCTAATGTGTTTGGGAAGAAAGTTCCAGAGGGGGGGTGAGCAGTAATGGAGAAGGTCCTGTCACCCCATGTACGATGCTTGGTCTGGATGGTGGGGGTGAGGAGTTTGGCATCTGTAGGTCTGGGAGTGGGTGTATCAGTGAATGAGGTCAGTTATGTTGGAGGGGGCCAGGTTGTGGAGGCCTTTGTAGGTGATAAGTTACAGTTGGAATGAGATTTTTTGGGATTTGAAGGACAGGGGTGATGTATTTTTGGATGTGGGGGCGTTCTACTGAACGGCTCAGGCGCCTCTTCATACCAGCTGCAATTTGCACAAGGATAATGCCTACTAATTGAGTGGGCTCCAGATTTATTGCCTCCCTTGATAAAAAATGTAGAAAAAAGGCTGCATATAATGAGCAACACAGATAAACAAAACATAAGTAAACATTTAAGTTAAAAAACTTTAAATGTTGTTTTGGTATGAGCGCTGGTACACCTGCTTGCAGGTCAGTTAACACTAATGTAATACCTGCCTAATATTAGCCAGTTTTAATAAGTTTATTTTGCTGCTATTTCTTTCCTTTGATAATTGGATGTTAAAGTAACTGTTGTTATTTTATTTTGTCTCAGTGTTGCAGATGAGGAACGATTTCAGTCAGTGAATCCGGACTTCATGAAAGGTGAAGTGTTTTTTGTATTTGATACAATATTCAGCCAGTTATCTACTTGTTTTCTGTAATTTTTCCCTGTGATAAAGAATAAAGCTTTGGTCACTGGTGAGAATTTGCTTGACGGCCCACTACACTGAGTCACCTGAGGGACTGATACTCAATGCCGATGTAAGCTAATTGCAAAAGTAATTATTATTTTTTTAATGATATGCACACCGCTTTTCTAATGTTGAATATCATTGTCTATGCTTAATAGGAGTTTGCCACAGCAGCAGACATTGAAGCCTGACTTTGCCCGCTAGCCCTCGTCTGATACTGTGTAAGTGAGGAATGGAGTAGGAACAGTTATTTACTGTTGCACAATATTCATGCACATTGTACTCATGGACTCTGATGGAGTACTTCATAGAACCTTCTTTTCAATGTGATTTGTGATTACACAGAAGAGAAGACCTGAAAAAATATATACATAGTTCCAGTGAGGGATTTTTTGGGAAAAGTAGAAAGAGCAAAGAGCAAGTCATGACTGGATGGATGGTCAGCCAAATTATTTGTGAGGGGCTCCAGCCAGCCTTTATCACAGGGCTTGCTGCAGTGTTGGCCACTTTTTGTACCTGACAATACCAAGATGAGGTGGCTCAGGCACTGGAGTTCATTCAACCGGAAGGCCTCTGGAATATATATTCCTATAATGGGATTCCAAACTAACCTGTAGAGTAATTGGGAACGAGCTACATAGGCACACTGTGTGTTTCTACCTTTTGTCATAATTATTATTGGGGGCCATGCAGCGAATCTGTATAGGCACACTGTGTGTTTCTACCTATTATTATAATCATCTCTTTCTTCCGGCTAGGGTGTCTATGGCAGCCACCAGAACCTTATGGTAAAACATTTTGGCACACTGATTGGGGACATGCTTCTTTTTACAAAGATTAATTTCTCCATCTTGAGCGCTCTAGCACCACCAACAGGTCAAAGTTTCTGCATGTAGGTTTTGAGCCATATGCCCAATTTGTATTTTTTTGTAAAAAAAATTTGAAATGAGGTACCGTTGGATTCCTTGGATCAAACCGAGCCAAGGCACTGATTAACGTCAATTTCCGCCATATTGGTTATTCTGAAAGAGTTTTAAAAAGCTTCACAGGCCTCAAACTTTGTCCAATCTTCACCAGATTTGGTAGAGATAATCTTCAAAGATTGGTGACTGCAAATTACGCACCTGATGTTCCCTGCTATATCTGTTTGCTGGAATGTGACCTTTGCCTGCCTTGATCTACCTGTTATCATTAAAGCCTGCCAGTCCTCAAGTCAGAAAATGTATGTCTATTAGTTATTTTTCATTTAGTTTTTTAGTCTGTGCATAATTATCAATGGTGCTAATTCTGTAGCCCACTGTATCTATCTAAAAAGATTTAATATAAAGATACAGGTTAAATAAATGCTTATGTCTGAGGAACTGATATGTCAACCCAGATGCAATCGGCATAGATAAAATTATGTTTAGCAGAGCCCATAATTGTATTGCTTTTATTTGTCTAACAGCCTTCGCACAAGGTTCAAATTACAGGGTAAATAGCTAAAGAAAGTAGGAAACCCTGCCAGATCTCGATTTAGATATTGTGAACTGTGGGGACCTCAAGGGAGTTGGACTTCCAGATCAAATTCTAGTTAAAACTTACTGACATGCTAAAATCAAAATTCCCCTTTTTCTCAATTTAGTAAATTCATAACCATATAAACATACATGTTAAAATATATATTCTAGGAAAAGTAGGAAATTGTAATTGTAAAAAGTATTTTTTCATCCACTTCTGAGAAGATTTTCTGTTCACTTCCAATCGATATCATTCTCACAAAGGCATTTGACGTCCCCCTCCTCATTTCACATCAATGAAATCGACTCCCCGCCCTTCTAAAAATTCCCCGAAAGATCCTTTTCACTCCTGTGTATGTGATATAGCAGAAGCAATATTGAAAACTTAATAATCTGAAATAATATAAAAAAACCCAGAAAGTGAACTGTATTTTTAAACTGAAATATAAGCAGCTCCATTTTATCAGGCAGTTACAGGTGCCTCTTTTACTGTGACAAAAAAAAAAAATGTCTCAAAGTGCATAATAGACAGATGGAGTATTTGTTGTTAGTCAATCTGGGAAGGCAATAGATTCTATCTTCACTTTTATTAGTTGTATCCTGAACTATTTCTGATCAGTTTGCACCCCTTCCACACTGCTCATCCCTGTCCCTGCACTAAGCCATGTCTTCCAGTTTTGTCATAACCCCATCAATCATAACAGTCTCAAGTTCCAAAAAAAAATTGTTCTAGGAATTTAGAAAATGTATATTAATTGAGCACTCCATCATGAAAAACTCCTTCCGCTCCCTGATAATCTTCCAGCAAGTGCTGGAATTGATTCTTTGTTAGCCCTTTAACTGGCTAGTTGATTAGCAAACAGAATATCCATTCACTGTGCTTAACTATTGTTGCTACCCCGTACTTTGTCAATTTTCCTTTTTCTCATAGGATATGTGGTTAAATTGCAGGCTGTGACCTTTAATTTGGTATAATATGACATGCAGCCGTATTTGGGTGATCCATGTAGGAATTGAATCCCTTTTTATACAGTCCCTCCATTTTACAGGACCAAAAGTAATTGGACAGTCGGCTTCTCAGGTCAGGTGTATTCAATTGCCTCCTTAGTGTAGGTATAAGAAAGCTTTCAGTATCTAGTCTTGATTCTGGGCTTTTGATTGCCTTTGGAGTCTGTTATTGGCGTTTGTCAACATGAGACCCAGAGTTGTGCCAATGACAGTCAAGGAAGTCATTATGAGGCTGAGAAATAAGAAAAAGAAACAGTCATACGCCAATCAATATGCTTACCAAAATACGTTTTCTTTATTTTTTAACTTGTCTGACTCCTTTTTTTAAATTACTCTGGGGTGCATGTATTTTGCATATGATGATATAAAAATGATATAATTATTATTAAATAATATAGTTGCTGTTGCTGTTGTTATCGTTATTATTATAAAAGGTATCGGCAGTCTATTTTTCTGTACAAGCAGCAGAACTTATTGAAAATAAAAGGAGAGGGGCGGCTATCTGGACCATCAGACCATCAGAACCTCAGGATGTGCACTGAACTCTCAGATGGGAGTAAGGGAGTGGAACCAATTCAGCAATTGCTTTCTTTATAAATCCTGTGGAATCATCATGTTCAACCTCCTCAGACAGCCTTAAAACCTTAATCCCCAAATGCACAAGTAATCAGTATCTAATCATAATAATATTCTGTTGCCTTGGTTTTCAATTCTACCTTTGAGAAGAGTTGCCGGTTAGATGACAGGGAAGGGTCATCTCTGATAGCATCAAGTTGAATAACCTGACCTGAAATCCTCACACCTAGAGCAGCACTCTCTGTCACAAATTGCAGGATCTTCTGCGATTGTTGGGCCGGCAGAAGTTCAATTTAATTTGTAAAGGAAGAACTCAAAAATATATTTGTCTTTCTTTTCCATACCTCATTTGCCAATTGTTTCCACAATGACAGCGCCCCAATAGACAGCACTTTTTCAATTTCACCTTTTCATTGCTGTTAATTGCTCCCCAAACCCCAGAGGGGTAGTACATACAGTACTGGGCAAAAGTCTTGTACATGTAAAACAAACTGTAAGGAGACGATGCTTTCAAAAATAATGAAATGAACAGTTTCTAAATATAAAAAAATGCACTATAAAAAGCAGAAAATGCAGTATGTCTATACTTGTTATGACCATCCTTTGCCTTTAAAACTGCATACATTCTCGTAGGTACACTGTCCTGCAGTGTTTATAAGAAAATCAGCAGGTAGGTTGTTCCAAACATATTAGAGAATTTGCCTCGCTTGTTTCTGGCTCTCCAGGTAATCGCAGACAGCATCGGTTAAGTATTTATCTGAAAAGTGCTCTGTTACTTAATACATTATTTTACTTCTCCTAACATGTCATTTTTTGTAACATTGTCAAATTTGGTATTTTCTACTGCGATAAAGATGCAGAAAAAAAACATTGAAGACATTCACACATTTATATTTAAAACATCTATAAATGCAGTCGACTTGCACAATACTGTAGCTTGTCTATTCTATTCGTTATACCAGTATACTGTAGTTTTGAGAGAACATTCAGTGCAGGTGAATGGGAAACACACTAACCACAAAAGAAAACTCTATTCTAACATGTGGAAATAAGTGAATAACCTGGACCATTATACATTAGACACATTCTAATGTAACAGTTCTAGTACATGTTTGAATATTTCTAGAGTATGTTTTTTATTAGTAGCCACCTTTACATTACTGGTATAGAGGCATTTGGGGTTTCTTTGAAAATATAATTCAGGATAGTGGCTGTACATATAAATTAATTAACAGCTTACACTACCAATTGTAAATAAGTGATCAGAGGATTCTGTCAATATCTAAAATATGCTTCATTGCACACAAAAGCAATTGAAATAATCTGAAATAATATCAAAAAGCCCACAAAGTGAACTGTATTTTGAAACTGAAATATAAGCAGCTCCATTTTATCAGGCTGTTACAGGTGCCTCTTTTACTGTGACTAAAAAAAGAAAATGTCTTAAAGTGCATAATAGACAGATGGAGTATTTGTTGTTTGTCAATCTGGGAAAGCCCACCAGCAGATCAGAACATCTGTGTGAAACTTGTGCTGATAATTATTGTGCTGACTGCTCTCTATGAGCCTCCAGACTCACCTGCATTAATAGTGTTCAGGACACATAACCTCCACAAGGCTCGTCTAATGGAAATAATTTGTTTTTGTATTACCTTTGTTCCCAGAAATAATAATAGGACAAGATAAACCAAAATATTTTACCTGAGCGAGCTCCCTTCTTGACATGGACTTTTTCAGTCGCGTCAACAACATGAGAACCTATGTCCGAGTAAATTGCCTCTTTAATGGTTAACAACAGTATGTGAAAGGACCCAAAGAGAAAGTGCTTGGAGATAGAATGCAGGCGTAATACTTGAACCTTCGAGAAACCTGTAGCGGTAGCGTTGTGGTTAAGATACATGACTGGGACCCGCAAGGTTGGTGGTTCGATTCCCGGTGTAGCCAAAATAAGATCCGCACAGCCGTCGGGCCCTTGAGCAAGGCTCTTAACCCTGCATTGCTCCAGGAGAGGATTGTCTCCTGCTTAGTCAAATCAACTGTACGTCGCTCTGGATAAGAGAGTCTGCCAAATGCCATTAAAGTAATGTAATGTAAACCTGCCTGCAATGCTGATACAGTCCAGGCCCTGGTGGCTAGATCAGGACTGAAATCTGATGCGTGGAAAAACAAGGCTGTCTCTCAAGACCCACAGCTGTAAATGCCTTGGATAACCAACTCTTTATTCCGCTGTACTCTGAGTGGGGTAAAAAGATGCAAAAGTTGCATAATCTGTGGTTATGCAACTTTTTCGCATTCTCAGGGATTTTCATTTTTTTAAACCCAGTTTCCGCTCCACAATGACCTTCGACTAAAAGCATCTGACCTTTTCAGACAGAAGCATACTGGAGCCACGTACATGGGCTATTTTTGGCATGCGTGATCTATGGTGCATATGATTATGCTGTCATATGTATATACATAAATATGTACTGGCAGTCAAATCTGATTCAGCAATGATTAATGTGGAATTGTACTCTTGTGCTGTTTTACTTATGATTCACTTAAATCGCATATTCACAGGCAGCTAATTATTTTGTTTACTTCCAACTAATTTCCTGAAGCAAAACAGTTTGCTATTCTATATCCTGTAATATTTCAAAGTGACGAAGAGTCAGCAAGTTGCTTCTAACCTTACATACTGAACCCAACCAAAATATCTATTAGTGTTCTTTTTTAAAGTAACTTTTTGAGTGTTCAATATGCAATTTCAACTGAAAGTAATTCATCATACCGGGTACAGTGTAATAATAGCCTCAACAGCTCCTGTATCAGTATGTGCTGAGCAAATATAAGTGCTCTCCTCATAATTACCATCTGATATGATAAATTGTTGGTTTATTAGGTATGTTCCGGAATGCTTTGCACTGTTAAGTCAACGCGCCTTTTTGCAGTGCTCACTGACACAACAGCAGCCAGCTCCTTCTCCAGAATCTTCCAGCCTTAACTCTGGTGCCCTTTCCAGTAGCCCACTCCGTATTGTTTCGAATATTCCCGGAGCTGAATTAATGGAACATGGAGGGGAAGTGCTGGGCTGCTGTGTTTACTTCTCACTCCTGCTCGCGGTGTGAGTGACACGCCTGCGTCTGAGCTGATTACCATAAAACACAGTGCGCCGTCCCGCTGCTGTTCTCTGCAGGTGACAGCCACTCCATTATCACATTATGAAGAAAGACGCATAAAGGTTTATGGCCGTGACACCTCCCATTAATCAAGCGGTCACCTCTGATAGGAGTGCGACAGAAATCTTTTTCAGATTGACAATTTACAAAATTCAAGTGCCCTTGTTATAGTACCTGGGCCTTTATCCACCGAACTCTCTTAAATCACTTTCTCCTCTCCATAACTTCCATTGCAACCTGGCATACCATAATTTAACTGTTCATCTCACCAAAGCAGGCTTATGAACATCTGCAAGCTAGCTGATCATAGACTTAATGTATAGGTGCATAATTGAGAGTGAAGCTGGGAGAATACTAGAACTTTACCAGAGGAGGGCTGCATGACAGAACATTTTTCAGCTTTACCGCAAGGGAACTGTGCAATTACTGAACCTGTTCCTGATCAGAAATCAGGGCCTGTCACATTCAATACTCAGGATATTACAATGGTGAAAGCAAAATTACCCATGAGCTAGTAAAATGGTGATACAATTTCACTCCATAATTAACCGTATTCCTGTCAGATTCTCCCAGCAACCAAGATAATTCATTGCTGATATGATCTAATTGAAGAAATTATATTGAAGAAATGTTCAAATATAATTGACAGACATAATCTCTTGTCTCCTGCATCAGATTTTTCTTCAGATCAGATCAGACTTCAGTCAGAAATGTACAAGTACTGTGGGACATTTTATCTCTATTTCCCTACTAATATGCCATATTTGTTCTTTAAATTTGACATACTAACATACTAAGACAAAATAATGACAAATGCAACTTCTGTCAGGTTCTGTATTTTTCTGTATCTGTTTTTGTCTAAGTTATTAGCATTTTCGTTCCTTGTTACCCTCTGTGACCACCGTAGTTTCCTGTTTCATTCACCCTCATTCATTTGTTTCACCTGTGCTTCGTTTAGTGTCTCCACCTACCACTCCATGTATGTACTTCCTTCCTGTCTCTTGTCATTCTTGTTGCTAGTTTGTCAGTTCATGTTGCTAGTTTGTCTCTCTCTGTTCCTGAGTTCTGTTCTGTTCTGTTCTGTTCCGTTCCGTTCTGTTCCGTTCCTCCTGGTTGGCTCTTTGGACTCTCTCTTTGGATCGCAATTTCTGTACCTCTGCCCTGTTTGGACTGATCACTTGGTTTATGAACCCTGCCTGTTTTTTGAAGTTTTTCTTTTTTTTGCATCTTACCTTCAGTGGGCAGCCTGTAGCATAGTGGTTAAGGTACATGACTGGGTATATGACTGGAACCCGCAAGGTCAGTGGTTCGATCCCCGGTGTAGCCACAATAAGATCTGCAAAGCTGTTGGGCCCTTGAGCAAGGCCCTTAACCCTGCATTGCTCCAGGGGAGGATTGCCTCCTGCTTAGTCTAATCAATGGTAAGTCGCTTTGGATAAAAGCGTCAGCCAAATTACATGTAATGTAACATAATGAATGTGAGCTTGGTTCCTCTGTCCCACAACTCTACAACTTCAACAATCTTCATTTTAATTGACTGTAGTTAAAGTGATAGTACTGGCACAAATCATGAATAGACTGCATTAATGAACAGAGTTTGATGATTAATGCAATATTTTGCAACAATCTCTCATGTAAGAAAAATTATAAATAAATGTAGTGAACATAATATCAACATTAAAGAAAAACTTTCTGTGATAAGTAGCATTTGTGATGCGTAATAATCATTACAAATTAATTCCCTCTTGGTTCATGGAAGCTTGGTTCATACCAACCAAATTAAGCAGTCTAATGTAGGATATCCTACTGTTGGACATTTTATAATTAGCTTGAACATGTATTTCATAATGATAAAAAAGTGATAATATTTGTGCAAATAAAAAATGATATATTTCCTTGCTTTCATACTTTATTTCAGATTACTGATGGTCACAGAATTTTATTAACACCCATGGTCAAGGGAATCAGGGAGAACTGGCAGAATTTCCACTTTGTACTGAATTAGTTAAAATGTTGTTGTCAACAAATGTTACAATGCAAAGTAGCTATATGCAGGACGGTTTACGTAGAAACAAAAAATTACTGCAGTCTGCACATCTGCAATTTTTGCAGATATATATCTGTTCTACTCTGCCACCAGTTTTGTATGCTTTTATTGTTTTGCAGAACACCTCATAATTCATTAGTCTCTTATTATATAATTAATCATGGTGGCGCAAAATGATTTCTGAACTACAGAAGGTGCCTTGCTTGGACTTATTGTTATTATTATGGTAATACACACCAGAGGCATCATGCCCATTGACTGAGGACAGGCACATGCCTGCACAAAAATTTACATGAAAAAAGTAAATGAGAAGAGAAAAGAAATAAAAGGAAGGGAAAAGAGAAACAAAGGAGAGTATAAAGGAAGAGAAGAAGAGAATTAACAGCAAACCGGAGATGTCGAATGAAAGAGGCAAGGAAATAATAGATTTTAGAACAACAGAAGTTGAGAAGAAATGGATGAAAAGGAGAAAGGAACAGTTTTGAGAATTGGAGGAACAAGAGAAGAACAAACAATGACTGAATGAGTGAGAATGTAATTTTCAATAACCACAGCAGCACAAAAAATGTATAGACATTACATTACAGGCATTTGGCAGACGCTCTTATCCAGAGCAACGTACAATTGATTTGACTAAGCAGGAGACAATCCTCCCCAGGAGCTATGCAGGGTTAAGGGCCTTGCTCAAGGGCCAACGGCTGTGCGGATCTTATTGCGGCTACACCGGGATTAGAACCACCGACCTTGCATGTCCCAGTCATTTACCTTAACCACTATGCTACAGGCCGCCCCAGCACATGAAATGACAATCTCAATACATGAAAATACAGTGCCTAACCTAATTTAAGGTGGGATTTTACTTAGAACTGATTTATTGGATTTTTTAAATAAGTCTCCCCAAATCTGTTAAATTGCAGGAAATTTCATAATTATTTTCAAATTTTGATGAAAATAATTTTGATCAAATTATTTTTCTCCCCCCAAAAAGAAAAAGAAAAAAGAAAAGCATTATAGTGCCTCCCCCAGGTTTTGGCTTACAAAATGTTGACGCCCTTGATACACATAATAGATTAATTTCTAGTGATTCTTGTAATCTATGTGAATATTCACTAAATAAACAGCGTTTTGTCATTGCTGCTCTGAATGAGAGGCAGGGTTTATGTTTACAACTAGAGAAGGGTGAGGTTCAAAGCTGACAAAACACGACTTGGAATATTAACTCATGCATGAAAGCATCCCAGGAAACATGCCATTATATTTAAATCATTCATTGTTGTGTGTCATGGTTTTATTCCAGTGTGATCAACTTCAGAAAACCTCATGTTGGATATGTAATCCTGGTCTGAAAGTCTGGTTATTCACAAACAACCATGTCAGCCAACACCTTTAATGGTGTGGCAGTGTGCCCATTTAATATTCACAGTTCTCATTCATGCACAGATTCAATATGGTCCTGAGGTTTTATTATCCTGTTTCTCATTTACGCGCAGACACAGTATGGACCTGAGGTGATGAACATCCTTAGCACTCCCTCATCAGTGTGCATAATTCAATAAAAGGTCAAGTGCAGCATGCAGGGACAAAAATGTAATTTCATCAAAACAAGACTGTTTACATCTCAGACAGCAGAACGGAACTCACTCCAGAATCGGCAAACAATATTTTGCATCCATAGTTTTGAAAAGACCATTCCTGAAGGCTAGTTTCCACTATAAATGTCAAAAGGAATGTGCGGAATACCTTTAAGGGCAGGCATCCTTAAGCGCTGGGAAATTACCACAGCGATCTCAGCTTGATTGCTAAGAGTGAAAGGTTTTGAGGGTAAGAGTTGGGGCTGTAAAAATGCCATTTCATCAGAAGAAAAGGTCAAATGTATCACTCTGCTGTTAAGATAAATGAACAAATGTGTGAAGGTAAAAGGTCAAAAATCAACACTGAAACATAAACGTGTCCTCAAGTAACAGGAGCTGAACGGTAAATAATTCAGCGCTAAAATGTATATACAGTAAATCAAAACCACGTGCAACTGGGCTTTTCACTAATGTCAAAACACAAAACCAAAGATTTCATCTTAAATCAGAAGATTTACTGAAAGAAAATAAAAGTCAGATTAGTCTTTTTGTACTGAAGCCCTAAAGATAATTTGTTAAGATAACTTGAAAAGGTTATTAAGTTGTATATACTACTTACTAAGTCAGTTTAACAATGTATTAACTGATTTTAAGGCCTAAAGTGATTAGTAAATGACAAAGGCTGAAACCAGAGTGACAATGACATCACCTCCATTCATTTTACAATTTATTCGCTCAATAACAAAGACCAATAGGTAAAATGATTAGCCTACCAGTTTATTCTTAAAATGCATTCTTGTTCTTTGCATCAAAAACGTGTGCAGCATTTTCCTATCCACATTTATGAGTGGCCTACATAAAATAAAATGTGAATATCTTATTAGAAGATTTTCATAAATTCCTTTGCTGGTCTGAATTAAAGCTGTTGCACACCTGACATCATTTTAACTAAATGGAGTGCTGTCCTAATTAATTAGCATACATTCCATAACGTGATGAGAAGGAAATGCTACAAAGTGAGATAAAATTAAGAAAGCTTTGGTATTTTTTGCTATAGGCTTATTATTCTAATTTCTATTTGATGAGAGCGAAACATTCACACCTGGGTGCCAGTACCTTTTCGATGGGGGATTTTTGTCAGAAAAAAGGCACAAACTGGTTGTATTTCTTCACTGAGTCGATTTCTTTTTGAATTTCAAAGGAAGTGTGGAGTAATTTAAGTGTTCGAGTAATTTAAAATCATTTAAAAATCTTGTTTCTTTAACAGCATTCTCTGTTTTCTCAACATGCCTGTAGCCTACCTCCACACATTTTCCCCTCCCCCCTCATGCTAGAAAGGCTCTGGCCTTTTTAAACCTTAGCCTGTTTGAAATGACAAAACAGGACTGCTTGGACTTCTTGAGGAAGTGTGTCATCATAGCATTAATTTGTCATCAATTTAGTACCATGGCCAGCAAAAATGGTTGCCATGGTAACAAGCCACATAAACATCCCATCATCTGTCAGCTGTTTGTATCTGTGCCCGCAACAGTTTCTACGGAAAAAGTAACTTAAAATATGTGGTGGAAGGCACCGACAGATTAAAAAGAACAAAAAAAATGATGGCCACTGAATGGGAAAGAGGAAATAAACTGGACAGAAGTGGAAATTGTTAATAGCCTATAGGCTAAGACGGGACAGGGAAATTAGCAAACAAATGAATGGCAAGCCTGTAGTCTGTGAATTAAATGTTTACCAATCTATCGTGGAAAGACCGAAAGCTAGGGAAGTAAGGTGAAGAAAACAGCAAGTTACCTCAAAAATAAAAATGAAGAGGATATAGCCTAGCCTATGTAATATATTACTTTAAGATAATTATGGAATCAATACAGGTTAGTAAAGAGCAAATACTGGTTAAAATGTGATAAAAGGACTTCATTTTTCCAGCAATTGAATAATGAGCATATTTCAGAATTCAACACTGCATTACTAACAACTTTCTACATTCTACTGTACAAATATTCTATATGCTGACAGCAACAATTATCACAGGAACTGGGTGGCTCTCAAACAAATTGAGTGGCATGAAAATGACAGGAAAACACTATTTCCTTTATTAATCTTCCCACAATCCTAGGTCTTTCAATTTTCTTTTTTGAACTATGGATACAGAGTATCAGAGTTATTTCATCTCATGCATGCACAGAACGTATATATGTAGATGTCGGAGATTAGCTGTAGTCTTTGCGGTGTGTTCCAGCTGAATTTATCAAAAAAAGTGATTTGACTGTTGGCCTTGTTGAGTCTGGGCCTTAAGTCTGTAGCAGACAAAATTAAAGTTCTGTCAAACCACCAAACAAAGTAAACACAGACGGAAGACAGTGAAAGAAATTAAATTGTTAGGCTGTTAACATTAACACAATGATTCATCGTGTTAATGTTAACACGTTTTAATTAGAATTATGAATAGTTAAAGATAGGATGGTAGATGGGTTATCTGGTCATGGATATGCATGTGACTGCTTCAGCCAAAATAGTATTGTGATTAACTGCATTTTAAAAAGCTTAACATGTTAATCATCAGACAATATTCACAAATTAACACTTTAAGATTAATTTCCCAAATTGGAATATAAAATAATACCATCATTACATTTACATTTACATTTTAGTCATTTGGCAGACGCTTTTAATCCAAAGCGACTTACAAGTGCATAGGTTCTACCATAAGTCAGAGCATCACATCCAGAAACTAGCAAAATACACAGGAAATGCTGTTCTAAACAGTTGTCATCAGAAGTGCATTTTTATTTATTTATTTATTTATTTTTTTTGGGGGGGGGGGGGGGGGGGGGGGTTAGACAAGGATAGGGATATCAGAAAGGAGGGGCAGGGGAAATCAGGAGGGAGGACTAAGGTAGAGTTTGAAAAGGTGGGTTTTGAGTCTGCGTCGAAATAGGGGGAGGGATTCTGCTGTTCTGACAGTGGTAGGCAGGTCATTCCACCACTGAGGAACCAGAACGGAAAACAGGCGTGAACGTGCAGCTCGACCGCCAGGTGCACGTAAAGAGGGAACCGTAAGGCGACCAGAGCTGGCAGACCGGAGTGGTCTAGCTGGGGAGTAGGGAGTGATCAGGGATCGTATGTAAGGTGGGGCAGTCCCCTTAGCAGCCTGAAATGCCAACACTAGGGCCTTGAAACGGATGCGTGCGGCAATGGGAAGCCAGTGGAGGCCAATGAGAAGTGGGGTGACATGAGCCGACCTGGGCTGATTGGTGATCAGGCGGGCTGCAGCATTCTGGACCAGCTGGAGGGGCTTGATGGCACACGCTGGGAGACCGGCTAGGAGGGAGTTGCAGTAATCCAGGCGGGAAATGACGAGCGCCTGGACTAGGAGCTGGGTGGCTTTCTCAGTCAGGAGATGACGGATACGGCGTATATTATACAGAAAGAACCTGCAGGTTCTGGCAGTGGAGGATACTTGTGGAGCCAGGGTGAGGCAGTTATCAAGAGTCACCCCAAGATTCTTTGCCGCACAGGAGGAGGAAACTACAAAGTCCTCAACAGTCAATGAGAGGTCGATTGACGGAGAGGACTTAGCAGGGATGTAGAGAAGCTCAGTTTTGGCAAGGTTGAGCTTCAGGTGATGGGAAGTCATCCACGCAGAGATATCAGCCAAGCAGGCAGAGATCCGTGTGGTGATTTGGGTGTCGGGGGGGAAGGAAATGAAGAGTTGGGTGTCATCAGCGTAGGAATGATAAGAAAAGCCGTGGGAAGAGATAACAGAACCAAGAGACATGGTGTATAGCGAGAAGAGGAGAGGCCCAAGAACCGAGCCCTGCGGGACTCCAGTTCGTAGGGGGTGAGGGTCGGAGACTGCGCCCCTCCAAGTCACCTGGTAGGAGCGACCAGAGAGGTAGGAGGAAAACCAAGCGAGTGCAGAACCTGTGACACCCATCCCAGACAGCGATGAGAGCAGAATCTCATGGTTGACTGTATCGAAGGCGGCTGACAGGTCGAGGAAGATGAGGACAGAGGAGAGGGATTTTGCTTTAGCAGAGTGGAGTGCCTCAGTGACCGCGAGCAGGGCGGTTTCAGTGGAGTGGCCACTCTTGAAGCCAGACTGGTTGGGGTCATGGAGATTGTTGTGGAGAAGATAAGTGGACAGTTGGGAGCAGACCGCCCGTTCCAGGGTTTTAGCGAGAAAGGGAAGAAGAGAGACAGGCCGGTAGTTGTTCAGGGCAGAGGGGTTTTTTGAGGAGGGGAGTGACTCTGGCCCTCTTCAGGGAAGAGGGCATGGTGCCGGAAGAGAGGGAGGTGTTGATTAGAGAGGAGAGAAAAGGGAGAATGTCTTCAGATATAGATTGTAGGAGGGGAGAGGGGATGGGGTCAAGAGGACAGTTGGTTGGGCGGTGGGAAGTAAGGAGTTTCAGTGTGTCAGCGTCAGAGAGGGGAGAAAAGGAGGTTAGGGAGTTGGGGAGGGTAGGAGGGTCAGCAGGGGTGGAGGGTTGGGAGAAGGAATTGCGAATAGCATCGACCTTCTTTTCAAAGAAGGAGACAAAGTCATCAGGTGTGAGTGATGAGGGGGGTGGGGGGGGAGGGGGGGCCAGAAGAGAGGAGAAAGTTGAAAACAGTTTGCGGGGATTAGAGGCGGCCGCGTTAATTTTCGAGTGAAAGAAGGAAGATTTAGCTAGAGAGACAGAGGAATGGAAAGATGATAAGAGGGCATGGAAGGAAGCCATATCACTGGGGAGACAGGACCTTTTCCATTTTCTCTCCGCCGCCTGCAGTTCGGTTCGGACAGCTCGTAGAGCATCAGAAAGCCAAGGACTGGGGGGGGAGGCCCGAGCTAGTTTGGTGGTGAGGGGACACAGAGAGTCAAAGGAAGATGAGAGGGAGGACATCATCGGGAGACAGTCGAGAGAAAGACTCCGCAGATGGTAGGGAGGAGAGGATTGTAGATGAGAGGGTGGAGGAAGACAGGTGGCGTAGGTTCCGTCGACAGGTGACAGTGGATGGTGGGAGAGATGGATGGGTGTTAGAGGAGAGTGGAAGAGAGAAAGAGATGAAGGAGTGGTCAGATATATGGAGTGGTGTTACAGAGAGATTGGTTGTTGTGCAGCTCCTTGTGAAGATGAGGTCAAGAAGGTTGCCTGCTTTGTGGGTGGGAGGGGAAAGAGTGAGGGTAAGGTCAAAAGAAGAGAGGAGGGAGAGAAAGGTAGACTGGGTGGACTCTGAGTTGAGGTTGAAGTCACCCAGGAGGATCAGGGGGGTGTCATTGACAGGTGAGGAGTTGAGGAGGATGTCCATCTCATCCAAAAAGTTTCCCAGAGGACCCGGGGGGCGATAAACAACAATAACAAACAGTTTGCACGGCAGAGTAACAGAAACCGCATGAAATTCAAAAGAGGAGAAGGAGAGGGATGAGGAGAAGACACTAGATCTCCATGAGGATGAGATTAGGAGACCTGTGCCACCTCCTCTGCCAGAGGATCTGGGTGTGTGGGAAAAAGAGAAGGCAGAGGAAAGGGCAGCCGGGGTGGCCGTGTTCTCTGGTGAGAGCCACGTTTCAGTTAAAGCAAATTCACACCCAGTGAATTTAAACTTGGTGGAATGGAAAAATTACTTGGATGGCACCCATTAGCACTGACCAAAGAGTGTAAATGGAATATTCAGCTAACCATGTATATGGGAATAAGATTGGGTTATTCATTTCATAATGCATGTACATGACATAACCAGGTTGTCCATACTTGTATTAAAAATGGTACTTGTTTTTTTGCTTTTTTAATCACAGTAATCTTTCTTCAGTAAGAGGGTTCCCAGGAAAGCAGGCCTGCACATTTGTTCTCACCATCTGAAATTGAAGAAAATTTTAACATTCTCATTATATTCACACATTCATTATTTATTTTTACATCCTTATTATTATTCCACATAATCCCCTTCCACTTCAGCAGTTTGATCTGTTTCCCATGGATTATTTATTTATAAAAATGTAGGCTTTGCTGCATGATCATAAATGAGAATTACCTTGCTTTTTTGGTATGCAAGTAACTAAATTCAGTTAATACAACATGTAGTGTCAGTGTACCAGAGGCAAATTAATATTTTCAAATTAAGTCCTGTCAATGCATGGATTTGCTAAAGATCTCCAAGCTTAAGGATCTGGCCATTGAACTGACATTATACCCTGTTACAGACACCACATAAATAACGTCAGTCAACATTTGGAACAAATCAGAAAAAGACTTGATCAACATTTACTATTAACCTTTGCTTCCAATTAAATCCAAGTGTCATGGTGGGAGGTTATTCCCACTGTGACCACCAGAGGGCCTGAGATTATTGGCTCCACCTGTTCCTCGTTAGCGCCAGGGGAATTACCTCCCTTAAGGGTATTTAAGACCGGCACTGACTATCCTTCAGTGCTTTGGTGTTCAACCGTTCGCGATTGCACTAAGCCGGTAACGCACAGGTAGACTCTGCCACTGAGAGTCAGGTATCGTGCTAGTGTGTGGTCTCTAGTTTCTATAACTAGAGAGTAATTCAGAGAAGGTAAGGAAGGTGTTCAGCTGGTGTTTCTTTCGCTGACATTTTCCTCAAGGGTTTTGTTTTTTTTTGGGCTCGTGTGAGCCGGTGGTTGGAGGACGGTGTATTTTGGTTTGTGTTTTGGTCCCGAGCTGCGACTCGAGGTTTTATTTTTCTTCAAGCCGTCTCGTCTCGTGCCCGTTGCCGTGATTCCGAGGCGCCCGAGGTGCTTATTGTGCGGCGATCTAATAACCCTGCCAAGTCCCTCCCTCTGGAGCAGCGAGCCAATTATTGCTGCCCCACATGAGCCGGCCAAACTTGGCTTTTGGCAGGACCGAGGCCAACGCCATTCTGAACATTTATACTTGTGCACTGGGGAGTCTGCGTCGCTCTACAATTACACCGCCAAAGTGCAAGTTTTCAGCGGGCATTATATCCCATATCACCATGTTAGGTAGATGTTAGTCGGAGGTCTGGTTTCCACTCCAGGACGGGCTGCCCTCGAACAGTTGCTTTATCTACCTGTTGTTACTCGCCTCGGATATGTGCTCCTGGGATTACTGGAGGAGTGCGAGGTGGAGGGTTATTTGGTTGATCTTGGTCGTGTGTTGGAAGTTCCCCGCTTTATTTCTGTTTCTTATTCTTTCTCCCTTGTTTCAGGGTAGCTTTATGTTGGCAGGGAACCTTTTCCTTATTTTTATTGCACTTTACTACTAGTGGTTGCCTCACGGTCTGTGAGTAACTTAAGGATCCCCTTCATGGTAGTAATTGGTCCTTGGACCACACACGTTCACGTTTCACAGAAGCTCCCCTTCATGGTCGCGCTTGGTCCTCCGAACCCACACCCTGATAGTGTTTGGTATTATATAAAGATTTCCTAACAAAAAATATATGCCAAAGCGCTGTCACTTCCTGTGTCTAATACATTTGTTTGGTGTCTTCAATAAAGGAGGGATTAGGATGGCTTTAATTCTAGGAAAGAAAAGTTGGTGTAAAGTGCTTTGCAAATAAGGACAAAACATCAGCTTTCTTCTTTGATTGAAATCTTATTGATGTTCTCTGATGATAGCCAAATGTACTGAAATGACTGAAAATGGCTTCATTTAACTGCTGCAATGTAAAAAGTATGTCTGTCCTTGGAGTGTGGAGATGGTTTTTTTTCAATCAGTCGCAATGTCCCTTTCAGTCAGCCACTATAGGAAGTGAATACGAGAGCTTCTTAAACAGAATGTTTATTGAATGTAATGTGGACTCCATGGTAGAAACACTCACCACTCACCATCTTCTAACTGCGGAGAGCTTTCTGCACAGTGCTGGCAAACCTCAACCAGCACAACATCCCAGCCTGCAACACGCATTCAAACAGAGCTTTCCAGAAAAAATTTGAGTACTATGAAAGAGAGAGAGAGTTGTATGTTGACCCATAATAGACATTAGGACCAGACGACAAAAGACATGTTAGTGATGTGTATGACCACTCACACTCTTCATATTGAAAATGGAAAAGTACCTTCGATTTGCGTGTGTTCCCCTTTAGAAAATATTTAGTTGATAGCTTGATTGCTTATTATCTGGTTTTGCGGTTATCCACTTTCTGGTAGCTTCCACCACTATATGGTCTGGTGATGTGACAAGAGAGGGATTTTAGGGAGACTTGCTGATACTGCACTTGGCTTTGCTTCTTTAAATTTTTTGGATATGATGGTCATTGCATTTGAAGCAGAGAAGACAAAGAAAGAATGAGAGATGCAGACATGCATACACTTTTGGTTGTTCTCTCTCTTCCTCTATCTCTCTCTCACACACACACACACACACACACACACACACACACACACAGTATATTACACAGTATAGACACCAAACACTTGCAAGTAGTTCCATGTTCATCTGAGTATGAGTGCAGCATACAGAATTGAAATGCAGAGTACAGTATAGATCCACTTAATCTTCTGCTGCTGTAACCTACCCACTCAGAGATTTGATGCACTGTGTGTTCAGAGATGGTGTTCTGTTGTATTTCATGGTTATGTGTGTTACTGTCACCTTCCTGTCAGCTTCAACCAGTCTGGCCCTTCTCCTTTGACCTCTCTCATTAACAAGGCATTTCTGCCGGCAGAGCTGTTGCTCATTGGATGTTTTTTTACTCTAGAGACTATTGTGTGTGAAAATCCTAGGAGATCAGCAGTTACAGAAATACGGAAACCAGTCCGTGTGGGACCAACAATCATGCCACTGTCGAAATCACTGAGATCACATTTTTTCCCCATTCTGATGGTTGATGTGAACAATATCTGGAGCTCCTGACCCATATCTTCCTGACTTTATGCATTGCACTGCTGCCACATGATGGGCTGATGAGAATCACAAGAATAAGTAGGTGTACAGTGCCCAATGAGGGTAAAGCACCACCACATACAGGTATAGTGTATATTATTGAAATACTTGATTTAGACAATATGTTGTTACTGTTGGAAGTGTAACCTTTAGTAATATAATAGGGCAGACAAATGATGAAGAAAACAAAGATTTGTATTCCATGCATACACCATCTATATCACCATCTACAATTTGAGTTTGTGCCCCCTGAAACATTTTAGATGTACTACACCCCTGCCCACCCCTGTTAATTCATTAGAATGTCATCTGGAAGGGAAAAGTACACATAATGGGACATTCCTAAGGGTGAGATTATAGGCTGAGAGAAGTGGATGAGTGCAGAAATTAGCAACCTACTATGCTGCCATATGGCACACAACAGTAGACAATGTGCAAGCTGTCCTAAGTGGCATTCCCAGTCCCCAAACTATACTAGAGCAGAACCAATAAGATCCTTTCCTGGTTTGAGATGTGATTGTGAGTCCTTGGTTTGACATCACAGCTCTTGCATGCACCTCAAATGCATTAAGGTCGAAGTTAGTTTTGCATCGTTTAACACTCCCTGCGAGTGATTCGAATCAGCCACAGGCAGCACCGAACTGAGGTCTGTTTCTAAAAACATTACTGTGTTCATCTGACAGTTGGCCTGACAGAGAACCGATCTTCTTTCTGAGACTGACACTTTTCACCAAGAACTCCGTTCTTTTTTACAGTGTCTTAAAAGGAAAGGGGAAACTCTTTTAGATCTTGTAAACACGATGCTTGCATTCAACTTTTCAAGCAGCCCATCTCCCTGAATGCTGCAGCTGACATCTTAGTGGTGTAGAAGGATGCAAAAACAGTGTGGGCTAAAAAAACGTTGAGTGCTAAGTGAGCGCTGTAGGGTTTATGCATCTGCTGACACTACAAAGAAGCTCCCTCACACAAATCCAAGAAAATACGACAGGCTTTTTATCCGCTCATCCAAGCCCATCGCTGATATTTGACTGTGATAAGCACTTTTTCTCTATAAAATACAGAAGGAATAGCACGTATTTAATACTAAATCAGGTTGAGATACAGTTATGAGCATTCATTATAAATGGTCATTACCTCAAATGACATGTTTTCACCAGCCAAAAAAAAAAGATGGTCAAATCTTCCAAGCTAAATGTCTGGTCAACACTGCAGCTTTTAATATTATCAATAATATGAAAAAGTAAAAGGTAAGTTTAAGGACTTTAATCTCATTATTATGAATGTAAACCACAAATAGAACAAACATGGCTAACCCACTTAAATTCAAAACCCAAGTCTGGAAGAAAGTGTTTTTTTGCCTGACCTGTACGGACCGGGCAAGAACGGTGTTTTCTACTATTGAGTGACTGACTTCCCTTGTTAAAACGTGCATCTGTGAGATGGCTTACACAATACGTATGAAGATACACAAAGCAGTAACAAGATGCCAAAGCAAACAGCCTTGCCAAGTTGGCTTATGCTTCATATCCATGCGAGCTGAAAGCAAGCAATTCATAGCGGAGGTTGCAGTAAAAAAAAAAATCAGCGCCTAGAACGACAGAGCAGCCTTTTAATTTGAGCACCGCAGGTACTATACAATGCTTCTCTTCATGAGTTTTTTCCAGTGGCCCACAGGTAGCTTGGTTAACAAATAAGTAGAAATGGTTGCCAGCTCTTCAGTTGCAAAACTTAGAGCAAGTTAACTCACTTGCTTATTAGGTTTTATCGGAGAAACCTTTTAATATAAAACTATAGGCTCACATCTCAAACCAGGAATGGATCTTATTGGTTCTGCTCTGTTGTCATCTGCATTAATCATTTTTGTGGGACTTCTGTGGTTTACTAAGGGCAAGGACCGAAACACAGGGCAAGCCCTGAGGTTGCCTTTAAAATGTGCCCGCACACTCGCTCCACAGCAAGGAGCATCCATTTGGGAGGGTGGTTCCATTACAAATGCCTATAATGAAATGTAATGGTGTGAAATTGGCTTTGCCTGGTGGGGGAGGACCTAACAACTCAAGAGGGGCTTGGGTTTTCCAAACGAGAGTGTGGATTCGAGAGAGCCATGGAGTAGGTGGGGGGAGGTCTGCACCAATCTACTTTGAATTTGTCATAGATCCGTCTCTCCCTTTTTACCCTTTCCCTTGTGCATTGGATTAAAGCTTTCCGTCTCCACTGCGGTTTTCCGTCATGTACACAACACTTTATTAGGAACACCTGTACACCAAGTTATTCATGCGATTTATCTTGTGTAGCAGCAGTGCAATGCATACAATCATTCAGATACGGGTGAGGAGCTTCAGTTAATGTTCATGAGGAAAAAAAATTATCTGAGTGACTTTGACTGTGGTATGATTGTTGGTGGCAGACAGGGTGGTTTGAGTATCTCAAACTTTTCACAAACAACAGTCTCTAGGGAATGGTGCGAAAAACATCCAGTGAGCAGCAGATCAGACAGAAAGGTCAGAGGAGAAGGGCCAGACAGGTCAAAGCTGACAGGAAGTTGACAGGAATTAATATAACAACAGTGGTATGCAGAAGAGCATCTCTGAGCACACAACGCATCAAATCTCTAAGTGGATAAGCTACAGCAGCAGAAGACTTAAGTCTAAAAAATAAGTCTAATAAATACCTAATAAAGTGCTCACTGTGTGTATATCCTGTAGAATCCGTCTCTGAGATAGCTGTAAATTTAAATAACAGAAAGAAATCCGCCCAGCAGAAATCACTGTCACCACAGCTGACATTTCTTGAAATTAATCAGAAGGTTCTTTTAAATAATTATTATGCCAAAAGCCTTCCCTGAGCTGGCGTTTGGAGGAGAGGAGGTAAAACGAGCCTGGCCTGGGGATTCTAACGTCAACACAAGGATAACAGAAATATTAACTTAATAATGAAAGTCCATTGGACCTGTCACTTCACTCTAAGTTCTACAGTGACATGTATTTTGTGGGCATTAGCCAGGTGGGCTGTGTCCCAGCATTCTGCAATAGCGAAAGTCGTAGTAGCCTCCTGTATGTTAGGTCATAATGCATTTCAAACAACTCTGACACACGTTGCCATTTCACTAGCTCCAGATAATACATTAGCCTATATTTATCTTAGAATTTAACCTGATAATATTTGATGAGAGGGAATTAAGGCCTCAGAACTTTAACCGGGGACGAGCCCAACTGACAAAAAAATTGGGTTTGTGATGCTGAAAAGGCGGTTGATGTGAGTTTAGTTTGTGATATAAAAAATTAAATGAACTGGGCGCATGAGCTCAAAGGCTATTTGTACATTAAAAGCGGAACCCGATTTAATTGCAGGGCCTTTGGTACGTTTAATACAAAAATGACTGAGCGTACTATTATTATTTGTGTTTATTGTAATCAGCATTTTTATAAAGGGTGCCAGTAATTCTGGAGCTGACTGTATATTGCATAAGAAAAAAGAAAGAAAGAAATAAACGTACAAGTATGGATATGGATACAGATAATATAGTTGGGGCAGCAGGGATGGCGCAGTGGGTAGCACTGCCGCCTCACAGCAAGGAGGTCCTGGGTATAAATCCCCGTCGGCCTCTCTGTGTGGAGTTTGCATGTTCTTGCGTGTCTGTGTGGGTTTCCTCTGGGTACTCCGGTTTCCTCCCACAGTCCAAAGACATGCAGGTTAGGCTGATTGGAGAGTCCGTAGGTATGAGTGTGTGAGTGAATGGTGTGGGTGCCCTGTGATGGACTGGCGACCTGTCCAGGGTGTATTCCTGCCTTTCACCCAATGTATGCTGGGATAGGCTCCAGCCCCCCTGCGACCCAGGTTAAGATAATGGATGGATGAATGAATAATATAGTTGGTTGAACGGATACAAATACAGATTTAGATAATGCAGTACTCGCTCACCCCTCCTCTTATTACTATAGAGACTCAAAGCTACGATTTTGCGCATTAAATGATAATGTGATTTTTCTTTTAGAAAGCAATTATGGTGTGAATGAAGTAAAAGCAATAACTTTATCTAAAATCAAGTACTTTTGTCTAAAATACCAATGTGGCAGTGCTCTTTAAAACCATTCTTTTACGCATTTATCTACGGGAAAGTGTTTTTCAAAAAAGGATTGTCTGAAATCCTGCTGCACCAATCTTTTCTTTCTTCGAGAGGGAGCTGGAATGTATTCAAAGAAACTGTTCAAAAGGCATGTTTGTGAAGGCAAGCAAGCAGGGGCCCGATCTTGACAAGGCAATAGTGCTCATTTGACAGTTTGGCGGTAAAGCTGAATTCATGAGGCACCATTATCTCCTAATTATAACAGATGTATCAGGGCTTTTACCCTGCGAGAGCTAGAGTGCACCTGCAGGCTCAATGCACACCCCTCAGGCCCAACCAGCATGCAGAGCAGACAAGCTGAATGGTGACAATTGGATTACTCCAACACCTGATTTCCTCCCACTGTGACAATTCAGCCCACAAATGTGTGTGTGTGTGTGTGTGTGTGTGTGTGTGTGTGTGTGTGTGTGCGTGTTTATTATTATTTGAATATTGAAGACCCCAAAAGGGGGAAAAACTGGGGGGGAAACTAACTATTGAAAAAAGCAGACTGAAGATTAACTTCCATAAAAGAACAGATCTACAGTAATTCCTCTGTTTTGCACTTACTGATCTGCTGCTTCGTTTCAATGTTTGGAATGCTGTCATCTGGAATGGCCATTGCATTCAGTCCCCACCACACAGGATCCCTGCCCAGACTGGCCTTTTCCATTTATGTTCCTAGAATCTGAGGAACAGTCAGCTTGTTGGCAGCCAAAGGACACACTCTGAACCGTGACAGGTCAACACAGAGCATCCAACTACTGACAAGAAAAGTGCTGTCTGTTCCGCACCGGCTGCAGGAAAGGAAGTATAAAGCTCGAGAGCTGTCCGTCTGGGGCAGCTTCGTTGATGCGACAACACAGGTCGAGGAGGACAGTAGGACACATGCCATTCCCAGGTGGCAAGCGTGACGAAAGGCTTCCAAAGACAGCTGGGGAAGCTCGTCTTTCTGCTCAGAGGAGTGGGGAACTGGCAACACGCAGCAAACATTCTACCCGTCGTCTTTCCTGCCCTTGTGTCGGACCGACACCTTTTGAGCAGGTTACTTAAGAGGTCATCGCAGTGTCAGTGGACTGGAGGTCATCCCTTTATCGCAGAAGCCTTGGAGATTGAGGGTGTTCAGAGAGGAAGCCATATGCAGCCAGAGAGCTGGGAATAAAATGATGAAAATAGGCTTGAGAGAAGGCAAGTCAGCGTCCCTTGGGCTGATCATGTTTACTGAAAGTTGAGGAGCCCTCTTTTATGCCTTTAGTGGCACAAACAGATTTGGCAACCTAACGTGTCACTACCAGTCTACTTCAAACTAAAAGCACTTATTCTAGGGAGGAAATTCTGTCATGGAACAAACTGTATTGTTTTATGAATCCACACTAAATGTATATTCTGTTTATTTATTTTAAAACAACAGTTTCATAAATTGTTTCACGTTTTTTATACTAAGTTATTAACTGGGACATCTTCTGTCAAGTGTTGACTTTAGGTAAAGATTCCCCTCTGGACTTTTCTACACATTGCACCAGAACATAATGATGTACACTACAGCCTTGAATTTACTGACGCCTAAATCCATTTTAATCCTTAAAAGCCCATTCATCCTTCAAACCGGGTGTAATGAGCCAGCTGGGTGTAAATAAAATGGACCTTGTTTGAATTGAATGAATGGGAAATAGATTAAGTCATCCACTGAAATAAACAATTATGTTCAGTGGGCAAGGTCCAAATGGACACTTTTTTTATAGCCTAGCTTGAACTGTCTTATGTAAGCTGAATTAGCCTTACCTTACAGTACGTAGGAGCAGGCCTGCATTAGGGGTTGGAGGCCCTGGGCTAGAGAAGGCATATTGCTCTCTTGATCGTGAGATCTCCTGACCTCAGCTAACATAGAATTGGAATAGATAGGGTACAATTGGCTACTAAAATTTGAAAAAGCTGAAACAAAAAACAAAACTAACCTGGTGTTCGGAACACAGTGAGTCAACGTTACTCAACATAATTTTAGCATTTTAGGTTTGCCACCTTTACTTGTGCATGATGACATTTTTAACAAAATTTCTGAAATAGTTCAAGTATGCTTTTACGGTTTGCGTAAAAGGCCAATCAAAAATATTTGCTGTAGATTTAGCTAGGCCTATGCGAATGAGACGGGGTCGGGAGGAGGGTACACAAACAGACCTACATTTCACTCAAGGTTTTGTTTCTTTTATTAAACATACTATACTACATACTATATACTATATACTATATGAACACGTATTTGTTGTACTGTAATTAACATCGATTGATGAAAAAACAATTGACGATATTAGGAGGCCCCTTTGGCAAGGGAGGCCCTGGGCACAGCCCATGTTGCCCATTGGTTTAACGCAGCTGTGCGTAGGAGGAAGTCCAGCATATCCCCACAGGCTCCACTCACAGCTAAAATACTTCAGATCTTCCCAAAGCCTCCTCATCTGGCTTGATTTCAAAAGGCATCTGTGAGACTTTTATGCTGAAGTAAGGTCTAGCTGTAGCTCTGCTACTGAATTGGAATGACACAAGAAGGGAATGCTAATTCAGTACCCAATGTTTGGAGCCACATAGAGCCTACCATCTGCTTTGCTGTACGCTTTGTAACATGGTTTCTGAGAATCTATTTTGACAGCCCCCTCCATCATTGCACCTCTGTGACTGAGTCTTCAGCAAGCTCAAATCTCTCATCTTCCCTGCCTGGGCCTACTGCTTCCCAACCCTCATTTGTTCTCTCAAGCCCTCCTTCATTTTTCCCCCAGAGCCGATCATGGCTACCAGAGGAAGCCAAGTCACAGGCTTTGACAGGATAAACGGATCTCTGGAAGCAGATGCGTTGCTATGGCAGCAGTCCTTTCAGTCCAGGTACAGTCAGCTTCTGGAAGTCAAATACTTGATATCACAAATATGGAAATATACTGTAAGTGATGGCTGGTCTGAAATTGATTACCGAGTTCAAGAGCAGGAGAAGCCAATTCTGGTCTGTAATTGCTTGAGCTGTTTCCCAGTTTTTCTTCCATCCAAACCCCACACGACTCCTCCTGATTTCACTAATGAACTTACTCCCGGTCTTAAAATACTTAGATGGTTTAGAGCATGGTTGCAGCAAATACTGTACCTACAGACACCAGTCACGCTGCATTATAGCTCCATGAACACTGGTGTCACTATGTGCTGAAGGTGTTCAGCATTTCAGATTGAATATCATGGCTTAATAATCAATCCAATTGCTCAAATTAACAAAAGACTATAAACATTTGTGACACTCCAGGAGTTCACTGTCCTAGATGATACACACTGACTATTGGAGTCAAAATTTTACTTGCCCAGATACATTTTCACTTGCCCAAAATATACCATTTAATGTAATATACATTGTATACATAATGTAATATATTTGTGTAATATATTTTCAGTAACAAAACTGCATATATAAATACATTTCATTATTCATGTGATGTAGGCTGCCACTCACCACCCACCAATGCACCCCTTTTGCTCATTCAACTTACACATCTAAAGCGTTCTGCACACTTTAACTATTTCTATATGGGCGGCCTGCAGCGTAGTGGTTAAGGTACATGACTGGGACCCTCAAGGTTGGTGGTTCAATCCCCAGTGTAGCCACAATAAGGGCCGCACAGCTGCCCTTGAGCATGGCCCTTAACCCTGCATTGCTCCAGGGGAGGATTGTCTCCTGCTTGGTCTAATCAACTGTATGTCATTCTGGATAAGAGCATCTGCCAAATGCCTTTAATTATAAAGCAAAATTGTAGAAAGTGTGCAGGGCCCATACTTTATAATAAGGTTACATGAATTGTAATTCATGTAATTAATGTAGCCGAGTTAATAATTCTTTATAAGCAAGTGTCGGTGCAGAAAGGAATGAATTGATAAACAATTGCAATTGAAAAGCATGTTTCTGTAGGTAAAGGATGCAGTGGTCACGTACACAGATGTATGCAGTTCATAATTATATTTTGGTACTTGCAGCTAACCGAAGCAGAATGAAACAGCGGGATGTAAGATACAAATAGCCTAAAGTTTTGGCATTCTGACCAAAAGGAATTGCCACACAGCCTAATAATATTTCAAATATTTAAAACAACCAAAACAACCAAGGAGCGATTTCTGTTTTAATTTACTCATGGTGAGCAATCTTACTATAGTGTGACGTAGGAAATGAATGAAGCAGTCAGTCTTTAAATGAGCACAAAATTTAGTCGTATATAAAAAATCACAGCGATTTGCAAAATACCTGAAAGTTACCACATAGAAAAAGGTTTAAAACCCAGATTTGCATTTTAATTGTCAAGAAGCCCATGCCTAAAAACAGCTCACAGCATTATCTGATAAAATGAAATCCGGTTGCTGACATTATTATTTATTAAAATACTAAAATACTACATTGTCCATTCTCTACCGATATAGACAATATAGTCAAATCCATATTTCTATTATTATATTGTTTATATCGTTATATCCCTATTTTAACCTTTCACTTTTTGGTTATTTTAATCTCTCTCTTGCTTCTGAGAAGAGGAGAAGCAGCCTTTTACACTCATTCATAGATTGAAGTATAACATTTTAATATATTTGCACAATGCTGTCAGGGGTAATACAAAAAGAGGCAGATAAAATTAAATTATTTCAAACATTATGGCTTTACAGTTGAGTAATGTAAATTGTGCATGATGACCCTTATCAGCTCCCACCTCTAAATAACACATAAGCATTTCTTAATGTGTCATTAAGTCATTTTATAGTCCCGGATTAGCTTTGTTAAAGACTGAATGCCATCCTGGCACAATTGAGCCAAATTGATTAAATGTACTACAAATGTCTTTAAAAAGGATTCAGAAAAAAAAGAATGGTTCTACTGGATGTCTGCCAAGCTCATCCAGTGTGGTAAAGCCCATTTGGCAGGGGACATGGTGATGCTCTGTTGATTTCTTTAGGAAACTGTGATGTCTCTCAGATTTTTCATACTAACTCCATTTTAATTGCATCGCTGAACATTAGGCTAGCAATCAGATATGGCAGGCAGGCGGCTGCTGGAAATGACTGCAAGGCAAGCTTTCAACTGGTGCCTTCCTGTTCGTGAGTGAGAAGCAGGGGGCTGCCTGTGTTCTGATTACTCAATCCGGCTGTGCTGCTCAAAAGGATGAATTCTTAGCTTTTAATCAGTCTAAAATGGAAGTCTGCAGTTTGCCCTTTCATTAAAATGTGGCCCAAGTGTCACTCCGCCCATCTCACCATTTTTCCCACATGCCAGCAACAAGAGCGACAAGAGCACCTGTAGAGCTGTTTCCTGCTGAGATCTTCCTTTTTCCATTCCCTCCACTGTAGTCATTAAAATCACCAATACCATTAAAATCCCTGCACCACTGTAACCAAGCAATATAGAACATTTTCCATACACTGTTGTAACTATGCTGTTCAACCTTGGACCACTGTACCAACCTGCATTAATACAACATCCATCATAATTGTATGGATATCAATGGATCGTTTTAATTACAAGCCTCTGTTTGTTTCTGCCCTGCTGTTTATTTGAATGAATAGTTAGGCTAATCTCTCGCAAACCCAGCTCACCACTCAAGTAGCCAATTGTCTCCTCTTGCCCTCATATGACAACAGTGTATTGGACACATGCTTTTCAGATACAGCAGAATACATACAGAAATACAAAATGCCTACATCCATAAATGGCCCTTTTAGAATAAGAGATACAAGTAGACAGGCAAGGCATTGGGCTGAAGTGAAGACAGACACAGGTTGCCAGTGTATCATAGTAATGACTGAGCATGTTTGTTTTATAATATGTTCATGGTGAAAATCCTGCACAGTATGCCTTGAAAGCCTATTCTTTAAATTATCAAAAATATTTGACTAAACTCAATATTTATTTACATTCTCTAGGAAAGAAAGAAGAAAGAAAATGCTATGGCTTAAAAGCAAAAAGAAAGGCAGCATTCAGATTACACTTGCCAGTGAATTATTCTCTTGTGTTTAACACGTTTGTCCCATTCCCGGTCCTGGGCAATCTTCAGGGACCTGGGCATGATTTCACACACAGGCCTGCACACCAGAGGATGCTCAGCAGGTGAGGTGTTGCCTGTTACCTTCAATAGGCCCTTTATTTAGTCAGCCACACCTTGGAGAGTTTGTTTCCTCCAGTCTCCTATGTGCCTACTTCCTCCTATAGTTGACTGCTGACTGTGCCAAGCAGGCCTGTATGGTGGCAAATAATTGCTTTTAGTGCCACCCAGAGAGGAGTCTTGGGGTTTTTCCTCTTTACATGAAACAACTCCTCTGGTTGATTAGGTACCTTAGCTGCCTCTGCCCACTGCCTACTACATACACCTCCTCCACTGGAACCACTATGAAAGCGCAGCTTGTGCATCGCAGTGTGGACTGAAGTCA
This sequence comes from Conger conger, assembly GCF_963514075.1. Lineage (NCBI taxonomy): Eukaryota > Metazoa > Chordata > Actinopteri > Anguilliformes > Congridae > Conger > Conger conger. The sequence continues at coordinate 36,827,827 of NC_083762.1, read as the reverse complement.
TGGCTAGCAGCAAGTGACAGCGTGCTTATCTGCCCTCCTCAGAATTGACAGTGAACACGGGTGATGAGAAGTATTATCAGGACGAACGTTGGTTAAAAAACTATTGACAGATAGTTTTGAAGAGGTCAATGGAAATCACAGTTCCAGGCCCTTAGTTGGTCAATTGGACTTGGGCCTTCTTCATCAATCTTATTTGTGAATTGTAAACTTGTGGTGGCTTTTCGCATCATTTGCCCCATCATCTCTGATATGGATTTTGAATAATTTTCTGTTATTATTGGTGATTTTGTGCTATTGTTCAAGTCAAGTCACCTTTATTTATAGAGCACATTTAAAAACAACCAGTGGTTGACCAATGTGCTGTACAATATTCATACAACACATAAGACAATATGTTTATGCACACTATACAAGAAATATAGAAGGGGGAAAAAGCCAGCATACTGTGGGAACTAAAAACACCAATACACTCAAGACAACAAACCCACCAAACGGTGCAATTTTGTGCTATTTTCTTTCTTAGGGAAGAGACAGAATGTTTACACATGTCCATGCTATCCTATTTTACCTTTGCTATTTTTACACATCTTTGTTATGTGAGCTCGCTTGAAGAGTGATATGCTTACAGACAAAAATATGGAGGAAGGAAGGAACTGCATATCACCATGCATACATGTTGACATTAATGCTTGAAATGTATTTAAACACTCATTTAAACACTCACCATGGGTGAAGGAGCAGTTCAAGCAAATTGCCTAATTTGCCCAAAAGAAAAGGCAATGTTATTATGTAAATAAGAAGAGTTCAATTTCTTCATTCACTTCAATTAACTCAGACCTCTGAACTTGTTCCTTAGTGGCTGCATCTCTTTTTAATCAAGAGGTTACTGCTGTGCAGCCCTGCTTTCTGAAGCCATCATTAAATTAGTATCTCAAATCAAGATTACTGCCCCTCCACTTGGAGACCAAGATAACTTTATTAAAGGATTGTAATATCTGATCTGTGTGATTAAACAATGGTAGTAACAGATTCTAATTAAACTGCTAATTACTTGAGACCCTGCCAGTTTCAAGATAACACTGGATAAGGTGGCATCTTAAAGCAATGTGCAGGAAGGCTAATAAAGTGCTTCTCAGGCAAATTATGAATTTTGAAGCATCAAACTAAGATCCATCACCACACACAGCACATGATGCAGAGACAAGAATTTAATCACAGGCCCACAGGCCATACCGGAATTTTATTTTTATTTTTTCATTTCATTCCAATGTTTTGCATAGCCTTGCAATTAACATTTTTACTGCAGGCCTGCATTCATTGGCCCAGTATCAGCTCTGAAAAATCACTTAAATGAGTGATCACTTCACAGATTATGCCTTTCCTATATGCCTTGCATTTTTCTTAACCAGGTAAACTAAATACTGCACCTGGGGTCTGGTTCACAAAGCAGGATTACTGAGTTAGCTGGATAACACAAAGTAAAACCAGTAATGGCTATTTTTATTTCAGTACATGTACCAGATTTGGACAGGGTCCAGATTTGATTCAGTTCAGTTATCCGGCTAACTCAGTAATCCTGCTCTATGGAACTGACCGCTGATTTTGCTGCAAAATCAGAGAGCTGGGCTCTTCAGTTCAACAAATGAAGGAATCTTAAAACTTCCTCCGATTGAAGTATTAAAGTAACGAATGTGCAACATCAATTGTATTTTACAATTGTATTGACTGTAAATTCAAACAAGGATTCAGGAGATAATTTCTGTCCAGCCCCTAACATCTGTTAAAGCTGTTTTCCATAAAGGTATAAGTTGCTATGGATTTCTATGTGTCAGCTGTTTCTGTCAGTTTTTTTCCTCTTCATCATCTCTACCTTTATTTTATGTATTATTTGTATTCTCTCCCTTTATCATTCATGTTCAAAACATGGGGTCAGCAGCTTCATCCCCATGGCCAAATTAGATCCTATTAATAGACCTTAATTCATCAATATTCCAAATACAATGCACACGCTCTTAAAAAAACCCTTTCAAATGCATATCTGCTCTATGGAAATATATAAACTAGCCCATAATACACATTTTGCTGATGTTTTGTTGAAATTCTGACAAAAGAAAATATGTTAGATGGATTTTCAAATGATTTATCTTATTTCTGGAAGTCAATAGAAAAAATAAAATAAAAATGAAATAAAAAAAATCAGCACAAGTCTGGTAATCCAGCCCATGTTCCACCTGCCCATGCACCATGAATCAGCTTCACACAGTGCATTGGCGCAGTCATCTGGCGAGGTGAAGTACTTGGGGTGACCCTTGCTTGACTTTGGAAAATTACAAGATTCAGTAGCCACGTCCAGTACACCACACAGATCGCCAGGTGACTGTGCCCATGCGTTCATTCCGGAAAATATGTCCCATTGACCCGACCCAAATTTAAATGGTACTAAATGCGGTAATGTTTTATCTTACATTCTAGGATGTCATCATATGATTCAAAATTTAAATATAAATGTTTTTTGTTTTTTTTAAATAACTATAATATTATTTGAATACCTTTACTTGCATTTTTAGCCTATTTAATTTTTTAACTGTTAGCCCATATTTGTCACTGACCCAAAAACTGAAAAAAAAAAAAAAACTAAAATCACCCTGATTCTTAGTACTGTTTGGTGTAGATTGATCATAATGTGGATCATAAAGATTCTCCTCAAAAGGTGAATTTTCCTTGCGGGGCAAGGAAAAAATCATCATAGTCGGGGGAAAAGTGGGACTGACCACCCAGGGCCCGAATGGGGGGAGAGCCCTTGAAAAGCCTGGAATTAAAAGTTTGCAAATTGGAAAACAAAAACAAACAAAAATTGTGTAAAAATAGTGGTCTCTGAGGCCCCTCTCACCCCTTACAAAAGGTGGAAAATGGTTTAGTCCGCCCCTGCGCTAGGGTCTAAACGCAGCTAATCGAGCCGAGTGACTGCTGATGCTGGAGCATCAATGTGCACTGTGATAGAATCAAGTCTTTCCCCAAGAAAGGGAAATCAGGGTACCAAAAAAATAAAAGCAAGCAAACAAAAAGAAAGCAAACTGAGGGAAAATAACTGCTAACTCATTTCTTCCATAAGAAAGGTGAGCACAACTAACACAGTTTAAGAATGGTTTAATCTAATAACAGCAGTTGTTTAGATTGCCTTCAATCAGCCAGCAATCTATCTTGGAGCATATTTGCATTGTATAATCCCTTTACCTCTGGCCACCTAGCGATAATCCCGCTGGTGGGATCAGACACTTCTAAAGCTAACAAGGCTTGCCTGTAGCCTCTCTTCTTTAGCTCAGGACAATGAAGCAAAAGCAGCCTTTTAGCTGTCAGGACAGTGCCTGAGATCACAAAATAAATAATTCAGAAAAACGTTTTACATGTCCTTAGGCACTGTACTTTGCAGTCACTTCAGTTATGTCCAATACATGCCTCTTGAAGATTATTTTGTCCATATAAACGTTTGTATAATCCAGATTGCTTATGTTGTATGCAAGCTAAATATGTTTTCTTTGTTAGAAGCTATTTAGCTGGTGGATTTATAAGTTTTACAATTTTTACAATATGCTACGGTCGACATTGTATTAATACTTGAGTAGTAATTTGTATTTTTATTATTCTACAATATTGGAATGCACTTTTTGACTGCATGGTTTTTTTTGTCTAAATCCATGCTCTCGATTGTCTAATATCACTAATATGCTAGCACTTATTGGAAAACTAATTTTTTTTTTCTTCTTGTTTCTGGAAATAAAACATGACTAGTGAAATCTTCAATCTTCTTTTCTTATGCAGTATGGTAAGCCTTTTCTCAATGTAGGGGTGTCTCAATGTTAAGATTGTATTTTCTTTGTCTTGGGAATGATAAATAATTAAAAATTAAGAAAACAATGTTGTCTTAAGCATGATACTCCAAGCAAACCTCATTTACCCATAGTGAAAGTACCACACAGCAATTGTAGGCTACAGTATGTTGAGAAAGGAGGGTTGATACATGGTGAGATTTCAAACTGCAGATTTAAGCACATACCACAGATTATTATTACTTGTTTAAATGTTGTATGAACAGTTCATTAGTGACTACCCTAATAACCACTATAGATTAATATGTACAGTTAAATAATCTAAATTATTTGTAATATTTTCATGAGAGACATGGATCAAGAGAGGAAGGGGGCCCACAGAGACTGCTTATGTATTGGGTCCAGATATTTGTACTACACCCCTGCTCCTTGTGATAAATTATGCAGGATGAGGAGGGAGCCCAGGACCTGAAACCTATTCAGTAGGCTCAGCCAGGGCTAACCAGAGAGGTCTGAAGCCCTCTTGGCCCAAACTGTTTATGGTAAGAGGTGTACAGAGAGCATTGTAATTCAAGGGGCTCCCCAAAATGGAACACCATTCTGGACCCTGGAGTCTTCTCTCAACAGCCCTCCTCCAGAATTGCAATCTGGCAGTGAAGATCGTGATTCCGGCTGCATTTCTTGCATTGGAATTCAGAGTGGGATGCTGTCTCTTCCAGCATGATGTACATCTGACTGCATTTCCATTTCATCACCTTGCCAGTGTTGCACAGCATTCAGGTTCCGTTTTCACTGCCGCCAGCAGAGCTTCCCAGTCGTAGGTCAGGAGTGTGCCTAGGACTAATGACAATGGTCCTGGCAGACACGATAATCATCATCAATATGACATCCAACAACACCCACATGCGAAATGCAGGTGAAATGCAGTTTTCTTGTGTTGATATTTCTAGATGTTATTATTCAATATGTGAACACCTCCATGTGAAATAATACATGTTAAATGCACCCAAAAATGTTTGTGTTGGTTTTTCACATGTATTTTCTACAGGTATTTAACATGTGAACATCCAGGTGTGAAATTCAACATGCTTTTTATGTTGGATTTTGCAAATGTTTCATTTTCCACATACAGTGGTGTGAAAAAGTGTTTGCCCCCTTCCTGATTTCTTATTTTTTTGCATGTTTGTCACACTTAAATGTTTCAGATCATCAAACAAATTTAAATATTAGTCAAAGACAACACAAGTACACAAAATGCAGTTTTTAAATGAAGGTTTTTATTATTATGGGAGAAAAAAAATCCAAACCTACATGGCCCCTGTTAAAACATAACTTAACTGTGGTTTATCAAACCTGAGTTCAATTTCTCTAGCCACACCCAGGCCTGATTACTGCCACACCTGTTCTCAATCAAGAAATCACTTAAATAGGACCTGCCTGACAAAGTGAAGTAGACCAAATGATCCTCAAAAGCTAGACATCATGCCGAGATCTAAAGAAATTCAGGAACAAATGAGAAAAAGTAATTGAGATCTATCAGTCTGGAAAAGGTTATAAAGCCATTTCTAAAGCTTTGGGACTCCAGCGAACCACAGTGAGAGCAATTATCCACAAATGGCGAAAACATGGAACAGTGGTGAACCTTCCCAGGAGTGGCCGGCCGACCAAAATTACCCCAAGAGCGCAGCGACGACTCATCCAAGAGGTCACAAAAGACCCCACAACAACATCCAAAGAACTGCAGGCCTCACTTGCCTCAGTTAAGGTCAGTGTTCATGACACCACCATAAGAAAGAGACTGGGCAAAAATGGCCTGCATGGCAGAGTTCCAAAATGAAAACCACTGCTGAGCAAAAAGAACATTAAGGCTCGTCTCAATTTTGCCAGAAAACATCTTGACTTTTAAAATACTCTGTGGTCTGACGAGACAAAAGTTGAACTTTTTGGAAGGTGTCTGTCCCATTACATCTGGCGTAAAAGTAACACCGCATTTCAGAAAAAGAACATCATACCAACAGTAAAATATGGTGGTGGTAGTGTGATGGTCTGGGGCTGTTTTGCTGCTTCAGGACCTGGAAGACTTTTACATTACATTACATTATTGGCATTTGGCAGACGCTCTTATCCAGAGCGACGTACAACAAAGCACATACCCATAACCAGGGATAAGTTCGCTGAAAGACCCTAGAGGGAAGTACAATTTCAACTGCTACCTGTACAACAAAGATAAGGACGAGGGCCCTTTTTTTTTTTTTTTTTGAGAACAAATAAACAAACAGAGCAAAAGTGAACTATCCAAACACTGCTTACCTAGCCAACTAAAAATACCGATACACAAAGCACATCACAGAGACAACAATTAAGGTTCACAGGGAGGTAGGGAGGGACGGGGAGAGGTGCTGCTTGAAGAGGTGTGTCTTCAGCTTGCGCTTAAAGGTGGGGAGAGATTCTACAGTTCTGACCTCAACGGGGAGTTCGTTCCACCACCGTGGAGCCAGAACAGACCGTAGTCGTGAGCGTGAGGTGGAGGTTCGGAGAGGGGGAGGTGCCAAGCGGCCTGTGGAGGCTGAACGAAGAGGTCTGGCAGGGGTGTAGGGTCTGATGATTTTTTGTAGATAAGCTGGGGAAGACCCTTTAACTGCTTGGAAGGCTAGCACCAATGTTTTGAATTTGATGTGAGCCATGACAGGCAGCCAGTGGAGGGAAGTAAGCAGGGGGGTGACGTGTGAGTATTTGGGAAGGTTGAAGACCAGACAAGCTGCTGCATTCTGGATGAGTTGGAGGGATCTGATGGCGGACGCTGGGAGGCCAGCCAAGAGGGAATTGCAGTAGTCCAGGCGGGACAGAACCATCGCTTGGACCAGGAGCTGGGTCGAGTAGGGGGTGAGAGGGGCGGATTCTCCGTATGTTGTATAGGAAGAACCTGCAAGACCGGGACACCGCTGCAATGTTCTCGGAAAGGGACAGTCTGCTGTCCATCACCACGCCGAGGTTCCTTGCACTGGGTGACGGCGTGAGTGTGGTATCCCCGAGGGAAATGGAGAGATCCAGATGCGGAGAGGTTTTAGCAGGGATGAATATCATTTCAGTCTTGCCTGGGTTGAGCTTTAGATGGTGGTTGTCCATCCAGCTCTGGATGTCCCTCAGGCAAGCAGAGATACGGGCTGAAACCTGCGTATCAGACGGCGGGAACGAGATGAAGAGTTGGGTTGGGAACGAGACGAGACGAAGAGTTAGCCCATGTGCAGTGATCACAGGGCCACAAATGCTGTGACTTGCTGTGATAAATGGAACCATGAATTCTGCTGTCTACCAAAAAATCCTGAACAATGACAATGATCCAAAACACACCAGCAAGTCCACTGCTGAATGGCTGAAGAAAAACAAAATGAAGACTTTGGAGTTGCCTAGTCAAAGTCCTGACCTGAATCCTATTGAGATGCTGTGGCATAACCTTAAAAAGGCGGTTCATGCTCGAAAACCCTCCAATGTGGCTGAATTACAACAATTCTGCAAAGATGAGTGGGCCAAAATTCCTCCACAGTGCTGTAAGCGACTCATTGCAAGTTATCGCAAACGCTTGATTGCAGTTGTTGTTGCTAAGGGTGGCCCAACCAGTTATTAGGTTTAGGGGGCAATCACTTTTTCACACAGGGCCATGTAGGTTTGGATTTTTTTTCTCCCTTAATAATAAAAACCTTCATTTAAAAACTGCATTTTGTGTTTACGTGTGTTGTCTTTGACTAATATTTAAATTTGTTTGATCTGAAACATTTAAGTGTGACAAACATGCAAAAAATAAGAAATCAGGAAGGGGGCAAACACTTTTTCACACCACTGTAAGGGCGTGTGAACTGCCAAGTGTCCAGATAAGCCCAGGTGGTCTGTACCATTGCATACCATTGGTAATTGTGAAATGTTGAGCTGGACAGCTGAACGTTATTGGTTAAGACACCCAAAACAAAAAACCACATGCAGTAGTTCTTGCTGCTTTGTTGAAATTGTGAAGTACAAGCCAAGAATATATTGATGAAAAATAGGCAGAGAATGTTAAGCCCTGCAGGTAGCTGCAATTTTAATGAATACGTGCAAATGTGTTACGAAGACAAACATTCAACAGCTCGGTACAGCATTCATTTCAGAACAGCGCATAACTGGCATAATTGCAGCATACAAGCATACAGCATGCAAGGCTAACGTGTGTAAGTTATCTACATAATTATTGACATTACAATACCTACATTATAACCATGAACCCATCGTAAACAAGTTGTCAGGTCTAGTCCAATGCTTACGAAGTTGGACAAAGCGAGTAAAATGAAAACTTACATTGTCAGTGTTGCATAATCAACTGCTTGCATGTATGCAAGCATGCCAGAGTTTTCCACACTTTGGATGGAGAACTGCAGACTGTGCCCATTAAGAACCGTGAAAAAAGGAAGATGAAAGCAATCTCATGGCTGTAAAACTCATATAGAGCAGAAATGGGGACTCGAGTCAGCAACTCGGACTGGAGTCGCACTTGAGTCGCATATAAACGGACCCAAGACTCGACTCGGACTCGTCCAAAAATTCGACTAGGACGCGTCAATAAGGGCTTGTGAACAATGAGAGTCTGCCAAATGGCCTCGTGAAAATGACAAAGTGAATAATGTCACAGCCAATGATTATTTTTCAGTTATTCAAATGAAAGATATTCTTCAGTTAAAACACAATGAACATCGTTTTACGCCACACCCTACGCTGTACTTCTTGCAGCATAGCTTGCTAAGATTACAGTTCTGCATGTTGTGGCCTGGCCTTTGAGTTTAAATAATTCAGGCTCACCGCTCCAAATAAAATGATACCAAAATGTGGAGAATTAAAATAAAAGAACAAACACATTAAATTTAAACAGACATTTGAAGACTCATATGAAAAGGTAAGTCAGTTTACCAACACCGGAGCTGATCCCACTGCTGTTCACTGTTGCATTAACATAACTTTACAGTAAAACAGCCATGTAATGGGATTTTGATCTGGAGCCTGATCAAGGGTTGCACTATTTTAAAAAACGTTCAGTATGGTCTTTAAGGACAAGCAGGACAGCGAATGATTTTGAATGTCTTGGTAGGTGACGTTATGTGCTTGTTGCGTGGACATTGGTATTCCAGTGTCATACAAATATGAACTGTGTTTTTGAGAGAGCTTGTTTGTAATTAACGTTAACTTTAAAGCTACCATAGAAACCGAGTTTGCCATGTACTGTAGTTGCATGCTGTTTTGAAATGATTTATAATTTTACTATGCAATAGTGCAATGGCATTCCTTAGGATTCAAGGTTCCTCTAAAATGTAGATCATAGCTCCCGATTTCTTGCATATCTAGCCTTGTTAGATTTTTTTGATGATTAAAGTAAATGCTTAACGGTTACCTTTCATTTAAAATAAAAAAGTATGATTATATTACTAAACCAATACTGCAACACTTTGTAACTTTGTTTACAAATAAAGTTATAAGTAGTTGCAGATGCATATTAAGCCTACTCCTAGACTAAATTTCATTGGAGATTATGCATACAAAGCTGAATTTAGTCCAGGATTAACCAGCCCCTATTTTGTTATAGACCATCATCTTATATTACAGCTCCTGGTAATGCTTACATTATGAGTTACATGAGTCACACAGAGTCCTTAAAAAATAGAATGCTTATTTATTTTATATTATTTATTGATATATCAATTACCTACCACACCAGACCTGAGGTTTTGGCAAGCCTTTCTCCAGCCATCTTGAGAAAGGCTTTGCCAAAATGTTGGCTCAGGCGTGGTAGTTCATTGATATATGAATAAATGCATTAAATAACCATCTTTTTGTGTGCCCCTGATAATGCTGCTTCTTCAGTTGTCACACACTTGATGTCATATACAAAATATGTCTTCACTTCACTTGTCTACACTTCTGGGTTCATCTTCAATGGCTATAGATGAATTTCTATAGCCATACTGTTGTTTAGGCACCATTCTGGAGACTTGAGACTTGACTCGGACTCTAGCTCAGAGACTTGAGACTTGACTTGGACTATCTCAGACCAGCCTCAATCCATTCGGAAACCTGGGGGCTGATGCGCAGACCTAAGAATGTAAAGGATCTTCAAAGATCTCCATAGAGGAATGGTCCAAAACCCCTCCAAATGTGTTCCTTAACCTTGTCTCAAGCATTACAGGAAAATGTTCCATGCTGTTATCATTACACCAAGTATTAACCCAATTATGTACCAGGCAATACAAATATATATGATTTTGAATGTTTCCATTGAAACATTAATACAGTAAAGTTTTGAGTTTATTCATTCTTATAGTTAAATATTTTTTGTGCATTAACAGTCAGGGGTTTCAATAATTATGGACCCCACTGTATATGATTTAATATACAGTTTAATACTTATGAAAAAGGATACCCTATTCTCTGGTTTCTGAAAATAATCTGCAGTCTAATTTACAAATTTAATTTAACATGTATATATAATTGGATATTGAAAATGTAAAAATCTCAAAATGAGCCCTCAGGAATTTATTTAATTGGGCATAAGCAAAGCAACCAATGCCTTTATCAGCCTGAAATGCTTGGAAAATCCAACTACTCTCCCAACATAATGATGCTGTCATAGTACCACCTTGCTTCACTTTAAAGTAAATGCATATCATGGGACAAATGAAGGAATTCTTATCTCAGCAGCTGCAAAGATGTTCTTTCCAATGCCTGGTAAAAATGACACTGTCAGGCATTTGAAAGAACATCTTTCAAGTCATTTCAGTTCCCCAAATTCATATCAAAAGAGCATAGATCATCTCCACATTTGCATTGACACGTTTCAAATAAATTGTCCTTAACTGTGTTCACAGGGGATCTCCTGCCTGCATTGTTTACTCATAAGTGAAAATCAATTCCTTTCAATAGAGACAGAGAAGACATAAGACACTGCCAACTGAAGCCAATTAGGATAATGACAAATACAGAACTGGTCTAGTTTGAGCTGGCCTATTGCCCAGCACAGCATAGTATATAACTTAAAACATGGAGACTTGCACCTTCGCTCTTGCGTTGTAGAGAAGCATGAGCCTTCAATGCTGAAAAGAGAATGTCTAAGCATGTCAGCCATGTGCCTGTGATGAAAAACGAAGATAATAAGAATAATAATGGGTTGCATTTCTATAGTGCTTTTCTAACACTCAAACCTCTCCACACTCATGAGGGGGAAACTCTCCTCAGCCACCTCCGATGTGTTGCACCCACCTGGGTTATACACAGCAGCTATGGTGCATTTGCACTGGAATCCTCACTACACATCAGCTGAGGTCAAGAAGGAGAGCACAATTGTTAGCCAATTAAACTGGGGATGATTGGGTTGAAGGTGTGAGAACAAGGTTGGGAATTTAGCCAGGACACTGGGGATAAGTGTTGTGAGCTCTTTAATGACCACAGTGAGCCAGGACCTAGGATGTCTCATTGGAAACACAGCATCTCTTTCACAGTGGTTCAGAAACTTGGTCTGATGTATGCTGGTTTTTGTTCCAACCACAATTGAATTCCCAGGATTTTGTCAAGTTGTTCAGTTTTCTTAATTAGATGCTTTTCGTGTTTTATTTACCCTCTTTTGCCACATTCTGTCAGAAATGGCTATGAATGATAAAAGACCTATGTTCCCATTGTGCTTATTGTTTTATTTTGCAAACAACTGCACAGAAAGAGGTGAAAGAAAATCACTGATCAAATTAAAGGCTGAGGTGAATCAGTAGGCTCCTAATTGGTAAACAACTGGCCACCTTGTTCAATAATTAAAAATTCAAAGACAAACCAAATGGTAATGATCCAAACCTGCATCATGTTAATGAGTTAAAAAAATAAATAAGTTGGAAAAAGCATTATGAAAGAACCTAAACGCATGTTAATTGAGCAAGAGATTGACTATAAGAAAAGCAAACATACACAGGGGACCCTCAGGTCTGAGTTTGAGAAGCACTGTCCTACAGCACAGTGTCCCTACCACTCTACCAGGGAGGTTTATTTGACAAAGGGAAAGATCGCACACTCCCCTACAGCACTTCCAGCAGCAACACAGGGCTCATTCCAATCACTTTTCTCCTCTTTTTTCTTTTTTTTGCTCTTGACTAGGAAATCGATCATGTTCCACCATCTTTAAGGAGATTCCAACCTGTTAAATGTTCCTTCTAGGAGCCAGAATTAGAAGTCAAACTCCCAATCTTTCCTTTGAGCAAGGAAACATCAGTGCATCCATTGCAGACTTTTTCAGATAGCCTGACCTATAATGATCGACCTGTGGATCCACCTCTCCCCATCTGCTACATCTGTAACTGACATGGCATTGAACTGATGTTTGAAGGAGTAAGGACATTCCATTTTCCTAACTCACATTTTCTCTATTTCCCCCATTACATTACAAGGCATTTAGCAGACGCTCTTATCCGACGTACAATGAAGTGCAGATTGAACACAGGAACAAGTGTGAAGAGGACAGTACGGTTCCGAGTACGGTTCCGAGTCCTAGTGTGACCACACAGATACAATCGGAACCCTTGAAGAATACATCAACTTACAAACTAGCATACCACGGTTGGCAGCTAGAATACCCCGAGTACAACAATACAATAGCTAATACAAAACACAACAATATCTATATGTAACTATATAAGTGCCATTATAGTCTATGGCATATACAAGGCTAATCATGGTGGTGAGGTAGGGAGGGAAAGGTGCAGCCTGAAGAGATGAGTCTACAGTCTGCATTTGAAAGAGGTCAGAGACTCTGCCGTTCTGACATCCACAGGGAGGTCATTCCACCACCGTGGGGCCAGGACAGACAGCAGTCGTGAGCGAGAAGTGCAGGTGTGGCGAGGGGGAGGTGCCAGATGGCACGAAGTGGTGGAACGGAGGGGTCTTGCTGGTGTATATGTCTTGATAAGTGATTGAATATATACAGGGGCTGATCCCTTAACTGCCTGGTACGCGAGCGCCACAGTTTTAAATTTAATGCGACCCATAACAGGCAGCCAGTGGAGGTTGCTGAGCAGGGAGGTGACATGTGAATGTCTGGGAACATTGAGTACCAGACTGGCTGCGGCATTCTGGATCAGTTGTAGGGGTCTGATGGCAGATGCTGGGTGGCCAGCCAGCTGAGAATTGCAATAGTCCAGGCGGGACAGGACCATTGCTTGGACAAGGAGCTGAGTGGAGTAGGTGGTGAGAGGGTCAGATTCTCCGGATGTTGTACAGGAAGAACCTGCATGCCCGGGTCACAGTAGTGATGTTCTCGGAGAAGGACAGCCTGTTGTCCATCACCACTCCAAGGTTTCTTGCACTTGGGGATGAGGTCACTGTGTTAACCCCTAGTAAGATGGAAAAATTGGAGAAGGGAGAGGTTAAAGCGCTTCATTTCTTTTTCTTGCCTCTGTCTCTAGCCACTCTTGATTGGTGGAGCTAGGAGTAGAAAAAACAGCAAGAAAAAGAAAAAAGAGAAAAATAAGCAAAAGGAATGAACCCTCTAGAGTCCTCATCGCACTTGTCCCTCTGTTCGATTTGCACTTTGTTGTACGTCGCTGGATAAGAGCATCTGCTAAATTCCTTTAATGTAATGTTAATGTAATGTGGCAGCAGTCACTTAAAAGGTGCAGGGTACATAGTGGTATGGCCACTGGCTAAAGGGAAGGGAACAGACACCAGGATGTTGGAGATTACACATAGTCTATCTATTGTTGTTGCTTTGAAGAATGGGACCCCGCAGTCACACTGCTGTCACTTTCACTGTGAGTGGGAGCTGGTCAGCGAAACACCTGTGAAAAAGCAGTCAGTCACGGTTCTGGGCACCTTAAAGGTTTATCATCTGTGAAGACACTGACTCAAAGAAGACCAAGAACATTCACACAAATGATGGATGCATCGCTTTCCTTCTGCACATACTTTGCAGTCAAAGTAAAGTTTCCAAAATTTGGCTAAGAATCAGGTTCATAATGGGGGTTAGCACAGGAGGGTGTTCACACTGTTCAGTCCACCCTCGATTAGACAACATGCACTGTTGGGATGGTTTACATGTATATAAGTACATACACTTGACTGACAGCTTGTTTGCCTTTACTCATTTATATATTATTTTATTTATTATTCTTATTTCAGTTAAGAACATGCAAGTGTGATGATTAGCCCATCTCAGAGTTACACCAGACCCGGGCGAGTGCAGACAGCATGTATCGCGGCCAATGCATCTTTTTTTATATTGCTTATATCTGTGTCCAGCAGCTGTGCTCCACAGCCAATGCAGTGGCTGACTACACTGTTCATCCAACTGCTGCTGGCAGACTGCAGGTGTCTCATTAACTGCTGCATGGGTATGCAGCTTTCCATTAGTCCTGTAGCAACATTCTGCCAGCAAATATGTAATGCAAATAGAAGCACATAGAAGCACATTCTAATAGAAAATGTGAGGAAAATGTGAGGTTTCTTAAATGAACATAGTTCTCTTTTGACCTTACAGGAACTTCTAGGAAATCAGACACAAGCCCTCTTCTGGTGAAGAGTACCATTTTAGATGGGGCTTATCCGATATGGGCAAAATGTGCAATGTGAAATTAACATGTTGGATATTGCAATTTACAATGTGAAATGTGAAATATGAAACAAATAAGTTAAAGATTGAGACGGTATTCTTTGTAATAATCAAACTGATTATCAAGTTATCTTATTGTCTACATTCTCAGAACACTATTTAAAACTATTAAGAGGACTTTGGAATTACTTGCAAACTGATTTTTAATTAATTCCAAATAAATGAAAACAGGCTGTGAGCAATGATCAGTTTAAAGATAAAATATCTGCTCATGATTTCCTGCTCACCAGCTGCCACTGTGTGAGTCACGGTCCAGCCAGATGCAGAGAGGTTACAGTCTGCATATGCCTCATCCCTCCCTATCAGTAGTGAAAGATGATTCTGTGTAGGACACTTGCAGATTTCTGGAAGCTCTCCAGATTAATTATAAAATGTCTGACAATAGGGAGGGTGCATTTCTTCTCCCTTCTGACAGGTGACTCAGCTCTGAGGAAGAATCTATCCGAGGAAGAATTTATCTGAGGATCTCAGCACACACAGGGCCTCACTCAAATAGCTTGATTTATAGGTTATAATTTCACTCCCAACCTGCTGAACCTGTAAACCACATTGATCTGTCCCTTACAACCTTACAAATGGCCACCATTTACAATAATGACAGACCATCATTACCAAGGCATAGGTCACTAATATGCACAATCATAGTTTTAGGAAAATAGGAAATTAATAAATTAAGTTATATACATGTTTAGCTGCCACTTTTATTCAAAGCGACTTAGTTAATTACATTAAGCAGGAGACAATTTCCTCTGGAGCAATGCAGGGTTAAGGGCCTTGCTCAAGGGCCCAACAGCTGTGCAGATCTTATTGTGGCTACAACCGTGACTTGAACCACCAACCTTGTGGGTCCCAGTCATTTACCATAAGCACTACACTGCAGGCTTCCCTGTCACCAAGTTCTTGTCACCAAGTAAATTATTATCTTCATAAATTAAAATTACTAAAAGTTCAAACATCATGATTACCATCAACAACAAGAAAATCGTAAATATGTTGTCTCCCACCAGTGTTGCCATCTCCAATGTCATTGGGTGGGGGACAACTGATGTCTGATCTTGGATGTATGAACAAGTTAAGCTAAGCTTTTAATAGATAAACATGACGAATGCCATGTAGGACACGCTTCTCTAGCTAAGCCAGTGTGTTTATGATACAACTACTTTGGTAGCTATCTAATGACTGCAAGTAGCAAGACTGATATTTAGCACTGTGAGCGGCCTGTAGTGTAGTGGTTAAGGTAAATGACTGGGACACGCAAGGTCGGTGGTTCTAATCCCGGTGTAGCCACAATAAGATTCGCACAGCCGTTGGGCCCTTGAGCAAGGCCCTTAACCCTGTATTGCTCCAGGAGAGGATTGTCTCCTACTTAGTCAAATCAACTGTATGTCGCTCTGGATAAGAGCTTCTGCTAAATGCCAATAATGTAATGGAATGAATGTTTAATAGGTGTGTTCAATAAAGACATGGCAGATTCAAATTTGTTTGTTTGAGTGCTATTAGCTTCAGTACATTGTGTTTGTCTATACTTGAGACCTTGGTGAAGATCAGATCACATTTTATTAATGCAGAAAACCAGGGTTCACATACTTTTTCTTGCCACTGTAAATAAATGACTTACCAATACCATGACTTATATGTGTAATGGAGACTCAGCACTGAAAACCTGATAACATAAAGACTGAGTTTGTTCACCTTGTGGTGGAAACACAAGACTATAATGTGGCAAACTAACAAACAACAAACAATTTCATTCGGTGGGGGGCAATGAGGACATATGGTCTTGAGTGGTGTACCCAGTTGAAGCACTTGTGTGGAGTGCAGTGGAGAGCGAAATGATCCACCCTGAATCTGGAGTGTAGCACTGCTAGCTGTGGCCAGGAGTAAAATGGAGTGGAGCATAATTAGCAACAGTGCTAATCATGAGTGGTAGGGTCTCAACCAGCAGGGTACTCAATGGGGAATCCCATTCAGTGTCTGCAATCTGCTTGCACCAGCTGTGCATTCCTCTGGTGCAGTAACTGCAGTGGTCCCACTGATGGATTACAGGGTGGAAACAAAAGATTCACCTGAATGCAAGTTACAGAGGATGAACATGCCTGCAACTGCATTACCCCTCTGAATTGACAGATAATACTGTAGCAATGGTACAGGCCAAAAAAGAGGAGAGGACCTTCTTATTGAGACAGAGAAAAACACACAGATCAGAGGATGCCATAGCAGGGGATCAAACCCCCCCAAGAGTCAGCCACCCTACAGACTGTGCCACACAATTAAGTTTTGATTGCACCAAGCCATTACATTTTAAAAAGGCAAATGAATAATGACACCAGATGTGCTTTTACAGGCACTACAATGAACTGCTGGTTTTTAACATGACCAGAAACTTCTTGTTTTAAGGCCAGGATTTATTTTATTTCTTTACTCCTTTTTTTTTTTTGTTTATCAAGCTGCTGTAATCCATCATGGATGATAACAGATATAAAGGAAATTAATGTTGTTTTGACATTTTATTGGTTTATTTTCCATCTTTTGTCAATATCTGTGAAGGAGCAAAGGCAGATAATTACGCAAAGCAAAATGCAGTGATGGTTTTGTGGTTTAAACTAAGAGCATTCATCTAACTTTCTTTCAATCTTGACAATTGCTTCGGTATACCAAACGTGTCTATGAAAGCTCTTGGTATTACATTGACCCTGGTCTCACTTTTGATATCTATATTAAAAACATCTACAAATTGGCTTTCTTTCACGGAAAGAAATAGTGATAAAATCTGGTATTTCTGATCATTAGAGGATGCGGAAAGATGTATGCTTTTACAAGGTCAAGGCTAGATTATTGCAACATCTTGTCATTTGACTGCTCAAGTACATCATTAAAGAACCTCCAGCTGGTTCAGAATGCAGCTGCTCATACTTACAATATAACAAAGAGGTATGATTATAAAATAAGTCTGGGCTCATTTCAAGGCTCTGCTTTTAACTTTCAACGTGTTACACGGGCAAGCACTCGCATATTCGTTAAACATTTAAAGAAAGTTCTTCTACCTTACAAGCTTACACGGTTTCTTTTCAGGTCATCTAGATGTGTAGTACAGATTTTTGTTATATACCTCCTCTACTAGGGAGTCACCTTACAAAACTGGACACAGTCTCAATATTTAATCTAGGTTTAAAACGTTTACAGTGAAGCCTATAATCAGTTATAGTGTAGACATCGAGTTGGAGAAGGGTGCAAGCGAATACAGTACTGTGCAAAAGTCTTAGGCACCTGTATAACATTCTGTACAGATAAGATTATTTCAAAAAGAATTCAATGAAAGGTCCTAAATAAACATACTATACATTTTATATTACATTTTAGTAATTTGGCAGACTAGTTAAAAACTGAATCAAATCAATATTCTTTGTGACCACCCTTCAGCGTTAAAACTGCATCACTTCTCTGAGATGGCCAATGCTGCCCTGCAGTTCTATAAGACGATCAGCAGGGAGGCCAACTCCATTCCGTATCTTCTTCCCATAGCTCTTCTCAACTCCTGTCTCCCATATAAGATACACCTGTCCCAATCCCAAAACAGTCCTGTCTCTGCTGCCTCCTGACTCTGCTGCCCCTCCAGTGCCACTACACTGGAGCCCACCACGACACCTCAGGCCTGCCTCCTCTAGATGCCTCACCCGTGCTGTAGTCAATGAAAATGTAGTTAAGGCAATTATCAAACATTTTTTCAAACATAACTATCAATCATCTCTAGCCTTGGGAACGCAAGTTCAATTACCAGTTGTTTCCTCCGCCCATTCACTGTGTCATATAAGCGAGAGGTAAACAGGCAGTGGGAAAGGTCCAAAACGGTACGTTTCCTGTTTCTCATTAGCATACCGGTGGTTTGTTTCCCCGGCGATAGCAGAACCATGATTATTGTAAGGCTGTGTTGGCCTGAAGCCAGCGGCTGTTCTGGTTTACTTTTCTTGTTTTATTGGTTTTTATTGTATTTATAATTGTCTTTATTTGACTGCATTGACTTTAAACATTCTCTAGTTAATCTTCTTTCTGATTCAGGAATCACTAAGCTTCCTAAGCCCTGTGTGTCCTACTCAGCTGTGTGTCGGATAAATATGCATGTGTTTGCTTATACTTATTGAATACTGTTACTGGCAGTGTATTTATTGACACCTTTGTGTGAACTGCACCTGTGTGAATTAGCTTGGTGAAATCCAGTTTTTTTATAACTCCTGTTGGTGAAAGTGGATGGGGAAAATTGAAGCTTGTAATAAACTTGTCTACAGTATACCAGTATCCAACTGGTCTTTGCTTTGGTTAATTCATTCAGAGCCAGGGGCCTATTTTACAGATGTATGTTCTAGCTGAGTCCTTTGAACAAAGGAAAGGTAAAAGTGGGAGTGTTAGTGTTAGCTGGGGAAAGAGAGACTACTTGAGTAGTTTTACTCTAATTACATACGTGAAAGACGGCGAATCAATTCAGGTATATATGTGGCTAACAAAAATAGTCAAACGGTAACACGGTCAAATAGAAAAACACATTCACAATATCAGTCAAGACTAAGCTAAACTGGCTATGCCTGAATGTTTGTTGTTGAGTTTTACTGAGTCCATACGCATTGCTTCCTTATAGGAGCCGCGATGGTGCGGTGAATGATGTCCTGGAGAGGTGCGCAGAGCTGGGAGGTTCCCGTGGGCTGCGCGTTGTCATCTGGTCCGTTCGGTTCTGGAAAAATGTGTCCGCTGGTAAAAGTTTGTTGCTGTTGTTCGTTGGTGTGCTTTGCAGGGGTAAACTGATTTAGCGTTCCGCGTACACCAGTTTCCACTCGCTATAGGCCACTAAGTTACCGCAAGGTAAGTGGGTGTGTCCATAGGCCTGGTAGTGCGCTGTGCAGCATTCAGCCTCTGTCCGAGTCTCGGAGCAGATAAGCTGAAGCGAATGGCCAAAAAGGGTGCGTCGAAAAGAAGGAATGGGAAGAAGGGAGAAGAAAAGGAGAAGAGGAAGATCCCGAGAACATGTCTTGCTCTTGGGAAAGTTTATTGCTCCTGCCATTACGGGATTGGCTGAACTAAGCTAGACGTCATGCGTGGTGGACGTGGATTGTGAATCCTACAAGAGCGTCTGCCAAAATGCCAATGATGTCATAATTAAGCATCATCTGCTTTGAATTCCATGTTGATGGAATTATGGGAATATCATAATATAATAATATAGTACTTAATTTCGTCTGACTTGAAATGAAGATTGTCAACCCAGGATATGTGTTGCTGTAGTAGGGCATACCAAATCAAGCACTTCATACAAAAAACAATTTATTGTATAATATTAGTATACTATCATGTTCTCTTCAGTGAAGTTGTGATACCATGGCCTCATGGCCACTCTTTTCCTTTCCTTGCTCCTGACCTGGAAATTAAACAGGGAAATGGATCATCTTTAAGGGCATTTGAACCCCTTAGTTAGTAACTCCCAATCTTTAATTTTTAGCGCAAAAAACATCAGCGCATCCTTTGCAGAAGTCGCCGGAAAGCCAGACGTATAAATGATCGAACTGTGGATCCACCTCTCCCCATCTGCCATGCATCTGTCACATATGACGTAGCTTCAACTTAAGTTTGAAGGAGCAAGGATATTCCATTTGCTTAATTCACATTCTCGACTTCCCCGTCTTAATGTATTTGTTTTTGCCACTTTTGTTCGCCTCTCCCAATGGATGTAGCGAGGAGTAGATAAAAAGCAAGAAAAATAAAAAAAGCAATTTGGTTTTATAAGCAAAGATGTGGACTTGTCACCTGACTTGGAATCGAGTGACTGCAAATTTTACAACCTTGGCAGAGAGGGAAATGACCGGAGACTTGACTTGGACTTACACTCCCAAGAATCCATACCTTACTTAAACTTGTGGCATGATGATTAAAAACTTTAAAAACAAATTTCAAAAGCATTCTTGCAATCCAATTTTACGATAAATCATAGCTAATTGGACAATTTGCTTTATGCAACAGAAATAAATGTTTCTGAGCTGACTGTGCTCAGTTGGAGTGAGAGATGGTTTGCCAACTAATTGGCCTTGTGTTTTTCATTCGTGTTCAATAGGCCTAACAAGGCTATAGGCTTATAGTGTACACAAACACTGTTGTCCCTCCTTTAAATGTGCTAAGATACACAAATGATTACAGTGGCCATGAAGAGCTAGACAGATCAACAAATCAGAAACACCAAAACAATTAATAAAATGCATTCACAACTCCTAAAAAACACATTTCACAAAAAAGAAACCACAATAACATTTTCTGCAGCATAATTACAATGTCAGTTTCATTCACAGTTGCTTTTAAAGTGTAACGACTTCTAATGGAATTTAAATTTTAATGGAGTTAAAATAAGAGTCAAGAATGTCAACCCAAGGACAACTTGGTAGCGCTGCACTGAGTAAGTGGGCCATGCCATGGCTTTAGCATGTTACTGAAGCAGAATGAAGATATGGCACTGTACAAGCGCAGTCTATCCATAATTTGCACCAGGAAGCATTAGCTATCATTTTAAAGACTGTCACATAATAAAATGAAAAGATTGTTCAAGTTGCGTTATACCAGTCTTCTCATTACAGTTGGATGTAAGAAAAATTAAAAACTGAAATAAATGCAGGAATTAAAATTATACATATCAAAGATATATCAATATCAAAGACAGAACAGCATACTATCAACAAAAACTGTTAATTACTGAAACTTAACTGCAGTAAGCTCCACCAGCAATGAGCTGCTCACTCTTGACTGACACACCCCGAGCAGTGGCTCTTTTCCCACTTTGGCATACCGCAAGTCCCGAAATTACAAGAGGCATCTGGATCGTCCGGAAACTGTGAAATCAACAGCATGCCAGCACGCAACATGGCATACGCTGGCCAGAGAATATGGCCCATAGTGTGAGAGATGAATGCAAATGACAGGTTAACGCATTCTGAGAGTAAAGCAGTGTGGAAGGATGAGACAGGTAGAGCGTAACACACTGCGAAAGGATAGCCACAGCATAATCCGAAGCAGAATAGATTCCTGAGATGAAAAGACTGTGTGAGAGGTTAAAACAGACCAGGGCAGGTGGCACTGCCCAACGCTCAGGGCTCCTGTCAAGACTTAATTAATTAATTTTGGCATATGGCTACAAAGGATAATCATGGTTGGAAAAGAAGTACACAGGTTCTATGTTAAATAAATCCAATACTGGTAGAGGGCTCCTCTGTTTCCACTTATCATTTTATAATTCATTTGGGAGACTCTTTCAGTCTGAAGCAGTGTTGCATTTTTAAAAACCCTATCAGTGGTTTGTGATTGTACAAAGAAAGATCTAAAACGGAAAGCTTTGTCAAACTTGACTTCAAGCAGAGTCATTTATAAAATTGGCAAAGCGATTCTGGGCTTTAGGAGTAATGCATATGTGCAGAGTAGTCTACAGTAGTGGACAGAAGTAAGCAATATGATTGGAGTACTGGATAGGAGTAAGATATGTGTACTGGAGCAGCATACAGTTTAAGGAACATATAGCATGAATGAGTATGCGTGGAGTAAGCAATGGAATATATGGAGCAGCATTTTCTGGATCCATTTTCTGCTTTTAGATTAATGGCAGCAAAAGTTGCTTTTTATCAGAGGTTTGTAGTTTTCCCGTAGCTCATTGGAACACTGGGAATTATTCTAACTACATCCCAGAGATTTGAAATGGCTAGGCTCCTCTCCCTGAATCAAACATTATTCCAGAACTGCAAATGGGGAGAGCCATTGAGAAGCCTAGTCCTCAGCCTTGGTCCTCGGCCTTGGGGCCCGTCTCGCCCTTGTGGCCGGCTGTGGTGCCCGTGTTGGCTCCTGGGGGCGCGTGGCTGCCCGCTTGCGGTGGGGCTGCGCTTGTCGGGTCCGTGGGCGCGCCCCTCACGTCCACCAACGTTCCACAGGATGTGACAAACCTGCTCACGCCCACTTACATGCGCGTATACACACATACCACTTCAGTGAATATTTGGTTCATCTTGATGCTAACCTCACCTCTTGTTACAGCCAAGTCTTTAGTGTTGTAGTTGTCTTTGTACTGTCTTGAACGTATGTCTTGTGATGTTTTGTGTCTCTCCCCATCACTTGTGTCCCCCTCCCTTCCCCTCTCCTATGCCACTCAGCCCCCCCCCCCCCTCCGGCCCCCCTCAATCTGCGGCGTGGGGGAGGAAAGCAGTAACAGCCTACTCATGGAAGAAGACGAAGACTCGCTACTCCACCCCCCCCCCCCCCCCCATCTCATATCCCATCCCCATATGCCTAAATAAAGTATGAAATAAGCAACAGGGGGAACATCTGACACCTCTGGAAGAATACAAGGGCACCAATACTCCCCTGTTATAGATCAAACTGGCCCCAAAACACACGGCACCCAGATCAATCATACTGCTTGCCCAAGATACCGGGGACACAAAAAAAAAAAAAAAAAAAAAAAAAAACCTTATGGAACGAGAACCCATGGTAGATCGTGGATATTGGATACTGGATGTTGTATACTGAAAGACAGGACAAACTTTAAATTAATGTATTTTTAATAAATGTTTTATGGTAAATGTATTCCTCTGCTGAACAGTAGGCTAGTTTATTGGTTGCTAAGCAGCGGTATTGTTAACGTTAGCAATAATGTATCAATAGCTAAGCAACAGTATTGCTAATGTTAGCTAGCAATAATATATCCCCACTCTACTAGCTAAGCAACGGTATTAACCTTATGTACTAGCAATAATGTATCCCCACTGCAGTAAGGTTAGTTAGCTAGTTTACGTTACACCTGACGACACTGACACACAAGTCATTTGCCTTTGTTTTAGACGTTTATCTGGCCACTGTCAGGTAACGTGCAGTTAATGAAATAACTCATAGCGTCGCTATGAATCATCATTTGCTTCGCCGAGGTTTGGTGGTCTTGCTGGTATTTCGATCCGAGGATGTTGCCTTAGACACTTTAAAATCAATCATTTTGTTTTACTTTGGTAGGCTACTAGCAGCAAAATAATGACAACGTTAGGTTAATTTTGGTTACAAAGTAGATAACGATGATCTACAAACGTGGAGTAATATTAAAAGATGTGTGAAGATTCCATTTATCCGTGCGTTTATCATGGATATTTAAAATGGGGGCTCGTCCGGGATATTGAGCGTTTTGTAAATATCGTCAACCATTGAGTGTGCTTCGTAGGCTGTACAGAAACTGTTGTATTCAGAATGGAGAACATTGAAACCAAGCACGCGGAGTTTGAAGTGGAAACATTTATTAGAAACCTTTCTGTTTCTGGTTTTGACAAGTGTCGTAAGGCAGAATTAATTCGTATTGCACAGCATTATGGCATCCCAGTAACAACACAGTCTTTGAAAAAAAATATTCGGTCTGTGGTATGGGATAAGTTGGTAGAGCTGGGTATCTTTGTCCTGCCTGCGGTCCAACCTGAGCTGGAGCAGGGTGCTGCGGCTTCCTTCGGATCGGAGGAGAAGGAGAGGCCGTTGCCGATTACCCCGCCGCAGCCGGTAACTCTGCCGAGGTTCGAAGGGCTCTCGCCGGTGTCGGCGTCGTCTGAGTCGATGGTTGGGGCGAGGTTGAAAATTCGTTTAGCCCGCCTGCAACTAGAACAAGAAGCCAGGGAGAAACGGGAAGCCAGAGAGGCCATAGAAAGAGCTCAGAGAATTGAGTTTGAGCATATATTAGCTATGCGGACACTGGAGATTGAGGCGGAGACTAAGTTGAAGATACGTAAATTGGAGTTGGAGAGCGCCGCTGTGCAAGCTGCTACGTTACCAGCCTCAGTTATGCCCGCGCCACTTTCTACGCACTATGACGTGCGAAGGCACATAGCTATTCCCCCTTTTCGGGAGACGGAGGTGGATACCTATTTTAGCACTTTTGAGCGCCTTGCTACTGCACTAAACTGGCCAAAAGACATTTGGACCACCTTGCTGCAGTGTAAACTGACCGGTAAAGCGCAGGATGCAGTGGCTACCTTGTCGCTTGCCGATAGTTTAAATTATGAAGTCGTTAAGGCTGCGGTGCTCCGTGCTTATGAGTTGGTGCCGGAGGCTTATAGGCAGAAGTTCAGAGACTACCGAAAGACCTCGACTCAGTCTTTTGTTGAGTTCGCTAGGGAGAAGGGAGCTCTGTTCGATAAATGGTGTGCTGCTAGCAAATCCACAGACTATAATTCACTCCGAGAATTAATTTTATTGGAAGAATTTAAGAAGTGCACGCCAGAGAGGTGTGTAGTATATTTGAATGAGCAAAAGGTTACGTCCTTAAATGAGGCGGCAATCTTTGCCGATGAGTTTACCCTCACACATAAAGGTGTGTTTGCGACGTCTAGTGGGAAAACTGCTGAAGCTGAGGTTGCGTCATCAGTTAAACCCCCTAAATCTCCCCCTACACGCTCTAAGGAAGAGCGGGAGTGTTTTTACTGCCACAAGAAGGGTCATGTAATAGCAGATTGCTATTTATTAAAAAATAAAAATACCAGTACCCCAAAACCTACCGGGTTGGTTAGAGCAGTATCTCATAAACTTCCCAGTACCAGTGAAGAAGGTAGCGTTGGCTACGCGCCATTCGTATTTGAAGGATTTGTGTCTCTGGTTGGGGAACCGAATGTCCAAAAGGCAGTTCGAATTTTAAGGGACACTGGGGCATCCCAGTCCTTCTTACTGGCGGGGGTCTTGCCCTTGTCAGATACGTCCTCCTGTGGGGCGGACATCATAGTTCAAGGAATCGAGATGGGTTTTATTAGTGTTCCGTTGCATAAGGTGCAAGTTAACACGGATTTAATGTCTGGCTGTTTTAAAGTAGCCGTGCGTTCTTCTTTACCAGTTCCAGGGATAGACCTCATTATGGGGAACGATATTGCCGGTGGAAAAGTGTACCCTGTACTAGAGGTTGTGAAAAACCCTGAGACACACGCTATGCCAGAGGTTTCGAAAACTCCCTCTGACATTTACCCTGCATGTGTGCTTACCCGAGCACAAGCACGAAAATGGGGCGAGCAGGTGAATTTGTCAGACTCTATCTTAGCCACTCCGTTCGCTAGCGATGTTCCGGTACCCGAGAGATCGCCCAAAAAGGTAAAGGAGAAACACTTGTCAAGGGAGATACTTTCGATGAAGCTGCCAGTCACACGCGAGCAGCTTATTGACGCTCAGAAAACGGATACATCACTCAAGCAGTGTTTTAAATCTGCTGTCACCCTTGAAGCTGTGAAAGATAGGCCAGTAGCTTATTTCGTGGAAAAGGATCTGTTGATGAGGAAATGGTCATTACCTGTTGCCGCTGGCATGGATTGGGGTGTGGTAACTCAAATAGTTGTACCCACACCGTATCGCCAGCAGGTGTTATCGTTGGCACACGAGAACCCTTGGTCTGGTCACCTAGGAATAACCAAAACGTATAACCGGGTTTTGCAACATTTTTTCTGGCCCAAATTAAAGACCACGGTTACGGAATATTGCAGAACCTGCCATAGTTGTCAGGTGACGGGAAAACCCAACCAGGTAATTCCTCCTGCTCCTCTATGTCCTATCCCTGTTATGGGTGAACCATTCACTCAAGTGATAGCGGATTGTGTGGGTCCGTTACCGAAAAGTAAAAGCGGAAATAGCTGGGACGAAGGAGTGCCTTTTGCGTTGTTTGCCCTAAGAGAAACTGTGCAGGAGTCACTTGGCTTTAGCCCAGCCGAATTGGTTTTCGGTCACACAGTACGAGGGCCCCTGCAAGTTCTTAAAGAACAAATCATGTCTGACTCGTCTGTTAGGTCCACTAATGTGTTGGACTATGTAAGTGAGTTTCGAGAGCGCTTACATCGGGCTTGCTCTATGGCAAAAGAAGCACTTACCACTTCTCAGAGCGCTATGAAAAAGCGTTATGACCGGAAGTCGGTTGTGCGCTCCTTTAGTGTCGGAGATCAGGTGCTGGTTTTGCTGCCTATTCAAGGTTCTGCGCTGTCTGCTCGCTTCTCAGGTCCTTACACTGTGGAAGAGAAGTTAAGTGATACTGACTATATCATTCGCACTCCTGACCGTAGACGTCAGTCCCGAATGTGTCACGTAAACATGTTAAAGATGTACCATGCCAGAACTCCAAAACTGGAGGAGGATAATGTTTTACCGGTCTCGGTTATAGCTTCGGTGTTCCCGGTGGTCACTTCTGATCTGGCTGGGGATGAGGACGGTCTGCTGCTCCGTAACGCACCACAGCAGTGCGCTAAGCTACTAAATTCAGAAGTACTAGCGGATCTGTCTTCCCACCTTACCCATTTGCCAAAAGAACATAGTTCCGATATGGTCAAACTAATCAGAGTATCCTATGCTCTTTAATGACACTCCTACACAAACATCAGTGATACAGCACGACGTAGAGGTGAATAACTCTGCCCCAATCCGGCAGCACCCATATCGAGTGAATGCTGCCAAACGGGCGGCCATGAAAAAAGAGGTACAGTACCTCTTGGACAATCAGTTGGCCCGCCCTAGTTCAAGTCCTTGGAGTTCGCCGTGTTTGTTGGTGCCCAAGCCAGATGGAACACTCCGGTTTTGTACGGACTTTCGGAAGGTCAATGCAGTTACTGTACCCGACTCTTACCCTCTCCCAAGGATGGAGGACTGCATTGACAACATTGGCTCCGCTCGATATGTAAGTAAACTCGACCTGTTGAAAGGTTATTGGCAGGTCCCATTGACGTCCCGTGCTTCGGAAATCTCTGCATTTGTGACCCCTGACGATTTTTTGCAGTACAACGTCTTGGCTTTTGGGATGAGAAATGCTCCGGCCACCTTTCAAAGGTTGGTAAATAGTGTTTTATCCGGTGTTCCGAACTGCAATGCGTATCTGGATGATTTGGTGGTATATTCCAGTACTTGGACAGAACATGTACAACTCCTCCAAATGGTGTTTGACCGATTAACATCTGCTTCGCTAACTGTCAACCTTGCCAAATGCGAGTTTGGGAAAGCAACTGTCACCTACTTAGGGAAGCAGGTTGGTCAGGGTAAAGTACGGCCTGTTAATGCAAAGATTATGGCCATTACCAATTTTCCCGCACCTACGACCAAACGCGAGTTGCGTAGGTTTATTGGAATGGCTGGCTACTACCGTAGCTTTTGCCGTAATTTTTCTTCAGTCTTAGCTCCCCTGACAAGTTTGCTCAGTTCGGCAAGACAGTTTATCTGGACACAAGATTGTCAACATGCATTTGAAAGCGTCAAAGCCTTGTTGTGCAGTGCTCCCGTGCTCGCCGCCCCGGAGTTCGCGCTGCCGTTTAAGTTAGAGGTAGACGCGAGCGCCTTGGGAGCTGGAGCTGTGCTACTGCAGGAAGATGCAGGCGGAATTGATCACCCCATCTGTTTCTTTTCGCGGAAGTTCACTAAGCCCCAGCTAAACTACTCTACAATAGAGAAGGAAGCACTGGCCTTACTTTTGGCATTGCAACATTTCGAAGTGTATGTTGGATCCAGCTCTGTCCCAGTGGTTATATACACAGACCATAATCCATTAGTTTTTTTATCTAGAATGTACAATCAAAACCAGAGGTTAATGCGTTGGTCACTCATAATTCAGAGTTACAACCTAGAAATAAAACATAAAAAAGGTAAGGACAATGTTTTAGCAGATGCTTTGTCTCGTACATAGGGTAGGCCTATGTTAACAAAAAAAGAAAAGAAAACTATCATACTTTAAAAAGTATTGTATTCTGCATTCTTGGTATGAACAAATTTACGGGGTAAATTTGTTCTTGTTGGTGGGCGTGTTACGTTCCACGTATGTATGTCTGTCTGTTTCCCCCCCCCCCCCCCCCCCCCCTTAAACTCTACAGATGAAGCCATCAACCCTTTCCATTCGCTGTCCCTGCTGTCCATCATCATTGCCCTGGTCCCGCCTCCACCAATCACATCCCTCTGCTTATATAAACTGTGTTGGCTGCCCTATAGGGGGCGATGCTTGACTTGCCCATTCATTCCCTTCATAACCCTGTTGTGTGCATGCGTGTTCCTCCGTTCTCCTACTCCTGTGAATGTGGTTGTCCGTGTGTAGGCCCTGGGGCAGGTAAGACAGAGGCCTCTATACACTGTTGCTGCACGTAGGGTGAACCATTGTTTAGACACCTTAGGAAAGGGGTGATTGCCACCTATGTACTTTTGATTATAGAGTAGAGATATTATTTTGTTACAGTTAGTATGTATTTTGTTTTTAGCTCTCTTTGGTTTTGTTCATTTAATTGATTTGGCAACACCCAGGTCCCTGGGCCTCGTACCCGATGTGTCTTTGTCTTGTTTGAAAACTGTAAATAGCACCGCCTCTGTACATTTTTGTAAATACACCTATTGCACCTCAAACCTGGTTTGTTCGATCATTTTCACTCCTCAAATACATCCTCCCGGTCATTTTTATTTAATTATAATTTTGTTGCGTACTCCCTCCTACCCCTGGACGCCTGAGAACGTAACAGCACGGCTGGAATGCAAACTGACCAATACAGACAAAGGACCAGACCTATCCGTTGTATAATTTAGCCTTAAGGTTCTTTATTCTGAACTGACCCAATAACAATGATCTATGGAGCTTTACTCACGTGATTTGGCTTCTTATGTTGTCTGTACACTGTGCATCAATTGTCTTTTACGATTGTTACATGTCACACTGTGCGATGCAGCCCCATTAATATCCCGTCTTTCATTGCTGTCACACTGTGATAAGATCCAATAATTCTATAATAAGAGCAGATTCCATCCTATGATTACAGTGGCAGATTGCAGTACAGTACCTCATCTGACATCCATGTACATAATTTGAGGATGGTGGAGCAAAAAGCTGAAGACTAATTGTTAAAGCTGATCCGAGTGCTCATTTAGAATGATTATTCACTTTTTTCCGATCATGAGTTTTGCCAAAGTAATTGGATCATTGAGTTCAAAAATGAGGAGACAGAAAAGCAGAGGTACAAATCCAAAAAAGTTGAAAAATCCAGGCAGAGATCAAAACCATAAAATCCAAAAACAAACAACAGAACAGAATGGAGCGGAGCAGAGTAGAGCAAAACAGATAACAGGCCAGAGGTACGGGGAAGCTAGAACCGGGGAAGGGAACGGAATCAGCAGCAACAAGGGAACTAGCAACAAGAAACTGAAAAGGACAGGTTTAAATAGACTACTGATTAACAGACAACAGTGAAACAGATTACAGAAAACACAGAACCTCACAGTTAGTGAGAGCGACAATGAGACTAGCAATGTTGCTATGGCTAATGAGTCAATGGCTCTATCATTATTTCTGTAGCCTCTCAGCTTGCCCAATAGTAAAGAACAAGTGCATGTCACACTCATCATACAAATTAAAGGGATCATCTATCACGAAGAATGCACTGCTAGCTTATATTGCGCTGAATTTCTTCAACTTTCCCCATCTTTCAAATCGATGTATGTCAACGGTTTTAGGAATGTCTTTACACCTAGTAGGGAGTAAGTTAGGTGTACATTATAAGTTCTATCTTAACTCAACATCAAAACTAAATCAGTTGGTGCAACAGGTTCTGGACTTAACAGATATAAATGAGGAATTTGCAAGGGTGAAAATAAGGAAAAAGGTCTAACATGGTAAGAGAGAAGTGCCGACTTCTACATGATTCTTCATACATTGTAAAATGTTCTAATACAGTAATGTGAATGAATAATAATTGTGTGCTGACTGATACAGTACTTTTGTGATATGTGATATAGTAGGCAGCATATTTATATAAGGTATATTTGGGCTTTGAAGGAAGCTAATGATTGTGAATCGATTAGCCTCAATCAATTAGCTTCGATCCAGCAGATGCAGCCAATCTGGCAATTGGCAATTATGTGCAGCTGATTTTACCTGGCCAAAAATTAATAAAGCTGGTAGCCTCTGCATTGTTAAAACACTTTATGAAGATTCACCTTTTGAAGATGCCTTTTTAAGACTTGTGTTTTTGAGACCTCTGTATTTTATACTTTTTAGCAAAATGTTGTGTTATATTCCCAGTGTACTGAGAAACTCCTCTTAACTCGAGGGAACAGTTAGCCCTGAGCCGTGTATTCCTCTTAAATCATCTTCTGTTGAAATTAGGAGCATATATTGTGATATATATATCGTTACCATCTAAAATTGAAAATATATCATGATAATATACATTTTAGACCACATCGACCAGCCCTACTCTGCAGTGTTGAGGAGACTTTGTGAAGATTCACCTTTTGAAAGCACCTTTTTGAGACCTCTGTATTTTCTTTTGTAGTTTGCAGATGGCCAGGCACGTTCTTTTTGTTTGAGTCCTGTCTCTCACGTCCCGTGTTTCTGCCCCATAGTTTGTGTTTTTTTCCTGTATTCTCTGCGTGTTCAATTTCATGTTTTCCCTTTTGCCTGGTGTCCACGCCTCCCTGCACCTGATATTTGTTTCCTCGTGTGTTATTGTATCATCCATTTCTCATTGTCTCTTTGTTAGTTGTGTATATAATGGAACTCTGATTAATTTATCAGATTAATTAATCTGATAGATTTTTTTTTTTCATCTCTGGGACTGCGAGTGTTTCCGATCAGTTCACGTGACACCTGTCAGTCCATAGACCTTTTCAAATTTATAGAAAGAAATCCGACTTCTTCCAGGGTCAACTATAGGATGTCAGTACTGTTTAGATGAGTGAGAGAGAAATGAGGTGAACAAGAAAGGAGGGGGATATTAAGCGTGCAATTTAAGTAAAATGGCTTGTTTATAGTAGTAGCTGTTCAGATTGCCAGTCCTGTCATGAGAATTTCCATTTCATTTAGATGAATGTTTTTGTGACCTCTACAAACCAGTAATCTTTATCATTTTCCACATCATTTAGGGTTTATTGTTGTTAGCAAATGGAAACTAAATGCGGGCCAGAGGAAAAATGCAAGCCGTCCAAGCAGTTGATAGAAGTGAAAGCGGTAATGGAGCAGTTTGTGCTTGCGTTGAGACTGCGACGCATGCTACGAGATGCCAGACAGGCCAACATTAAGAAACAATCAGCTCCATACAATGCTTTTACCTTGTTTTGTGTGAACTCATCTTGCTGACAGTCTATATCGGCCAAGATTAAATGATTTAATTCCACCCTTCCTCAGGCCTTCCCCTGTAAATAACACTGGTAAATAATTACGGCTGCGAGGTATCATTAAAACAACGTCTGAAGTCTTTGCAGCTGCCTTTTTAAACAAGATAAGTTTGTCTCAATTGCTTTTTCTGACATGAAGCATTTCAGATAAAGCGAGTAAAAATGAACGAAGGGGCGAACTAAATGGTGATGGCTATAATGAATCAACAGTTGAGAGGCCAATGAAGAGCACATTAAGCAAATGTTGTCCTTTAATGACAATGTCTACGTCTGTTGCTATCAATGCCACTTTATTATTAATAGTAGAATATTATCAAAAATACTAGTTTGCGGTTGGAGAAATACAGACAACGGACTGCATAACTAACTGCAAAGCCTGTGCATTCGCGCATAGTCAAAGCAATTTTCTGTAAGGCATGTACAAGCACAAAAGTGATATTTTCACATTAACCATTCTCAACTTCCTTCCTGGAATTTTGTAGATCCATAACTACAAAAAGCACTGAAAGCCTGCCAGTTACGAACTCTCATTTGCAGAATGACATAAATAAGGAGATGCCAGCATCTTCCAGTTCAAAGCTCAATGCCCAGGGCTATCTTCCTGCTCCAAGCCTTATTCTCTGTCTGGCAGAAGGTAGACAGGTCTTCCCTCACTTCCAACTCTGTAAGTCACTGACCAGAAGTGATCTCCTCCCCTGCCACGCAGACACACCAGTAAATTCAACTTGCGACTGTTTTCACTGTATGCTGGTGGGAGGAAACGGGTCTCATTTGGCAATTCAACACTACGAGACCTCCTTTCATAACTCTGGCCCCACTGTGTGATGTATTCACTGTGCTGAACTGAGGGCAGTGCTACAGCTGGTGCTTCAAATTGAGCTTGTCATTCTTCTTCCTTCTAAACGGCCATACATCTCAGTAGCTTACTACTTTTTAGCTGCTTCCTATGCTGTAGCACCTGCAGCTGTGTCCTCACTAGTTTAATAACAAACCTGTGTACGGGAAAGTCAAGGTTAAGTTAGGCTTGAGCCATATTAAATATTATCTATTCGATTAGGCGATTAACATTTTGTCAAGAACAGCAGGTTATGACAGACTGTGACATATGTAGTACTAATGGTGTCCCCATACCAAAGGGGTTCCATTAGTCCTGGTGTTGTACCAATTTGCCACACTCTGTCTTAGTCTTATTTTAATAACTCTGAGAAAGATTTTTGGCGGAGATAAAAAAAAGAGGCTGAAAGTAAAAAAAAAAATAATTTCCTGTGTCACTCACGTTTCAAAGGAGCAACACATGTAGGAGGATCATTGGCTAGCTAGCAAGTTACTTCACTATTACTTCACTAACATTTTTTATTTGCACTAGATGACCCAGGTCTCAATGAATCAAAGTAGCTAGATGAATAGCAATACTCCTATGCTATTGGCCCATCAATTGCGGTGTCCATTCATGTCTGCTGCTGAGTTAACTAACTACAATTTGCAGGGCCATTCCTGTGGAGCTCAAATAGTCCTGCATCCCAATCTCTTTTTAATGAATTATACTACTTGTACTACCAGAAACGTTCAGCAGATTTATCCCGCCATTTAGACATAAGTAACCTCAGCTTCCACAAGCTTGTGCAATTGCAGGATCTGTTAGCACTGTCAGAGTAGCCCCCTCAAAACTCGAATAAGGGTATAGTGACATTTCTCTGCAATAACAGTGGTTGTTTTCCAACTTCTCTTTTTAAGTATAGACTATATTTTTACATTTTGTCTTGATACATTAATTGTTGGTCAGCTGTTAGCTATTAACGAAAAGCTCTGGCAAGATATATGTGGACAACTTGCACTCAGTTTTGCAAGTTCTGCTATAGGTAAAGCATGGCTAATTGGATCTGAACAAAGTTTCAAGCCAGTGACATCTAGTGGATACCTAGTGGACTATGGAATGGGCCCTGGCTGTCATCTTGTCAAATAGAGAAACCTCTGGATATGCCAGGCTACCTCACAAAGGCAAAGTATGACTCAGTTCCCCATTTGTACAATTTCTGTTCCATTGGCTCTCTACACATTGGATTTGAAATGAACAAATGTGACGTTAAAGTACAGACTGTCCCATTTAATTTGAGTGATTACACGCATCATACATAGTCCACCCATTTTAGGGGACCAAAGGTAATTGGACGGTTGGTTTCTAAGATACTTCTGAATAGTTATGTGTATTCAATCACTTCCTTAGTGCAGATATCAGAAAGACGCACAAAAGCTGTTCTGAAGTTTGTGGAACAGAGGGATTTAGTGTGCATGACATGATATGAAGAGATATCTTCAAGATATTAAGGGGCAGAATCCTTGGTAGTCTAAGGGGTGTGGGAGTGTTTTGGGAGGTTATAGACCAGGTGAGCACAGGATTCTGGGTGAGCTGCAGAGGCCTGCAGAGGCAGGGAGGCTAGCAGGGAGGCAGTTATAGTAGTCCAGGCAGGAGAAGACCAATGCCTGAA
This sequence comes from Conger conger, assembly GCF_963514075.1. Taxonomy (NCBI): domain Eukaryota; kingdom Metazoa; phylum Chordata; class Actinopteri; order Anguilliformes; family Congridae; genus Conger; species Conger conger. The sequence goes on along the minus strand of NC_083762.1, from coordinate 36,793,712 downwards.
CCCGGAGGTGGGTTGAGTAGGTGGTGAGGAACAGGGTAGCTCAGCAGAGGGTCTTGTTGGCCCAGGGGAGGAATGGGGTTGTCCTATTCCCACTGAGCCAAACAGAGCCGACTGATCAGATGGATAGGGGCCAGCATCTTAGAATTCCAGCATCTCCAGTTCACTTTTTTTAAACTCTGCATCTCTTACTCTCTTCCAGGTAATACCAGATTCCCAGACCGTATAAATATTATTAAAGTCATAATTATTCTGCATCATTCAGAAAATATTTGTAAATTAATATTTTGTGATATAAATAGTGTTTATTTTTCTCATTCTAATGTGTAGCTCTAATGATTAAAACAATCTTAAATGTGTTGGTAATTCCTCTAAAATTATTATCGTATATGGTAAGGCAATAATGGTGCCCCGAGATCTCAGCCACTTCTGATAGGGATATAGAGAAGAATGGCATAATATGCAATAGCGAACACCACTGTACCTACCATATATGAAGACACAGTTACCAAATGTGTCGAAAGAATAACAAATACAGTGCCTTCCATAATGTTTGGGACAAAGACCCATCATTAATTTATTTGCCACAATTTGAGTTTTGTAATAAAACAATCACACGTGGTTAAAGTGCACATTGTCAGATTTTAATAAAGGGAATTTTTTATACATTTTGGTTTCACCATGCAGAAATTACAAGAGTGTTTATACATAGTCCCCCAATTTCAGGGCACCATAATGTTTAGGACACAGGAATGTTATATAAATGAAAGTCGCGTTTAGTATTTTGTTGCATGCCACGACTTCCTGATGTCTAGGATCTATCAACATCATCAGAGCCTGGATATCTTATTTTCAGGTTGTCCTACAAGCGATACTAAAACTCTTTGCATTTGAATGGATCTCTTTGAGAATTGGAGAGTGGTTCTAGATTCAGCTGTAATTTATGCTGATACTGTATGTAACACAATTGTTGGCTAAAAGTCATCAAGGGTCCAAGGTATCAAATGAGCCAGATATGCAGTAGATATGAAAATAATTGTTTCTCCTGGATATTTTTTCCATTGAGTTCAACAGGAAACAATTATCTACTGCATATCTGGCAGCATCACGGTGGTTTGAGGCTCATTTGATACCTAGGACCCTTGATGACTTAAAGCCATTCAGCCAATAAATGTACTCCATACTGTATCAGCATAATTTACAGCTGAATCTAGTCCCACCCCCCAGTTCCCATAGCGATCCATGGGAGGACTATGCATAAACACTGCTGTAATTTCTACATGGCAAAACCAAAATGTATAAAAATGCCCTTCATTATAAGCTGCCAATGTGCACTTTAACCACAGTTCAGCCAAGATAATGTGAGTACATGATTATATTATCATCGTATCATTAATGGCAGCTCTAATGCTATACAAGCATGTGTGGATAAGCACGCTGGTCATGTCGTCCAAGAGGAAGAAATTTGCTCTTGGAGTAGGATTGCAGTAGCAAATATTTCTTGTCGTTAAGCCCTGCTTTTTAACTGTGCAACAGCTAAACGGTTGGGAGAAATGCCACAGCTCAGAGGGCAGGGAATAAAGGTTTGGAACATCATCCTTAACTGTCACTCCACTTTCTGCTTTTGCTTGTGCCTTTGTGTTTTATTCAATTTTTTCCAGAGCCCACCTACTTTCCCATTCTACACATGACAGAAATTTCTCAGAAAGGAATTGGTTTTTTTTTAGTTCATAGTAGTTTTATTTGCTGAATTCCGGACTCTCAATACCCTACTGTCCTCAGTAATGGCAGCACTTAAAGTTGTGTGGTGCTGATGGCCTCCGTTGAAATCTACCCCTTGTTATTTGTTGTATTCACACCAGTGTCTCTAAATTATTAGTAGCTAAATGAGCCAGGAATGGCCCATTGGGTAATGACATGTGGTTTTACTGTGGCAGAACAAAAAAGGAGGTTGGGTAGAATTGTGCTCCACACAAGCACAGGTGTAAATGCATTCAGCCAGCACATCACAACTCAGCGGGCTCCAACAGGAGGGAGGGTAAAGAAAATCATTATTCATCACAAACAGAAAAATATTCTGGTATTTTTAAGACGGCACATTGAACCCACCAATACTATGATCACTGCAATGGCCCATTCTTTAACGGCTTATCATAACATAAGCTGTTTGTACTTTTATATGAAGCTGTATATGGAGTCACACATCACCAACCATTATGCAGCGTTCACAATCTAACCACATCGATAGAATTATATTGTTCATAAAAATGTGCATTACGATCCAGAACACAAAATATGACAACATGCCTATGTGTCTAAATTGTTATATGCGGAATGGGAATCTGAAATGGACAATTAATATGGGACAACTACTGCACAGACACATACATGCAGAAGTCTTACATTGTAGTAATTATTGTAATAATTATAATAAGCATTTTCTTTTGACAAAAGAATAATAGTACAGTGATATGTGGTCTGGTCTCTTGAATAACAAATCTATTTTGTGCATTCATATCTTTGATACTAGCCAAAGATATATATCATCTTGAAATGGTTATACTATGCCAGACACAATACTGTCTTACCTCACCCTGTCCAATAGGTGGAGCCGGCACAAAGCAGAACACTGCACTAGAAATTTGTCTCAGGTATACTAACACATAATATGTTCCAATGTAATCAAAACCTAAATGCATTTCTTTTTAGGGAACAAAATAGCAATTTAAATGTCAATGGATTTTCATTTAAAATGATCATTTAAATCATTTTAATATTTAACCTTTAATACAATAAACAAACAGAGGGGAACATAACTACATTTTTGTGTGACATTTCATAATAATGCACTTAACCCTAAACTAATGAAGCAGCACATGATTCAGCAGGCATAATAAAACTATGGATATTGTCACAATGTGTATGTTGCCGGAAAAATCTACATTTCAGTGCCACAAAAACAACTTTGCAAGTACACTCTGTTCTTTTTGATTCAGGAAGTGGTTTTGCTCAGAGTGAATCACACTATCTCAAAAAACATCTCAAATGATGTCACTATCTTCTGTAATTTTGAACTGAACTAACAAATAAAGGCCCACGTGTGAAGTTATATGAAGAGAATAGTCTTTCGCTAACATTTAGCTGTTCTAAATGCACTTTAATGCAGTTGGTGCAATGTTTTAAAAAGCATGTGACTTTTTCAGTATGAATTTGTGAGTGATGCATTTATTATTGACATTGTTGCTGCACTTATTTAACTCCGCTAGGCATAATAATTATTTTATACTGTATTTTGCAAATATTGCCCACAAGGGGAACCAGGGATCTTCTGTGGCCAAAAATGTAACCCTGAGAAAGTACTGAATTTCACCGCATTTACCAAACTGGTGTAGTAAACCACCGGGTGGTTTATTGCACACATTTGGTTATCTTTTCATTTTACCACCCACATACCATTTCATAGGGTGCCCATGTACTGTGAGCTTAATATGCGCAATAAAAAACACATTTCCCTGATTTTATATTTTAATATATATTGCATTGTTCCAGGGTGCAATTGAAGCCATATCAAGCTCTTACTTATGCATGAAGTTGAAATAATAGCAGGGTGAACAAGAAATAATTATTCAGAGTAATGGCCAGGCTGTGCATTGGCTGAGCTAGGTTTGCACATGAATTATATGCTTCTCACTTTCATGTGTGGCTGGCCTCAGGGCAGTTGGTCATAATGTAACAGGACACCTTACGTCCCCTGGGGTGCCAAGACCGTGGGATCAGGACCCAGGTGTACACGGGAGTGCTGTATGTCACGGCAGTACCAAACCCCAGCTACAGCAGCGGGACACTGGAAGCAGAGAGTGCCATCGCTCATCTTGATTTATGATGCCAGGAATAAGCGGATTTTTCCAAAACCATGTACAGTATGACTTATTCGGAAAACAAAGAGGCCTAATTCCTCTTGGGCCTCAGGGAGAAGCTTGGAAGAAGGGGAGCCCGTAGGTACGATGGGGGCGTCATAAGGTGGCGGCTCGGGAGATGGGTAATGAGCGTTCAGTGTTCAGAGCGCTCACATCGCGAGGTCACACTCCTGGCCCAGACAGCCTGTGTTAATCCACTGGTGTCTGAACAACCGGTAAATCCTGTCAGTACACCTGGGTCAGTCTTTGTCAGACTCCGTTTAGAGAGGCCATTTTTCCTTTTCTGGGCATTTCAAGAGATGCCAGAACATTTCAAAAAGAGATGATGTCTCTTTAAGCAAAACTTCCACTCCCTCATTTGTTTCTATACATTTTTGCAAATGTTTATGGCAACTCTATATATCCAGTCTTGCTGCCATTCTCATTCGCAGTGTTAATTGTGTGCCTCATTTTCAAATTGACAGAGTATTGCTGATTTTGTGTAGATTTCTATATAGCGCTTGTATGTAGTGGTCTGCTCAAGAATGTTTGACTGCCATCTGGTGGCTGGTTAGTGTATGCTACGGGGTGCAATATACAGTACTACTTTTGTGAAAGGTATTGGATGTGATTTTCTATGCTGTGAGAAATACTGCTGAGGGATGTGATATATAGCTGACTGGTTTGTGTTTGGTGTGGGATGTGATATATAGTTGACTGAATTGTGTATGGTGAGGGATGTGATATATAGCTGACTGGTTTGTGTATGGTGAGGGATGTGATATATAGCTGACTGGTTTATGTATGGTGTGGGATGTACAGCATATAGCTGACTGGTTGTGATACACTGGGAACTGAGATGGTGGAGCAGAGACCGTCCTCTTTCTCTGTAACGTGGCAGCCTTCTGATCCAGAGCAGTCATAAAAAGATGGTCCCCCACTGGGGGCGTTCCCATAATGCATTGCAATGTTTATGAGTGCAGTAAACTCTATCCTAGCCAGTGTGACCCCTCTCTACTTCCTCATTTGAAGGAGTCATACTGAAACTGCTTGATTCCGTACAATGGCTTACATGGAAATCAATTCATTCCTGTGACAATGATGTAATGGAATAACATACCATGCAGTGCCTGTGAGCTAGATGGCATGTCAGTTGGTAAATGCTTCATTTGATTTTTAAACGTTGGCGGGATAGTGTTCGAGTGAAACTCGAAAAGTACCACGCCCCTGGTTCAGTTACATGCCATCTCCTGTGGTTTCTGGTGGCTCACCACAAAAAATGGTAAGGCCACGGTTTAACAGCTCTCGTTCTCTCTCTCACTCACTCTTAACCGCTCTTTCTCTCTGTCACACACCCTCTCCAAGGGAATCTGACAGATACTGGGACTTGACAATATACCCTGTCTCATTACTGAACCCAACACAGACAGCACTGGGATCTGACCTGTGCATACCTGTCAAAACATAACAGATCTTCATAACAGGGATCTGATCTGTGTATGAGATCTGTACAGCAGTGAACACATTGTTAGTACTGGGGACTGATATAGTGGGCCAGGGGCTGAACAAATGAACTGCATAGGCAAGTTTAACTACATAGGTAACTACCTTCAGTGACCACTTTAATAGGTAGAACTGTATACCAGCTTATTAGTGCAAATATCTAATCAGCCAATGTGACAGCAACTCAATGCATACAATCATGTAGTAGTAAAGGTAATAGAGAGGTACAGCTGTGGTTCAGAGGAAATATCACAAGCAAATGGTTAACATGTTTTCCCCCACCAACCACGTACTGTTGGCACCTCTGATGTATGTGGTGCGGGACATTTAGCCTCATAGGACCGCAGCATTTGCTGTTGAAGAATGCCAGATAGGACATCGCAGAACCTGGCGAACTCATCATGCAGCTTTGGAGCTAGCTACTATCCAATTGGGCACATCTCAAAGTAACATCTCAACTGCTGACCTACTGTAGTAGTTTACTTCACAGCTAACGTTACCCCTTATTATAGTATTATAGTCTTACAGTGTGACGAAGAAACAAATGAACAAACATGAGGGAGCATAATCCGTAGTCCTCCCCCAGACTTTATCATCAAACTTACACCTACTTACTAATGCGATTGTCTAATCAGCCAATTGTGTGGCAGCAGCGCAATGCATACAATCATGTAGATACGGGTCAGGAGCTTCAGTTAATGTTCACATCAACCACCAGAATGGGGACAAAATGTAATCTATGTGACTTTGACCGCGGAATAACTGTTGCTGCCAGACAGGGTGGTTTCAGTACCTCAGAAACGGCTGAGGTGTTACATTTGTTCTGATTCCTCATGTAGTCTCATTTCATTGGGCTTTACATCTAAAGAATTCAAGAATTCCAAAGAAATAAAGAATTCCAATTATAGATTGGAACAAATTAGAGAGCTGCTGCAATGTCACCTTACGTTACTTTACATTTTTCATGATGCACCGACTTCACTCAGTGAGCGAGCAACCATTTATATTGTTCCGTTAAATTAAATCACTTTTTTTCAGACAAATACAATGTAAAATGAAGACCATCTTAACTGTCCTTGGTTGTACTGCTTCTTTTTACGACACATCTCTTGTTCTTCTCAAGTTCCACTGTTGCCATGCTGCGATGGATTGTACTTGGCTATCAATCATATATTTTTGATTTACGAGAGGAAATACATGTTATGTATGGCTATAAACTTGGGTACTAAAATATTACTTGAGTGTCCTTCCCTGTAAATAATGCAGAGATGGAACCCTTAAGCAATTCACCTTTTTAAAAGGACTGGAGCTACTGCCCGCAATGTTATGACGCTGCTGTGTCGTACATTTCTTGGGCATATAAACACTTCACACAGTCACACTGCCATTTCAAATGCGTGTTCCTATCACCGCCCAACATATGTTCAGACTTGACATTCTGTCTGGTCACCACACTACAGCGGAGCATGAGCGGCATAACGGACACATTTGGCCACCTGCCCAGAAAACTCTCACATCACCCCCAACAAACAGACAGATTTGGTATGAGGGGCAACATTAAAGCTAGGGCCCTACTGCTGAACTGCCTGAGGGGACCTTGGTGTGCACATTCACCTGGGAGATGGCCAAATGGTCAAAGTCAATTAATTTATATATGACAGATGGGTCTCTGTGGTAACCTTTAAAGTCATATAATCAGTGGCAGCTGGTGAGCTGGAAACGGGAGCGACAGTAATCTTACTATTAAACCGGTTATTGGTCTCAACCAGCATTCATTTATTTTGCTTGATTAACAAGCGTGTCAAATAACCGAATAATCCATTGGCAAGTAATCCCAAAGCTTTCTCCTAATTGTGTTTCACATCATAGTGTTACTTTTCTTCTCTTCTATTTTTAACTCTTTCAGTTCAGGAAAACCAATGTAAAATTGCAAGATTTATTTAAAGAACAGAAACTTCATAACATCAAGCAATTTTTTTATGAGCATTTAAACTTCACCATCTGAACAGATCAGATCACTGCATCTTTACATCATAGATACACCTTGAATCTTACCATGGATAATAAAGGATAAGTCCACAATATAATATAGTATAGAATAATATATAATAATAATTTTTTTAGGAAACATTTATAATAATTCTATACCTACTGGTATTGATTACCTAAATAAGTACTTGCTTGTTTATCAAGGAAAGTAAAGAGAAAAAAAAGCTTTGTAAAGAGTAAAGCTAAGGTTTCAGGCCCTCATTTCGAGTTCATCAACCATCACTGCAAATGGTTTCAAAAACCATATGGCATGATAACAGTTCATTTTATGTCCCAAAGGACATTTATAAAATTTAAATATTCTGCTAAGTTAAGGTAAGTGTTTGTCGAATGAGACACAGGGAAAGTGCTCACTTGTTTAGTCAGTGTTGTGTTACATTTAAAATCTCTTTTTGTATCCAACTGCATCCTTTCCCTGGGTTTATCCTCTGACAGTAGCAACCTATGTGCTTTAACATAAACTAATTTCTTCAGCCCAGAAAGAGCAAATTTCCATTTGACTGGAACTTCCAAAATTCCATTTCTCTTGGAAAACAACTGGGTAAATGAAGACAATCTGAGTCTCGGCTCAAGGCTACAGTGTTCCGTATATCCAATGTTCGACCCTCACCACTTTCCTTAAAGCTAATGCACCCTGGGCTAATGTTCAGATCGGTGGGAATTGGCCGATGCAGACAGTGTCTGGCACACCGTGGCCGTACCCAATTCACCGCAACTGCTTCAGGGAGGTCCCTGAGTACTGAACAGGCTTCTTGGGATCGGCAAGCAACACAACACAAATCAACACCGCGCGGGCAATCTCTAAAGAGGGAGAAAGTGGTGTGGTGGCAGCGGGGGACCGTCACATGCACCTCCCGTTGTAATGGAATGTGACCATTTTCTTTTTAAACCCGTCATCTCTCACTCACTGGTGTGGAAGACGCGCCTGTGTCTCCCGGCGGCCGGTTTGCATCCCCGCAGAGCCAGGGCTGTCCCTCGAGGGCATGCTTCACGGTCCCCCTACCACTCCTCCATGCCCCATCACCTGCAGGAGGACAGCCTTCTGCCCGGCGAAGAAAACAACATATCAGAGGTACAGAGAAAACATGAGAAGTGATATTTAAAACAGGAGGTTAAGACGTCAACATGAACTCCTACGCACCGAGGAGGCAGGGGAACGTTTGGGAACTAGCCCTTTCACACTACACCCTGTGCTTACTAATTCAGGAGTGAGCTTTCACAAGAATGATAGCATCAACGTCGGCGCCCGTCTTAGCAAAATGAACAAGTTCACACCAGATTTTTTTTTGATTGCACAAACCTGCTCCCCTCTTGCCCAGTATTATGCGAATGGAGACATCATTTGTTGGAAAAGAATGCGATCCAGCACGCACGGATTAAAAAGGAGTCAGCACTTCAGGTTTTTTGGTTCTCGTGCTCACGTGGACCCATTAAAAGGGAAGTGGGAGAGCGTTTTTGAGGCCCGCATGGGAGTGATTCATCAGTTTCCGATGCTTTATTGATCTCTGCTCCAGCCCTTTCACTCTTAACGTCTACTCTGTTAGTCCGAGTGAGAGACAGAGCCCGTTGGACGGTCACTCTTCACTTCAGACAACAGGGAATGGGGGCCGACCAGCTAGGAGTTATGAGAGAGAACGCAAGATGGCAGTTTAGCAAGGGGTTTAAACTGCATGTCTCCACCCACCATGGCCGCAACACTTCGCTTTTTAATGTTTTTGTGTTCGTTTCCACTGTGATTTAGCAGAGGGGCCAACAGAAATGCAGTTTTCCCATAAAACCTGATCACCCCAAGAAATACGGCTCTAAAACTGTCCTTTCCACAGAAATGGTTTCCATAAGCTATCGTTTTTATCCGTGTGCCTCAAATCAAGATGGATTTCACACCATGGCTTCCCATTTCAGTTAACTTCGGATCAACTCACATTTGTTCTCGAATGCTATTACATGCTTGTCGTACAAAACACATCGGAATTACTCTAACCCAAAGTGGCATTATTTCCAAGTTAGTAGTCAATTAATCAATTAATTAATCAAAAGCAAGTTACACTGGATATGACCTTTCATGTCAAAATGGGGATTTTGACTTAATTCAGGTAATTACTTTGATTTCAACCAACCAAAAGAGTACAGTGTCACATGTCTCTAAATGTGTTCACATTCAGGAACTAGATCATGAGACCAGATGTTTTTATCCCCTGTTGACACTTCAGCTACCGGGACACAGCATCACATGTTTGTTGAAAACACAAAGAGCCAAGAGCTATTTCAGTTTGAGGTTCTAGGCTACTACATTACATTACATTAATGGCATTTGGCAGACGCTCTTATCCAGAGCGACGTACAACAAAGTGCAAAGTGCATACCCGTAACCAGGGATAAGTGTGCTGAAAGACCCTAGAGGGAAGTACATTTTCAACTGCTAACTGCAGAAAAGAGATAAGGACCAGGGCTTATTTGATCATCAGAATTTTAATTTTTTTAATTAAAAATAAAAAAATAAATGTAATCATAATACCGCAACACGCAAATGTATGAAACCCTAGCCAAATACCGCTTACCTAGCCAAACAAAACTAGCAAAGGTATCGTCCTAATACACAAGTAAATATCACAGTTAAAGACAACAGTTAAGGTTTACAGGGTGGTAGGGAGGGACTGGGAGAGGTGTGTCTCCAGTCTGCGCTTGAAGATAGCAAGAGATTCTGCTGTTCTGACCTCAGTGGGGAGTTTGTTCCACCACCGTGGAGCCAGAACAGACAGTAGTCATGAAGGGGAGGTGGAAATTCGGAGAGGGGGAGGCGCCAGGTGGCGTGTGGTGGCCAAACAAAGAGGTCTGATGATTTTTTGTAGGTAAGCTGGGGCTGACCCCTTAACTGCTTGGAAGGCTAGCACCAATGTTTTGAATTTGATGTGAGCCATGACAGGCAGCCAGTGGAGGGAAGTAAGCAGAGGGGTGACATGCGAGTATTTGGGAAGGTGGAAGTCCAGACAAGCTGCTGCATTCTGGGTAAGTTGCAGGGGTCTGATGGCAGACGCTGGGAGGCCAGCCAGTAGTCCTGGCGGGACAAAACCATTGCTTGGACCAGGAGCTGAGTCGAGTAGGGGGTGAGAAAGGGGCGGATTCTCCGGATGTTGTATAGGAAGAACCTGCACTCGGGCAAGCAGAGATGGAGGCTGAAACCTGTGTGTCAGATGGTGGGAATGAGATGAAGAGTTGGGTATCATCCACGTAGCAGTGGTAGGATAGACCATGAGCAGTGATAACAGGGCCACTACAATATACAACTGATAACAAATTACTTCAAGTAAAGACTCCATGAAATAGATAGCATAAAGAGATTGAGAATGAGAATGCTAGCACATGAGACATAGATTTCACATGAAACGTAGCTTTGTCATGAATTGATGCTTTAAACAGGCAACCAATAAACCTTGGAGACCTGTCTAAGAACCTTGGAGGCAACACTGTGGCAGATTTCTTGTCAGCAGTGAAAGATGTTAAGTAAAGACAAGTTATGACAGGGTATAGACATTGAGCAAAGGCTGGCAAAGACCAGCTGAACCCTGGTTACCCAGACAGGACAGGTGTGCTCAAACTGCTGAGCAGGGAAGCAAGAGACACTTACTTCCTACAAAAAACAAATAAATCCTACATTTTCAGCCCTGCAGGGCGCAAACATTCTGACCATCCTTGACTGAGAAGACATGTACGGTAGCTGTACGGTACTTGGCTTGCAATTGCCTGAGAGACAAGGAGTGAAACAGAAACCAAAGCACCCTGCCTGAAATGCTGCATTATGTTATGTTATGTTATGTTATGTTGTATAATCGCCTTTTTTGTATCTGTGTTTTCAATATTACATAAATTGCATAGAAGTTATTAGATACAGTACATCTTGTGGCATTAGTACATTTGATACATGAGTGGAAAGACATCGTTTTTTTTCATGATACTACTAAAAGGAAAGGCGTAAAAACGCCCACCTGGGAGCACAAGAGACAGGGTGCGTATAACTGAAGCTGAGGTGTGGCTCTTTCTAATGACCTCAGAGAACACGCCAGAGGAAATGCGATGTCTCAAGAGCTTCCCCCGCCAGCATTCGAAAATCATAACCGAATTAGCAGTTTGAGTAAGTACGAGGTATTTCCAGGAAAATCCACCCATCAAAATAAAATCCCCCAAAAATGTATTCACTGTATGCTTACCGGTTACTAGGAACATATCTCAAACATTGAGGTTTTATATTCACTCGGAAAGGAAGAATATCAATTCAATCAGGAAATACCCACAGAATAACATTTCACTGGGGCAAAACCACTGTTACACAAGTACTTTTATACATGCGAAACGCACTACATCTCCACTGAAAGCACAGAGCACTCCACTCTGGAGGCATTGAGTTTCTCCTAAGAGCCGCACTGCGTCAGTTGATGTATTGGCCAGCCGCGTCATCTTGTCACTTACATATGAACCCAGATGGACGCAGCCCTGGGGAAATGGCCCGGCTAATTGAATTATCCAGACTCAACAGAACCCGGCTTGAGCAGCGGGATATGGGCGGCCACTGCACACCCCGCAGGCCTCTGCTACTAAGATTGATCAGACATTGATTTCATTTGAAGTGACGGTAAGATGTGGCATATGTTCCCGGGTTGAAATCTCAAAGGCAATTAGGTGAAGCGTGATGGAGGGTTGGGGAGGGGGGGGTAGGGAGGACCTTTTGAAGCCTCTATTCAAACAAAACATAATTTCTCATCATTGTGTCCAGAAACAATATATACATTTTGTGTTTGACGGTCATGAAAATGAAAGAATGGAACTTTTAAAAATGTGAAATTGTCTAGTTGCGTCATTCCACGAGCAACACGCACAGTCTACGCTGATGAGGAAGAGAACGTGTTTGATATCATACCATGTTTGAACAGCGTGCTCACTCTGGGGAACAGTGGCAAGTTTACACTTCCCAACGATGATACTGTTTCACTTCTCCATCTTAATGAAAGATTAAAAGAAAGTAGAGTCCGCTTTTGTCATTTTGTGAAATGACATTTACCATCTATTGACTTTTGTGCTCGCTGAGCCGTAGTAGATGGTCAAGGTGCTGTCATAACGGGAAATGAAGATAAGGTAAGTACACAACCCCTGCAGTGACTGAGATGCCCTAGGTAACCTTGAACACCTGCAGAAATGCTCGATATGCGCATCAACAATGGCCTGCTAGCTGTTCCTGAAGATTTGTTTACCCATCCATACACCTCTAGCAAGCACGAAAGCGCTCAAGTCCTTAATACTTAACGGAAAGATAGACAGGCTTTGTGAGTTCAATTTTTATATATATCATTTGCCCAACACCCCACCCCTCCTTCATTCATATTTGGCAGGGGGTGGGGGGTGTATAGGAGAGCCATACCAGGAGACGGAGATGGAGATGGCAGTAACTCCAATTTCTTCCACACTGTATCTCCTCCACCTATTTAATGAACAACGCCTGTATTACGCTGGGACATTGCGCCAGCCTGGTTTCTAATCCTCTGCGGTTTCTCACCCTATAACAAGATATGAGAATTATCCTATGTAGGGGAACATGCAAAACATCCAAGCCCTTGCGGCAAATGGGAATGGAATCACCAGTGTCAGAGTCATCTGAAAATGAGTCCAGACCTGCCAATCACACTTCAGGCAGCTGTGTAGAGCACTGAAACCACTATGTGCTGCATTCAAAGAGCTAGACTCATAAGCAGAGTTTAAACCTGCCACTCCTTTTAAACCAGCGAGCAATGCACATAATCCAAGCTGGTATAATACATATCTGACAGTGTGATATGTAAAAAAAATCTGATTCACAAATAGGTAATGGATTACTTTCTTTCATGTCCTGTACTAGTCATTCGTTTGTAGCCTTGCACAGGACCCATGCAAGAAACTTTAATGTGTGAATGAAAGTGCTTTTACACTTCTGCCATTTTGATACTTTCACAGACTAACAGATTAATAGCACCAGTTTTCACAATTTCCAAATATTCATAATATAAATGTTTGTCATTATTTTATTCATTATACTTAATATAACCAATCTGTAAGTCTACATGTAGCCTTGAAGTAAATATGCAGGAGTACACACTATGAATCAGCCTTAGGAAAGGAATTTCTGAATAACACATAATGCACATAATAAACAAGTACATTTTTGGGGGCCCAGATTCAATCAAACTGAACAGCATTTTGTCAAGATCCGCACAGCCGTTGGGCCCTTGAGCAAGGCCCTTAACCCTGCATTGCTCCAGGGGAGGATTGTCTCCTGCTTAGTCTAATCAACTGTATGTTGCTCTGGATAGGAGCATCTGCCAAATGCCATTAATGTAATGTAATGTAAAAAATGTAATGTAACATTAATTTCAGTAACCTCCAAGCACAATGGACTAGCTCTTGCTTTCAGTTAAAGAATGTGCCAAGCTGCGGTTTGGTCAATACGAACTGGAAGCTGTAACAGCAGGCATGTGGATTTAAATGTTTAGATGTCTGTCAGGACATGGTAAACCAAACTGAATTATTCATGCCAATCGTTTAATTTGTTCAAAAAAAAAAATTTTTTGATGGAGCAAAAGTCCAAGGCAGTCAAAACATGAAGGATGAGGGCCCTTAGGAAAGAAAGAAATCTAAGATAACCGAATACAAAGACCTTCAAGAAAACGCAGAAGCTGCTTTAAATGTCAACAAAATTCTGTTATCTTAGATTTCTTTCTTTCTCAAGGACCCAACCCAAAGTCCTCCAAGGAACTCAATTCCTTCTCGTTGTGTAAGTCTAGGGTATTTGGTCTTTCCCCTGTCTATGTGTCATGTGACTGAACCAGCAAAATGAATGCCTCTACTTTGCTATTGTGCCTGTATACTTACACATTATCAGGTACATGCTTCAATATTGTAATTACAAAATGCATAACAATCAATACTACGTGCCGTATGTTAGAGCTTAGATTAGCATAGAAATGCCTTTCTAAAGCAAACCTTTCAAAATTGCCAATAAACCTTGAAAATGACTATACACTTCAAATTTATGGTGTACTCGTAAAGCCTGAACATGAGTTATAATGAAAAACCAAAGAAATGACAGTGGAACCAATGATTCCACAATTAGCCTTTCACAAATCAGTTTCTACACTGTTTACACTGTCACAACCCCCCTCGTCTTCCTTCTTTCAGCTTACCAGCAGGAATTCATGCTCTTATCAGTCTAAATGTACGATTGCTTTATATTCATGTTCACTCTTGCAGAAATGAATTCATGCCAGTTATACAGCATAATTCAATTGTAACTACCTTTTCACATAGACAGTCATTATTTACATGGCTGCTTCAATGCAGAAAGATTTCCATTAGTTTAACAGTGTTTCCAAGTCATGAACTAGCCCAAAACAAAAACTAAATGATTTGTAAATGAGACTGATAACAGCTTGAAATCACTTACCATTGTGCTGAATATAATACAGGAATTTTCTTTTGTTCTATTTCATGAGAAGTCGGCAAGGGTGTCCATCACAATCTTAGACATATATCAGCCTCCCTTTATTTATTTTGGAGAGGACAGACACCCACAAAATGTGAACACCTTGGTTTCAAGGGTGCAATAATTACTCTGAGACAGCTGTACACCTCTCCACAGAAACCTGTGTTTTAGTGCAATTACAGCGTAATTGTCCCCACATAATATACAGTGAACACTTCACTGTGTGTGTTCTTTTCTCACGTACCCAGTTTTCTCATGTATCTGCATTTTGTTTAATATGGATGTGTGGTAATAAAGCAATTTGTTCTATTACTGGGATCTATAAAGTACTATGACTACATACTATGACTGCTCCTGTTTCAGCTTCAATTCCTGTTGTGCTCTTCGTCATGGCCACAGTGAGAACTGAAGAAAGCTACATCCCTCCAAAAGATGTTTTTTTATGTGAAGGCAGTGTTAGGAAGAAATTGGCAAAATCTAGAACAATATCAAAATAGCTTTCAGGAATTGCAGGAATGAAATCATGTCTGCTTCACTAACATTGCAATTGAAAATTGAGCATCAATTTCAACTGATAAACTGCATAGTACTGACTTCCTCTCTACACTGAACACATACATCTGATCTGAAAAAGACTGGAGGCCCTAAATGCAGGTTTATCCACATGAGGCAACCAGGATCTCTCACTCCCAACTCTCTGGCTTATCCAACAACCTAGACATTGTTGCTGGGTGTCACAAACCC
The DNA here is from genome assembly GCF_963514075.1 of Conger conger. NCBI lineage: Eukaryota > Metazoa > Chordata > Actinopteri > Anguilliformes > Congridae > Conger > Conger conger. Next base: position 36,778,019 of record NC_083762.1, on the reverse strand, counting down.
CATTTAGTTCTGAAGCCAAATATTAGCCCCTAAGTAGAATGTACCATGTATAAAAAGCTGCACATAGGTTATCCTTATCCTTAAGACTTACTCTTCCTGCCTACTTGTGCACTGATGATAGGGACTGTATTGCATAAGTACATTAATGTCACATTATATAAAAGTTTGCATTCGAACATTGCCACCAATCAGTATGGGAAAAACACTGCATTTTATACAAGTCGCATAAAAGCCCAACTGTGCACTGTGTATTTAGAGAGCTGGTAAATGTAACTGTAATGATAATGTAATGATAGCTGTTTCACTCATAGCCCATAATTATAATGCACAGCCTTTTAACAGAAGAGCAATCGCAACTTGTGTTAACAGGTGTTCTTTTTCTTTTTTAAAGCTGCCTTTGTTTAAGAAAAGACCTGGAAAGTAACAATTTGTTTACTACTAAGTACCTCAGTGCTACCTTTCAGACTTCTAGGCACCAGGTCACAAAAAAGGTCCCCCTGGCTAGGCAGATACAGAGGCCTGTGGGCTTTGTTCTCAGCCAGTTAAGCCCTCACTTGGTGCATTCAGTAAGGCTCTGCAAGGCAAGTCTGTATATAAAGCAGAAAACACCTCAAAGCAAATTGAGAAAATGAGCCGTTTAACTGCCGGCGTGGTGTTTAAATGAATGTTAAATGATCAGAAAATTTGATCAGCATTGTATGCTCAGACTGAAATGTGAAACATCTGTTCTACCTAATCAGAAGGTGGTAAAGTCTACTGCTGTTCTCATTCTATTTCTTACGCATCACTGTGTTTTCAAACATTCCACGGATCTGTGTAACTACAGATCATTTTGTCTTCACTGTTTTTCTACGTTATAATCAGCGCCTGTCTTGTCCAAAGAATGATTTCTGATTGGAAAGAAATTTACACACATTCAGCTTTCTGCCAGCTGTGGTTATGGACCTCTCCACTACAACAGAGTGCTACAAATATAGATTTATAATGCTAACAGGTTATTTCAACAATAACATTTCTGCAATATTACACAATGTCCACAGTCTATGCAAACTTGCAGTGATGAAACGATATTGCAATCAAAGGCTAGATCGACTTCCCTCATTTCAGATGCATAAAACTGCAAAAACAATATTGAAATAGACCTTTGAAAAATTAGCATTCTTGAGGCCAACGTTGAAGAATGTTTCACCTGGTTGCTACTGCATTGTCTTTATCTATTGTTCCTTCAGTGAGACCTTGAATCCCCCGTGGCATTGTCGTGTGTCTGAATTGAATCAGAATGAGTTGGTCCACCACAGGTTTCTTTGGCAAACCTTATCTGACTTTATCTGGGACATTATCCCCCTTATCTTCCAGGATCAAGGCAGACCTTCCCAACTTGCCACTTTACCAGAGCTATTCCATCACTGCCCAAGATGTTTCAGGCCATAAGGCTGCCTTCAGACCACTGAAAGCCTAAAAGGCATCCTACAGGGCTAGAACTGTTCACTGCCTGCTGTTACTGATAGGTGAACTGTCTGGAAGGCAGACAGTTCACAATGATAAGTGTGATGGCTCAGAGAAGCCAAGAGATTCTGTTCCTGAAGGTGCTTTGCTAGCCACCCCAAAAACCTCAATATCATGACCCTGTGAAATATGGTATTGCAGTGAACACCTGTATTTCACAACCAACTGGCACACGCAGGCAGATCCCAGTGGCATATTTTGTGCCTGTGTGCTATAGCACAGCAGACACTAAACCACAGTTTGGACGTTAGGAAAAGAAACCACACTGCGTTTTATCGTATGAATGCAGAAAGCACCGCTGAAATGCTTTAACGCCAAGTGATGTTTCACTCAATATTCGAGCAGTTTCCTTGGGACTTGGGCCAATTTTGAATGCAAATGCACATCGGTATTTTCATTCTTATTGGCTCCCTCCTGTTTTCTGACTTACGTAAACGAATGAACCCGTGCAAGGACACGCGGCCGCAAGAGCATATCATGGGGGCAAAGATGTCTTAACTCCAACGGTCTATTTCCTGTTTTTAATTTCATCGGCACACACGCACAAACAAAGTTCACACATACACCGAGTGGCACCTCCTCCTCATGCCACACCTCCTGTTGCATAAGCAGTCTATATATATCCAGTATATATTCATGTACAAGTGAAATGTGAACCTCACAGTGGCCTGAACTGAGGGATGTCCTATGTGCTAATGTTTCAGTAATAATCAAAGCTGAAGTACAAAATATTGCTTTATAAATTCGCATCATACCATTCAACTACTTTGAAATCATCCCTATCAATCATCAGATATAGGTTCATACATGCTGTACAACACATATTTTCATGCAGACTCCTTTCCACATTCTAAAGAGCTAACCATTCATACTGTATGTGCGGGTGTGTTTATACATTTGCCATAATGCCTCATTTAAGCCTACAGTTCAAATGATTAATTAAGGGGTTAAAATTTCTCAAATACTGTTGTGTAAACCAAGACAATGAGATGGCAACAGAAAACAGTGCCCTGAGAAGACTCAATTTGAAATGTCATTCTTTGCCATGATAGGACTTATTTCAAGAAGACTTTAAGCTGCCTCTCACAATTGTGTGGTTGTAACTGGCCCGTTTGGGCCCATGAGGGTACATACCTATTTAAAAATGGTCACTGTACATTGAGATCTGTGGGAACAGAGAGCTACATAAACACACTGCTGTACTGCTGAGTGTGTGGCAAATTTACACTGTCTACATTTCTCATTAACATGTTTGCCTGTCCAATTGAGTGAGGGTAAGTGTTTTCTGAGAGCCAATGGCTTCACCCCTACATCCAAGCAGGAAGTGTCCAACAGTGTCCTCCTGAGATAAGGTCAGCCATTGTCTTTAAGTGGTCCCATTGTTAAAATCCCTTGGCTTTCTTTAAATGTAAACGGATAAACTTACATTCCTGGGGCTTTTAGAATTCAATGCCAATCAAATGTGGAATACAAGGCTTTGATTTTACCTCACAGGCCATTTTGACATGGGTGACTCCTTTTTCTTGAAGTGTTGAGAACCAATTTGCCCATACACTATCACACACACAAGCTGCATCAAAAATTGTGGTGTGAATGCTACATCAAAGATTTGTTCTTGAATTTCAACAATTTAATTTACACACAAAGCTGGCTCCTTTACACATCGTGCAGAGGGAATGAAAACAGAAGGCCAGGGCAGAGGAAGAAGCACTTATCGCAGTATACAGGCTAAAGACAAGGAGAGAAGTCAGTAACACACACACGCGCTTACGCAAGCGCTGACACACAAACATAGATCACACTTGGGCACACACGGATGCGCACTCGAACATGCGGCAGTTGATAGATAAGATCAGGGCAGACAGATTTCAGATTGCAATACATTCTGGAGAACAAACAAGCAGCGTGCATGTGTTCACACTAGTCCATAATGATGCCTGCAGCCAGAATCGCCAAGCTAAACTCTATTCATGCTCAATTCCTTGTCACAACACCATTTTTACTGAGGTTAAACCAGACAGCAAATACCTCAATACAGAATGACTTGCATTACTCATACTAATGAGGCACGGTCACCTGGAATCCTAGCCTGAAAACATGTAAATAAAAAGCAATTTCTGCATCCGCCACAACACCCTGCTGTCTGTGAAAAGTTCACCATTTTTATTAACTTTCTTTTCGTAATTATCGAGTTGTCTACCAATCTGTCTTAAAAGGTAATAAATCAATTGTCATCAAGTAAATATCTGATGAAATGCTCTTCATCGATCAAAAACTGACTGAAGACTCGTGTTGAAGGACAGCAGGTAGCCAGCATCCACCTTTAAGGTCAATACAGATCCAGAATGTAATGAAGATGAAGTGGTACAAGAGTCAAGGGAGAAAACTGTGTCATACCCTGTGCAATGCAAACACAAACTCCTCAAACACCCACACATGATCTGATGAATAATACATTCGTAATTTTGCAATACTGCAAGCGAAAATGTACAAGCGAAACATATTTTCACACTAACTTGATGAGGTCCATGACTAAGTTGGGACTGACACAACCTGCAGATATACTAGCACATTCCTCTTTCTATCCTTTGCATTCTTTCACCTTGTTTTAATTGCCGTTGTTCACATCTAATCCTGAGGCTCCCCATTTCATCTTCACACTTTGGGCCTGGATTCTAAGTAGCAAACACTTCTTTTGTATTCTGTTTGCAGACCTTGCACTGACTGCAAACCTGGTGTGTGCAATGCAATAAGTCTTCCAAATTTTAGCAAGAGGGGTTCATACATTCCCTTGATAAGTTAAATGACCTCTGACAAACAGAAATAAAATAGTTATGATAAACGGTGAAATATAGATATAAAGAGAATATAATTCAAAATGGAGACAGAAATGGGCTGGCAATGTGTGTACCTCTCCTCCCACTCATTTGCATGTCTAAGCCGACAAGCAAATGCAGAGGAATGGGTGTAGAGGCCAACGCAGATCACAGTGCCAATTACCTCCATCTCACGCTTATTTTACAGCAATTTACCAGCAGGCCTCGCAAGTTTAAGCTGCCTATCACTGATTTTGGAAAAGCTGAGCTGAGCTGAGATGAGATGGGAACGAGCAGTTTTCTTTATTTACAGGTAGAATGCAGGAGGTGAAACACTGAATGTAACTTCAAAATGATTCCTTTCCTTTTTTCCAAAACAATCACAAAGAGCAGAAACTGATTTGTCCAGAAAAAACAGTTTTCAGAAAAATGTTTTCTTGTTCATTGTGAAACAGGTCTCATTCTTGTAATGGGCTTTTTCAAAAGTAAAACACCTTTGATATTTCCCATTTTGAAGCAGGGAGCTATAATGTTGAAAAAAAACACTTGACAATACAACACTGAGCAGCGATTCTTGCAAATGCTGAAAATGTCACATATTTTTCTGTAAAAGGAGATGCAGACTATAAGCTGAATGCATAAACACCTCTGCATGTGTTTCTGTTCACATGGAACCCAGTGGTAGATGGGAGTTAGATTAACCTATTTTCCTCTTCATTTGCATGGACAGCCGATGTGTTTACCTGTGCTTTTGCTTGACATCCTGTTTGTGAGCGCAACCTCCTTTGGTTCCTGTGCAGCATGCATTCTCCATTCCTGTTCAGCTTCAAAGAGCACAGACAACAATTACTCTGACATTGTGAGGAAACAACTGTCTATAGTGAAGATTTTGCTTTTCTGATTTTTGTTTGGTCTTTTTTGGGCTCTACATAAGGACTGCTGTTCAACACCCCTGGGGAAGGCCAAGACCACACAAAAAACACATGCTCATATTGATACACTTACAGAGCACACAAAAGAGGCAAGGAATGGAGTCAATCAATCAGTCAATCTCAAATTTCAAAGGAAAAACTAAATGTGACCCAGGCACTCAGTTGGAGCTGAAGAGGGATAGCCAACGACCAATGCACCGCACACAAAATAACACCACTCTAGCTTTGAGAGCTTTGAGAGTCTCAGGTGACCAGACCCTGTTATCACCCTACCCCCTACTTCCAAGATGGGAATTAGTGACACCAAAGGCTGAGTGGCTGAAAATGAGCGGATAAAGGTAAGAAAAGACAGCTCAACAGCTCTCTACACTATGAGGTCTTGACCTCTCTGACACAGCCTAAAGCCACACAGTGCTGAGCCAGTGAGCTCTCCTTAACAATCCACCCAGTCCATCAGCACCGGTGGATTTTAGCCAAAACAGTGCTAATGTGATGACAAGAGGTAGAATGAGCCTAAATTAAGACTACTTTGTAAGCAACTGATTTCAGAAGCAAAATCAGGCATATACTTCAAAAACGTTTTCCCAGTTGTAAGGGATATGGCCCAAATCAAAGTCATACACAAATATAAATCATTTGCATAACAAAAATTACCTTTCATTTCCATATCTGTATTAGAGTACAAATTATTCATTCATTCAAGTTGATCACATAATATTTATGCTGGTGGGGGTTTTTGATGGGAATTACAGTTTGTTAATATGATAAGGGGAATTCGTTTCAAATGTTGCTTTAACTTGTGGAAGAACCTATGCACTTGTAAGTAGCTTTGGATTAAAAGCGTCTGCCAAATGACTAAAATGTCAGGCAAAAGTAAATATAATTTAAAATGACTAAATAAGGGACGGCAATGAGGTCGTGCACACTAGTGCATAAAATATGTGCAGGGAACTACGTTTATGTTTAAATAGAAGGGTTTAACAGAAGAATATATTCTGATAAGAGATAGTATATAAAATGGTATAAATATTAGCACACTCTAGACGGGTTTAAACAGACTGGCTATTGCACCGCTTCCACGTGTTCTGGGAACAGCGCCGGGTGCGCATTTTGTTGAAGGGATTTGTCAGACAATATTGTTAATTTTAAAAAGCATGACGTTTTCTTAAAGTGTTATGAGTATTACAATAGTAACTGACGCAGTAGCCACACACAGAACTATTCTAATATGTCCGAACAGTTGCTAACATTAACTTTAACTAAGTTTCATGCGTTTTATTTAGCCACAGAAAAATACATATCTTAACGTAGGATATCACAAAAAATAATGTCGCCTTGTCTTGCAACCTGTTTTAAATATCCTGTGGATAACACAGGCTTCCTTTCGACAATCACCACCTACTGCACAGGAAAAGTGGATTTAAGGAGGTAGCCTACCGAATGCGTGGGTTGAATGTTTTGAATAAGCTCTTACGGAGCACGCCACCACAGAAACTCCTCCTGTGGGAGGGGTCTTAACTGCCAGCGCCACACTTAAACTGCTGCACGTTTCAAAGAGCGCCAGAAAGCAGACCGACATTCGAACGATTTCTGACTGTCCACAGTTCATCATGGCCGATTACGAAGTAAGTGTTGCTGAAAAGTTTTGTTAATAACTTACAATTCTTTCATATGAAAATTCGTTTTGTATGACAAATTAACAAAAACGTCTGAGTGTAATAAATGCTACATTTTATGCAATTTTGTTTACACAAGAATGTTGGTAATTATTTAGCTTGAACATATGAACAAATATTTTAAAAATAACTCATACATTTGGTAGCACCATACTGCTTCCAGCAAAAAAAAAAAATTTGGAGGGATAAAAAAAAAAAAACCAAGGATCAAACAATCATGAATGCAGTTATTATCTGTATTTTGTATGTCATTCTAACCTGATTACTTTTTTTCGCCTGCAGGTAGTTTTTGACTTCAGTGATGAAAATACCTCTGGATCAGGGGAATATGAGTACTATTTCCCTGAACCCTGCGTCCATAGGCGCAGAAGTGATTTTCAAAGGATCTTCCTACCGACGGTGTTTGGAATAATCTTTGTTTTGGGAGTCGTGGGCAACGTACTGGTGGTAGCTGTGATGGGCTACCAGAAAAAGTCAAAAAACATGACCGACAAATACAGGCTGCACCTTTCCGTGGCTGACCTCCTCTTCGTGCTCACGCTGCCCTTCTGGGCTGTGGATGCAGCCACCAGCTGGTACTTTGGACATTTCCTGTGTGTTGCTGTGCACATGATCTACACAGTCAACCTGTACAGCAGCGTGCTCATTCTGGCCTTCATCAGCTTAGATAGATACTTAGCTGTGGTGCGTGCAACCAACAGCCAGGCTCCCCGTAGGCTCCTGGCAGAGAGGATAATCTATGTTGGAGTGTGGCTGCCCGCTGTTCTCCTCACTGTGCCAGACCTGATGTTCGCCAACGCGAGCGATGGAAGGAGCTGCCAGCGTATCTACCCAGACGGATCTAAATCCATCTGGAGAGCCATTTTCCAATTCCAGCACATCTTTGTGGGCTTCGTGATCCCCGGTCTAATCATTCTCACATGCTACTGCATCATAATCAGCAAGCTGTCCCAGGGCTCCAAAGGCCAGCTAAAGCGCAGAGCTCTGAAGACCACGGTCATTCTCATTATCTGTTTCTTCAGCTGCTGGCTGCCCTACTGCGCTGGCATCTTCGTGGACACCCTGATGCTTCTGAATGTCATTAGTCATAACTGCACCCTGGAGGAGAGTCTACTAACATGGATCTCCATTACAGAAGCGCTGGCCTACTTCCACTGCTGCCTCAACCCAATTCTCTACGCTTTCCTGGGGGTGAAGTTCAAGAAGTCGGCCCGGAGTGCACTCGGTAACAGCCAGGGTTCCAGTCTGAAAATTCTGGCTAAGAAGAAAGCCTCTTCTGTCTCCACGGAGTCAGAGTCTTCCAGCTTCCAATCGAGCTAACAGACGATGGCCGTCTCAATTCCATTCCGACTTTATAATGAAAAAAGAGACTGAATATAATCTGAACTGTAAATAATTTGTATATATGTTTTTACTTTTTTAAAAGGATTTTTTATTCTCAGATTTGTTAATTTAAGCTTTCTATCCATTTAAGTGTTTTGAAGAAATGTTGGAATCAGGCGGTGCCTGCAGATTACGGACTGTCAGCATCTGATGTAAAAATGTATTTTTAAAGTTCAAGCCCTCTGAAAAGTTTGCCAGGATATATAACGAACAGCAAAATTAGAACATGTTGTACAAGTATAGAGCAAGGAGCAGTATGTAGAATTAGCTTTCTGCAGGCTTTTGCGGGGTTAGGTATCGGGGGGGCGGGGGGGGGGGGGAGGCAGGGGATTTCAAGACTGCAGCATCTCCTGGTAACCTGTTGATAATAAAATCTGAAAATGATCTGTCCTGAGTGTGTTGTGTGTTTTATCAAAGCTTTGTTTCCCCTCGAGCTAGAGGGGTGGAGGGTCTTTGATGGTAAAGGGAGGAGGGGCTGTGTAGACCCTAATGCACCTACCTGATCTGACTGAAAGAAGAATGACTAAGAGGCGCTAACATTGCTGGAACATCTGTGCCGTTTGTTGCTTTCGCATTCATTCAGGGCACAATGACTTAAAAACGGCACCAGATTGTGGCTCCCCCGAGGCATGCCTTATCTGACTAAAGGCCTTATGACGGGCGCGGTTCAGAACCGGCCCTGTACAAGATCACAAGAAGCCTTCATCCTCTCCGGTAATTCCATATGCTTCGACCAGCTTCAGCAGTCAAACACAGTGCTTAGCCAGTGCACCATTTTTTAAATCTCACTATTCAACAGGATGTGGGTACATGCCGTTTGGCATGAAAATGTGCCCTGTCCCAGCTTCACAAACTGCAGACGAGAGCATGTTATTTAATCTTTTTTTTTTTTATTGACGCGAAAGTAAAAATAAATCAATAATTGACTCCGTTATCTAAGGTAACTTAAATGAACGTCTCATAAAGGAATGAATATGAAGTAGCCCCCCACTCCCAAGCAAAAAAAATCATACTCTAAATGGGCATTGTGAAACTAATTTCCTAGTTTGCACATTGCAGAAATATGACATTACATTACATCAATGGCATTATCCAGAGCGACTTACAGTTGATTAGACTAAGCAGGAGAAAATCATCCCCTGGAGCAATGCAGGGCCTAGCTCAAGGGCCCAACGGCTGTGTGGATCTTATTGTGACTACACTGGGGATCAAACCACCAACCTTGTGTGTCCCAGTCATGTACCTTAACCACTATGCTATAGGCCATGAAATAGCAACAAAAAATGTTTTCAGTTGTGTTGAATGCCATACCACATATTGTTTCCGTATGATTGTTGACCATAACAAAACTACTTGTGTACTTGGTAGAGAACCTTCCAATCCAATCAGTTCTGTATTTTGTTAATGCAAGATCGCATGCAAATATAAAACCTGAAATGAAATTGTACCTGAAATGAATTAAATTAATTCCATGAGGGGCGACATGGCTCAGGCAGTAAGAGCAGTCGTCTGGCAGTCGGAGGGTTGCCGGTTCGATCCCCTGCCCAGGCTGTGTCGAAGTGTCCCTGAGCAAGACACCTAACCCCTAAATGCTCCTGACGAGCTGGTCGGTGCCTTGAATGGCAGCCAATCGCCGTTGGTGTGTGAGGGTGTGTATGAATGGGTGAATGAGAAGCATTAATTGTACAGCTTTGGATAAAGGCGCTATATAAATGTCAACCATTTACCATTTAATTCCAAACTGAGTGTTGCAGTAGACACATTAATGTAGATGCTAATTACAACTGGCCAAAATAGTTTCATTAGCATTTGTTAAAGGTGTGAAGTACTCGCTCAGAAGTTGAGAGCTTTTCCTTCATTCAGTCTGTCTATCTGCTGCTATGGGGCTTGTTAAGAAGGAGGAAGCAGTCTGTGACTTTTTCATTTGGAAATGTATCAGAATGGAATATCCATTAGCATGAAGGCTCAGCTGCCCTTCTCCAAATGTGCAGTCAGTAAACCTCCATTGAGATCAGCTCTGCCCCCCCTAATGTGAAGACATTTAACAGATCAGCCAGACAGGTGATTAACCAATGGTGATTTAACCTTCCAGAGAGATGCAGGATATTCCCCATCACCACCTATAACACTGCACAGGTGTAATATAGTAGACCTTTTTGTCCAAAACCCCCACATAGAAGCATAGGTTTTCCGAACAAAATGTCCATCCTGGTTTTTTGTACCAGCTGTATACCACACTATGGCCGATGTTCTATGGCAACCAGGTTCTCTCAGGAAAACCAGCCTATGGACTGAAATACCTAGCCATCTAAAGAATACATGACATTTAAGCATTCGTGGACAAAGATGTAATAATCTGTTTACAAGAAGTGCAATAATGTGAAACAATCCATTAGTATTATTCTATCAACAGAGCAGAGGTGTGGGGTACATTGTGCAAGTCTACAGCACAGTACACACCACTCTTGGACAGACATGGAAACAGTAATTTTACATGTACTAAATTTTAATAATACTTTTTGCAATAGCTTCTTTATGCATTCTCAATGTCCTGAAATCCTGGCAAATTGTTATTGAGGGCTTGACCTTTAGAAACACACTTTTAAATCAAAGGCTGCCGATTAGTGGCCTGCAGGCACTGTGTAATGATTCCAATAAACTTAAAAACACAAAAATGTACAATAAGCTTAAATGAAGAAAATCCATTAAAAAAAGTAAACATGTACAAACCATTTAAATTTCAGCATGTAATAAATATTTTGTTCTAAATAAAGCACCTCAACATTGAATTGAGTGAGCGATTGTCTGTTAGCTAGAGTGGAACCTGGAAGATTCTGATTCCATGGAGACAGACATAAGCCCAGCTCTCTTTTGGCCAGCATTTTAGGTTGGAGCCCTGATTTTAACTTTTTAGGTGAGTGTGCTCATGACTAAATGTGATTTTTTTTTTTACAGCACAATAGAATCGAACTACATTCAGAACATTCTTAATACACTGTAGCACAGGTTGTGCTGATAAGGGCTTTTCTTAAGCCATGGAGAATTAAACCCCAGAAGAATATTATGGGACTTCTAGAGCACATGCTTCCTAGTTGTTTATTATCAGGATGTTTATTTAAGTGGAGCATTTCGGAAAGGGTATTGAAATAAGATGATCATTTTCTTTATTTTATTGTGGGGTGAGGTCCATGGTGAAATAAACTGTTTTCAGTCCTACCAGACCAGGGGCCCTGTTATTAATGTTGATATTGTTTTGAATGGGAAGTCAGCTTCCTGCAAAAGGACCTCCTGAATCCAACAGGCTGTGAAACAATCAGCTTTGACAGCTTAGACCCGAATGTGGTGTGTTAATTCAGCACAGGAAGCGTCCATGAGAAGCAGAGGATTTCTTTTCCACAGACAGTGCTTTCGTTGCTTTGGTGCAACTACAGTTCAGTCTATTTCCCAGGGTTCAGACCTAGAGTTACATTCTGGAAACCAATTTACTGTGCTGTAGTATTTGCTCTTTGAGCATGCCATATTAAGTTATCTGAATTACTCTCACATTTGAGTTGGCTTTTATTTAGTTTCCTAATTAGAATGAAATATGAAGTGTTCTAACTACAAAAAACAAGACATTAACTTTTTTTAGAGAAGGAATTCAATTGAAAACAAAAGGCAGCACTGACAATTTTTAATTATTGAAAGGTATTTTTGCTTTTTATAGAGAAGCAGTAAAACAGGCAGAGTCAAGCAAGCACTGCTATTTGTATGGCCTGTCATTGCTGTGGCCATATTGTTTATTAGCGACCTGGAGGCAAAGAAGTTAGTTTGCTGGAGAGTTTTCTTTGTGAAAAGGAGAGTCCATCATGACATCATTTAAAAGGCAAACAACATAGCATGGGTACCTCAAGATTGAGTTGTAAGTCATTTTGCAAAAAGAGGCGCAAGATCCATGGAGCATGCAAAAATGTAGAAAATATAGTCTTTGTCTGCAGCTTCCTTGACTTCCAAATTATTTGAACAAGAAGATTGTGACATATTTTGGATACCAGGTTCACAGATGCTTAAAGTTCAGAAAATTAGAGATGCTTAAAGAGACATCCATTAATGGCAGGATAAAGGTTTCCAACCAGATGCCATCCAGACGGGTCTGACATTACTCTGTGAATGATCTACCAGAGTTGTACATACATTCTACAGGATGAAACATATGACAGAATAATGAATTGCCATCCTAATATCATGCAGATCATAAAAGAAAATCAAGAAAAGTACCTCTCCCAGGGATTCAGTAAACCAGGAGAAATGGCGTAGTTAATTTGCTTTTGTCAGATATTTAAAATTGTTATGCATCTATGGGTGCACATGTGTCTGTGTTTGCAGAAGACCAATACAATTATTGTACAGTATTTCAGAAGTATTTGACAAATATGTTGCTAAATATACAGAAACATATACATACAACATGTGCAAGATCTTTTGATCTGGTTTGCAATGCATAAAGGAAAAAAGGTTGATGCATACATAACTTTGTCTAATTGTAAAAGGCTTAACTTGCATGAATCTGAGACTGTACTTTATCTGACGATAGGGGTCTAATTGGAAATAAAGTCCCAAATTGCATGCATCTATGTGTAAAGTACATTTATGTAAAACAATACATCCTATAAAACCTACCTTGAGATTTGGGTCTCTCAATACCAGCAAGCCCGAGTTTGTAGGTTTTCTTATCAAGCACAGAGGTATATTTGATTTGTTTTAATATCACTCTAGTCGTCATTTAAATATTTTGAGTACTCTTGAATATTTCTGTTTATTTATGCAGCTATGTTGGCTAGTTCTCCCTTGAAAGGAGATGCCAATCTCAATTTAGGCCTTTCTCCTGGAGAGATAAGGAATTTATTAATAATACATGAATATACACGCCATTTGATATTCATACACCCGAGACAAAATCTTTTCAGGCACAGAATTTTTTGGAGGTTTTGTTCTTCAAAATATTAGTGCAAAAAAACAACAATAAGCTCCAACAAAAGATCAAAATAGCATCACCTTCTTGTTCATTTTTAATGTAACATCAACCTATCCATGTGAACTGAAGCAAGACACTGCTCAGCCAACCAAGGTGGCAGTACAGCGGTCATCCTCCCCAGCTGTCACCAGCATTTCTCCAGCCTCGTCCATGAAAGGTCCCTGAAGTTCACAGCACCCATAGCCCAGCTTCTGGTTGCACATAGTATGTACAAAGATTCAATAAAATGGTACATTGTAGAAATGGTACAAGCATACAGACATGCAAGCACGCACATACACACAACTGGATATTTATTGGATTTTTTTGGTAAATAACTTTCCTTTCTTGTAATTTTTATGTATTGAAATTAATTTGAATACATACATACTGTATGTATAATGTATTTACAATGAATACATACATTGGAATTCTCATTCACATACACTGCAGCTTGTCTGGTCTTCAACGTCCCTAGACTCCCCTGCTCACTGGCCTCCATTGGCTGCCTGTTATGGCTCACATCAAATTTAAAACATTGATACTTGCATGCCAGGCAGTGAAGGGGTCTGCCCCAGCATACATCCAAAACCTCATCAGACCCTACACGCCTGCCAGACCTCTCCGCTCTGCTACCTCAGAACACCTGGCACCTCCCCTTCAGGCCCCACGGTGGTGGAATGACCTTCCTGTGGAGGTCAGAACAGGAGAGACTCTGACCACTTCAAGCACAGACTGAAGATGCACCTTTTCAGGCTGCTCCTTTCTCCTCCCCTTCCTACCTCCCTGTAATTTCTAATTAGCCATGTATACTGTCTATTGTAATTATCATACTTATGTATACTTGTTTTATTATTCCTTGTGTTATATTTGCCAAAACGGTTTTATTGCTGCTTCTTGGTCAGTTTTTTATCTGATTAATCTACAAGGGTTCAAGTTTTGTGTTCACTTCTATCACTTTGAACTGTAATTCCCTCTGTAATGGTTTTCACTGGTCCCTGGTTATGGTTTTGCACTATTCTATGTCGCTCTGGATAAGAGCATCTGCCAAATGGCTGTATTGTAAATAAAGTTTACTGATATATTGTGAAACGGTTAACCGTACCATCCCTAGTCACAGCTCTGTGCTTGCAAAACAGAAATGCTCTCTCATACAATATTTTTGGAACTAAATAAACGCTATATATTTAGAAGCTGAGCAATAGGGAATTTGATAAAACTGCTGAACAATGCCACGTTAACACTTCATTTAACTGAATTGATTTGTGCAGAATTATAATGGTGCCCACCCCTTCTTGGCTCTAAGTGCATATCATAGTTGATAAATAGAGGACCTTTTCAAGACTGATCAGATTTGGGACAAATCTGTCTCGGTTCTGTAGGAAGGCAACATTAGATCTCACCTTCTTATTCGAAATGTAGGCCCTATTTAAAGCAATATGTCGGTGATGACCGCCAATATACCCTTAATGACCACTTTATTAGGTAGATCTCTACGCCACCTTGTTAATGCAAATATTTAATCAGCCAATCATGTAGCAGGAATTAAATATGTAAAAGCATGCAGATGTGGTCAAGTGGTTCAGCTGTTGTTCAGACTAAATGAAACTGCTGATCTCCTCGGGTTTTCATACAGTCTAGAGTTTGCAGAGAATGGTGAAATATCCAGTCAGTAGCAGTTCTGCGGGCAATGAGATAGGGCCAGAAAAAGTTGACAGGAAGGTGACAGGAAGGTGACAGTAACGCAACTAAAAACAAATTGGTAGATACAGTGGTATGCAGAAGAGAATCTCTGAACACACAATGCCTAAAACCACAAAGTGGCTAGGCTACAGCAGCAGAAGACTTAATAAGTCTAAAAAATAAGTAATAAATACCTAATAATGTGCTCACTGAGTCTATGACTGTTAATATCCCAAAATCTGGACAGATGCTCATATTGTTGGTATTCAACCAGAGCAGCTGATAGGCATATTAATGCCAGGTTAAATGCAATAAAATAGTGACTCAAGATTAGGCAAGATTAGGCAAATATATCACCGGAATCCCCACCAAATTTCTGACCAATAACTAAACACCCACAGGTGCATAGCAATAGCTTTATTTTAAAAAATTGGCGTGCTTGAATTGTTGCAATGTGAAACCAACACTGGTGCTGACTTCAGCAAAAGAACTAAGTGTAGAAATAGCCGGAAAGTCATAAAGTAGGCTAATAAATGCCAACAAAAAAAGCCTACCAGTTGATAGGCAGCATAAGACAATTTGATCTGTATATTATCTTGTGCGCACACCTGGGTCAGAAATTGGTGAGGATTCCACTTTACACTCATACATTTGCCTAATGTTACAGGAGAATTGGCACACTGAATGCATTGTGGCATTCATCCCAAATTTCATTATGATCTTGTTCCCACAAGGTAAATAAACACAATCAGGACTTTGGGGGCTCCAGAGGAAATAATTTTAGACATAATGCAAATACACAGTGCAGGTAACTTTGAGAGTGAGAATGGAAAACCGTGCGCGAAAGCCTCAAGGCCTTGCGGAAAAGGAATCTGATCTTGGAGTATCATTTTCAGGGTGGGGACAGCTGTGCCCTTTAAAAGTATAGACTGAATGATGGGATTAGAGAAAGGGCCGCGCTGCTGAAAACCAGTTAGCCGAAAGGCGCTCCTCCTTGAGTTTCGGCCAGATGTTCCCACAGCTTTGTTGGTTTTGCCCCGACAGAAGACAGGGGACATTCATCTGCGTGTATTTTTTTTCTTTCTGTAAATGAACAGGCCAGAATAGGAAAGGCTCAATTTCCTGAAGCCTGGAAACCCATGAACGTCATATCAGCATTCATTAAGCACCTTTGATCTTGAAAAAATCAGTCATCTCCAAAGCCCGATGGCATTAGTCCTGCCTCTCCAGGAGCGCCTATTCTTCCTCTTCCGTGCATTGTGTGTAAATGAGCCACAGCTTGCGTGGGTCTCACGTGCACCGTCACGCACAGTCCCGACTTCAGAGACCTGCTGTGCTGTCAGGCCCAAATCAAATTTACTGATGGATGACAGACAATTCGCAGTTCCTTTCTTCCTTTCCCAAAAGAGGGACCTGTGCTCCTAGCTTCATGCTGTGTTCCTCAGGAAAATATGTTCCTGGTTTTACACCGTTTTACCTGAAACCGTGTTCCTGGCCTTACGCTGTGTGTGTTTGACATCCGGACCTGACTTCATTCGTTGCTCTTCGTTATGAAAGGTCTGCTCAAGTGCCAGTTTCCCAATGAAATCTTAAATAATTTCCTGTCATAATTGCAGGCTGCTGCTTATATTTAGATGGTGGTTATTTTCGCAATGCAGTTCTATTTAAACTGGTGAGTTGACTGGCAAATTGAGCAAATGTAATAGATGAAACTACAAAATGCTGCACAGTCTTAAAAGATAGGACTTACAACGTGATGGGGTACTTCAGTCTGACATTTGTAGTACACAACTCTTCAAACAGAGTGGCCTCTAAAATGGAATTGAAATACAAATAGAATGACATTTGTGGTCTGCTTTTTTTTTCCAATGCCCCTGTTTCCTTTTCCTCTTCAGATATTGCACTATTTTTTTGTTTGTATTTCATGGTACTCGGCACAGAGGAAAAATGACAACACACAAAAAAGGCAAAGCTACGTGCGGACTGCAGGCAGGTGCTTCAGTTCATTCCCGCGAAGACAGATTTGCAGAAGGGCACCTGTTGTTCTCTTTGTGTTTGGTGTTGTTGCCCTTTGCCTCACACCTGGGAGACCTTGCTTTACACAGTTCTTCACACGGCCCTGTTATTTCCTCCTGAATCCTGCCCTCCCCAGCAGAGCCATCGGCAGGGTTAATTATCCAGCGGGCATTATGTCGGCCTTGAAAATACACGCACAGGCGAGTCACAACATGGCTCAGAGCAGACAATCATAATTTAGGCTCAGATTCAATTGGACAACAATATGCTTTGGCCTTATCTTTGAGCAAAGGGCACACAATAGTGTACTGTACTGTAGAGGGCACACAATAGTGTACTGTACCGTAGTGTGCAGCAACCATTTCACTATTGTTGTTTAACAAATGTATTATGAAATGTTTCCTTTGCTTGCCTGAAGTTTGGGACTGTGTGGTGTGACAGTTGAATCTTAAGTGTGATGCAGCTTAGGTACTGACCTAAATACAGTATGACCCAGTGCTACTCAGGCATTGAATATATTGAAACTCCAACCTTCAAGCGCTGATATTTTAAGTCCTGATCTTTACACAATTCAGGCACTGATCCTAATGTAACCCAGACACCAGGGTGGCAAAGCCCAGGTGTTTATATGGCCCCTTATGGTGTGAAGGTGTTCTGTTTTTATGATGTGCATACTGACCCAAGGGTGGCCATGGCAGCCTCTGGGCTGAATTTGAGTCAAGGGGTGAATTATTCCATAGCTAGAGCCCCCACGGAAAAGAAGTATATTTAAAAGACATTTTAATATGCATTTCTGATGCATGTGAAAATGTGTAAAACAAAAAAAACTGTATTTGAAATGTATGATAAATGTGTTTTCAATAGTAGGCGAGACCCTGGACAATTGTAACACATGTTGTTGAGTGTTTATGCTAGAGCTCTCAACCTTTGATATAAGCTACCCACATTTGCTACAAATACTAGACATTGAAACATCATCTACAATAGTTGATGAGTTAATGTCAAATACAAGCAGCGCCACTGTTACAACCTACCACACCCACCCCACTATTTGGGATAAATTGTAACACTAGCTGGGGATGAATGTAACAGGAACATAACATTTGCGTGAATCAGACCCATATTACTACATTTACACAAGAACTTGTGCATATGCCAAAAGTACATTCTTTTCAATAAAACAAATGAAAAGTAAAGTTTTATTCTTGAATATAAAATATAAAATGGCCTATTTCTAACCTCCTTTGAAAACAAAATCCATTTTACAAATATATATCCAGTACAATTAACGTTACAGGTTTATCTATAGCAAGTTGCCTGTTTGCGCTCATCTTCTTATTCAATGTGCTATGCGAACACAGCCATATTCCTAGACTGAATATGACACATTATACCTTGTTGAAAAGACGCTTACCATGTTTTACAGTCATTTGGTACCTAGCAATTAACCAAGAAGCAGTTCAAGATGACATTCGCTTAGGTATAGTCCCGACAAAAGCATAGTTTTTTTTAACATGGCTGAATAGATTACAAATAAACTGCATCATTAGTCAGAAAACAGCCGTTTGGTTCCATAAATATATCTGTATTGAATAATTTGCTAATAATTTCCAAAACAAACCAAAAAAAATAAATAAACTGTGTTTATTCATGCAACGTCTGAATTGTATATTTGTGTTCTTATATTGGAACATGAATTTTTGACGTAGAGAAATGGAATCAAGGTTTGTTCGAATATTTTATTGTCTGAGTCTGGTGTGCTCACATGATAGTGGCATGGAGAAGGCTAGGGTTGTATTGCACTGCATTGTAAATAAGAGGCTAATAAGCACTGAAGATGCTGTTCTCGCTAGCAGAGAGTCTTTTTAACAATCTGGCATTGCCGTTTTGTGGTTTTATTACGTCACATTTTTTTGTATTCTATATATATGAATGCAATTTGAGATATCAATGACTTAACCACAAGGAGGCAACGTGGATAGGGTTAAACAATTGAACAGACATTGGCATATAAACCATAAACTGATATGGCTCTTCTTGCCCATCCTTGATTTAGTCTGAAATCTGAAGGCATTATATTTTAACAACATTAAATCCATTGTAATTTTCTTAGACTCTCATGATGAGTAACATACAGTAGAGTTGGCATACTTGCAAGTTTAAGACATCATTTTGTCATCCCATTATTCTGCTAGGTCTTTATTTTCTTATTATTTCTGAGCTGTGAAGATGTTTCCTGATAAGAAAAATACACTGTCTTTCACAATCCAAAAATGGATTAAAAAATATTACAATATAATGAATAGGCTTATTCACTGCCCATGCAAAGCTCATTTTTATCCTTTCGAAAGCAATAGAGAGCATTATCATTGTGTATCTTGTTGTTCATACTTGTGTAATGTATTTGTCTAATCTCTCTCTCCTTGTCTGTGTAAACACCTTTAGATACTCTGCCGTAGAATTCATGCAGTCATTCTATTTGAGGAAGCCTTTGAAAACAATAGGATAAAAGTTTGGCTTACTTAAAAGCTCTTGTAATGAGAAAGAGCCAGGGTTGGATGAGAGATGGAATCAGATTTCCCACAGGTCAAAAACTTCCTTGAGGAAGCAGGAGAAATAGACCTGGAAGTTTATTCAGGTTCATGTTTTGTTTCAGGGACTTCCTGCTTTGGAAGGGCAGGGGAGGAGGAACTCATTTACAGGAGCAGAGCCAAAGAAACTGGCTGACAGGAGAAAGCCCAGAGAGGCTCGCTCGCTCAGTGGCCCATGCTCTGTGAAGCACCTCAGAGAGAGGCAGCTTTGGACAAGTACATTCAGATGATCTGATGGAGAATACACTATGAAGTTTTTTGTTTGTTGTACTGTACCTTGCGCTGGAAAAGAGAGTCAAATGCCTATAATGTAATGTAATGAAGCAGGCCCAGAAAGGCAGGTTTGGGCCAGGAGGCCCAGAATAGTAGGTTCAGTCCAGCAGGGTGAAATGAGCTAGTTCACACCCTGTGAAGGACACTCAGAGTAGCAAGCTCAAAGGACCATATCCCACAAAGCACCCCAGAGAGGCAGGTTTGGAACACACATTATGAAAAGGGCCGTGAGAGGCATGTTTGGTTTAGCAGGCCCAGAGGTTTGGCCCAGCAGGCTCCAATGGTCTGGTTCAGAGGGGCACACACAATGAAGCAGACCTAGAGAGTTATGTTTGCTCCAGGAGGCCCTGAGAGGAATCAGCCGGCCCAGAGGAGCTGGTTCAGATGTGCACACCTTTTGAAGTAGGCCAAGATTGAATGAAAGCTCCTGCCCATACTACTAGGATTGATGGTGGCAGACATGGGTGTGGAGGAATGCCTGTTTACAAAGAGTGAATGCACATTGTTTCAGGATTCCTGTGCTTGTGCGCCTTCTTACTTTCTAAACAAAGACCCAGTTTAGTGAAACTGGAATTTCAAAAGCACATGGGAAAATTAGAGAGAGGAAGGTAGGAGCAGATAAATGCGCAGAAATAATGGTGTTTGTTTCATAACAAACAAAACTGCAGATAAGTACAGAAGACAGGACTGATTTCATGACATGCTGAATAGCTTAAAAAAAAGACAAATACAATATGACTAGTGTAATTTATGGAAAATATAAAAAAGAATCTGCATCATGCTACAAGTGTTGAGTCAATGTTTCAGGCACAATACAAATACCAATATTCAAAATTGTGGGAGAGAAAAGACCCATGATTTGATTACATGACAAATTTAAGAAAGGATATGGATGAGGATATTGCAAGCGAAATGAAAGAAAAGGTTAGATCAGTTGACATTTATTTCCTTTAACTGGGTCTTTGCCTAATCCTTAGTCAACATTTAGTAAGAGGCAATGAAGTAAGTAAATGCTAATCCAGTTATGCAAGTGTTGCTTAAACTGTTTACTTGCATTTCCACATTTTGTGAGCTCAGAATTAGAAGGTTCTATAGTAACCAGTAGTTCTAGAGTAGTTTTGAGACATTGAGCTTCAAAGATTCCAAAGTGAATGGGCTCCAAGCAGATATGCCCATGCTTACTTTTTTAACAGTATTTTTTTTAAACGTCACACGTATTTAGTGCCATGCAAACAAAATATTTCTGACGCAAACAAATTTTAGTCAAAAATACCAGTTAGAACCATGTACTTCTCAGCTCACAATTTTTGGAGGGTTCCTTTCAGATAGATTTTTTAATAATAAATTGTCAGACAATAGGTTATTTCAGAATTCAATCTTGGGTAAACAAGAGATTAAGTCAATCTTGCCAATCATGCAGATGGAATTAATAGACTGGGTGACTGCACAGGTAATGTAGGAATTACCATTGACTATAAGGGCATTAAAAAATAATAAAATAAAAGTAGGCTATATTAAAAAGAAGCTGTAAAGGGCACACATACTGTATACAGTATAGCTAAGTCATGGTCTGCCGATAAACAGATTTCAGGAAGGCTTCGTCTGATCTGCTGAAAATCAGATAAGAGTGGGCCTTGGAGCTGCCATGCCATCAGACCTTAAAACTACTTCCTACTTCCTAAAAACAGTAGTAGAAAACACTGAATGGCCAATATGTAACATGCAGAATAATTTCAGATTAGTACTCAAATATGATAATGATCCAATACAAATACTCCAGTATTATACCCACGAAATAATACACTTACCAAGCACTTAATCAGGAACTTTAACTTTATTACACTTACCTATTCATGCGATTATCTAATCAGCCAATTGTGTGGCAGCAGAGCAATGCATACAATCATGTAGATGCAGGTCAGGAGCTTCAGTTAAAGTTCACATCAACCATCAGAATGGGGAAAAATGTGATCTAAGTGACTTTGACCATTGTTGACCTTGTGGTTTGATTGTTGTTGGCAGACAGGGTGGTTTGAATATCTCCAAAACTGCTGATCTCCTGGGATTTTCACACACAATATTCTCTAGTTTGCATGGTGCAAAAGTGAGCAGCAGCTCTGCAGTCAGAAACACCTTGTTAATGAGAGACGTCAGTGGAGAATTGCCAGACAGGTCAAAGCTGACAGGAAGGTGACAGTAGCACAAATAACCACACATTACAACAGTGGTATGCAGAAGAGCATCTCTGAACACAACACATCATAACTCTAAATGGATAGGCTACAGCAGTAGAAGCCTAATAAATACCTAATAAAGCGCTCGGTGAGTGTATATGTTAACAACAGACAGAGAGAGTGATGACTAAAGATATGGCAAGCACCTGAATTAGAAAGTGTAATAACAGTGTTTGAGTAATAGGAAGTATTAAGTAATAGTAGGTAAGACTATAAAACTATAGATGAAGTGCCTGGGATACAGATGACATGCATGCAGGTATGTGCAGTCATCAACAGTGTATGGCTATCCGCCCCAACAGGAACGACAGTGTTCAGAGCCGTTTTCCCGCATGAGAGTATCAGAGATAACTGTGGTGACTAACAGCTCCTGAGAGGCTCCTGGCGAGCACAGCCAAGGCCTGCTCTCGTCACTGCTGTCCATCTGTCTGCCCGCGTTTTCAGCTCCAGCGCCAGAGAACAAAGTTTGGTTCCCACCTGTATGCCTTTGTTCTGAGATGAACGGTGATACAGTCACGCTTTCATGTGGGCGGGCCCCTGCTCTGGCTGCTGAAATCAATCACAGCAAATGAGGTCGCTCGATCCGCAGCAACTGATAGTGACACATACATCAGTGTAATGTAGGGATTCCAAAGGTGAAGGTGAAGTCAGTTTGTCATTTATTAGAGAGAATGGCAGCAGTGATACTTTTTTAGAAGGGGTATATTTCATTTTTATTAGTGCTATTGTCCCTGTAATATGACGGTTCTGTGTGAGTAAGAGAGGGGGGTGGACCCTTTGATGTGTTATTAAAGCCGAGAAAGACAAGGTTCCTAGGATCTGACACCTGAGAAGGATGTCCATCCCTTTTTGGTTTGCAGCAGAGTTCACACCAACACAGCTAAAGGTGAGATTCCACTGTTTACCGTAGTGACCTGACAGAGCAGAGAAACACCCCTCTGGTGGAAGCAGGTCACTCGCCAGAGGTGTTCCACACCTGGCACGAGAAGTTAATTTGCTTACACGAACAAGTTCACCAGAATAAAAAATGCAGGCTTCTGTCATAGGATGCAATCATTGGGAATTTTCTTCTTCTGCACAATTGCCTACTTTGAGAGTTGTGCAGGTATACAACTTATTTACTTCCGAAATAAACACCCTACTGTTGGTCACACAGGGCACCATATTCACAAAGATGCATAAAAGAATCTGGGCTAGCATAAACACACCTTGGTCTGTCTACCAGACAGAATGTTAGCACCTAGCTCCCAGCTGTATCTGCTCTGTCACACCTAGAATGAAGATGGACATGGTGCAGGGATGCTATCATTTAGCTCATCGCTACAATAAACACCTGTACGTGATGGTTGTTTTGAGTTGTGTGTTTCAGTCCTAGAATCAAATACTACTCTTTGAACAAGTATCTGTGGTACAAACAGGATTAACTGATCTCTTAATGCAGATGATTAATGGAAGATTTTAAGTTTCTATGAAAAAGCCATGAAGACTTTGAAAGTTAACCATAGTTGGACACAGAATGCATACACTAAGGCTAAGCAAACATTGCACCCACCAGGTATACTGTTTAAGAGCTGGAATATATAGGGCAGTCATATATAGATGTTTCATACAGAAAGAGGACTTTTAAGTATATAGGTGTCAGGGGGAGAATAACAAGTCAGAAGGTGCAACTCACAAATTAAGGTGATGTGATTGCTAAATGAACCATTTCACATTTCTTCAATCAGCTGAAGTAAACATAACACTATCATGGTCTCATGATTGGACAGGAAGCCAAGTTTCGGTTAAAATGTTTTTCAGTAAACAGCTGTTTTTAGTTTCACAATTAACATTATCGTGGAGGGGAACCACACTAGAGATCAAACACAGAGCACATAATCCACCACACTCATTTGTCTGGACCAAAAATACAACATTGAATAAACCATGAAATTACAATGCTTTTACAATGACTTCCTTCCAGTACAACTTCAATGTCAGGAGTAGTTTCCCTTCACAGCCATTCATGCAGTCAAGGAGACAGTTAAGTATCTCCTGGAGAATAGGGCGGCATCCGTATTTACTCTCTGATGGGAATGCTGCCACCTCTCCACCTGCGGAACGTGTGGGCCCAACAAACAGGATGAAATCAACTTCATGACCTGCACTGTGCCAACTCTCACACAGAAAGCTGATTCTGATATGGCTCAAGGTGTGCATAGTTTATAGGTTCAGCCAAAACCTCTGTCTTCACAGCTAAGGCCATTTGCTCAGGGATTCTCTCTCTCTCTCTCCCTCTCCCTCTCTCTCTCTCAACGCTTCCTGGGGTGGTTGGAGTCCATCTCATTTGCATAAAGTATTCTCTATGCAAATTAATTTGTACAGCACAGCTGCGCCTGGCTCATGAAATCAGATCAAACTGTCAAATATGAATCAAGATTCAACAATTACATGGCCTATTTCTCACCTGAAATGTTTTCAGAAACATATTTTAGTGAACTGTGGAATATGAGAAGGTTTATGAACAATCTGGTTGCTCAAGTTTGAAAATGTTGGAGTGCAACCAAGTACCACAGTACATCTAACCAATCAGGTGTCGGCAGTTGGGGCAAGAGGTAAGCAAAATATAAGATAAGAAAACAAAGCCAAAAACTGGAAATTCCTTGACAGTCAGTCACCTGATCTGAATTCAGTTGGACATGAATTTCATATGCTTAAGAGAAAACATCTGGCAATTAGCCCCAAAAACAAGCAGGAGTTGAAGATGGCTGCAGTACAAGCCTGGCAGAGCATCACCAGAAAAGACACTCAGCACCTGGTGATGTTGATAGGTCACAGACTTCAAGCGGTTATGCATGCAAAGGATATGTGAGAAAACACCATACATGACTACTCACATTTATATAATATTAAAATGCCCCAAATAGTATGGTGCCCTCAAATGTGGGACAGTATATAAAAACTGTTATAATTCCTACATGGTGAAAGTGCATAAAATGCCCTTAAATATGTGAAGATGTGCACTTTAACCAAATTAAGAAAAAATGTCTTTGTTCTTTTTATTTAACATTGAAATTGGAGAAGGGCAGCCTGAACAACGCTGGCCTTTGACGCATGACTCAGATGCAAGTGACATGTCTGTGTCTAGACATTCCCGTGTAGGCCGTATGGTTGAACATTGCACATGTACACACGTCTGTGTGCAGGATGGCATAGTCATAACATCTGCATCCCATTCCCGATGGGTGCTTTAGGGAAGCAGTTTATTGGTCCTCTGGCTGTGCAGACGCTTGATGCAATGGGCACCCGCGTGAACAAACAGATGGCGAAGTTCACAGCCAAGCGGGCCAGAGACTGCCCTTCCTGTGGGCCCTGCTGAACAATGGAGGGAGAAGTCGTCTGCCCAGGACCTGGTCGATTCTCCCACATTCAAAAGGAAAGGATCATTCTTCATTTCAGCACAAAGCCCCGGTTCACCAGAGGTACAGAACCCTCTTAATGGACCGGTTTTTGTTAAGATAATAAATGCATGCTCATTTTTTATTACACCTAAGAATTGAAAAAATAATTAGACTTGTTTTAAAGTGATTCAAGTCATCTTAGAAAAGGGTGTCTGACAGCCAAATGCATTTGAAATTATAAAGATGGTTTGACACATGACGATTCACATAAAGATAAAATAAAATGAATATCCAATATTCAGTACAAATTTCATGTGTGTCAGACAAACCTGAAATTGGCTCTGGTATATATATATTTTTTGACCTCAACCAGCCCAACTGCCCACAGACCAGGCAGGGGTAATCAGAAATCTATCTGTGTCAGAGGTCAGTGTTTCTGTAGGTATGGTTCTCTGCAATTTACAAAAGTATGTCAGATACTTCAAAGGTTTCATCTTAATATTTATAAACATTCTCACTGTTAAATGAAAATACATTTTAGAAGCTGGCTGAATTACATGCATGGTAATGTATCACGATTAGTTTTAGGGCACTGTCAGCTGTGTTTTCACTTTCAGCGCCATAAACAAGTTCCCCTTTTATTGAACTAGCATGAGGTCCTGCGGTTTCATTTGGCAGTTGGGATTGCTGCATGCAATAGTGTTGCTGGTCCAGAAAAAAACACGAAAGAAGTGTGATGAAATAATGTGTCACTATAAGCTGCTGACAATAAAATAACCTATACCTGTAATGTTCACACATAGCTGAATTTTACCAGAAAACCTACACTCCAAAAAAAGGAATCATTGGACTGTATATAAGTATGCACTCAGTGAGCACTTTATTAAGTATTTATTAGACTTATTTTTTAGACATATTGGTCTTCTGCTGCTTTAGCCTATCCATTTACGAGGTTTGATGCATTATGTGTTCAGAGGTGCTCTTCTGCATACCACTGTTCCAATGTGAGTTTTGCCTTACTGTCACCCTCCTGTGTTTTTCCCAGCAGAACTGCTGCTCACTGGATGTTTTTTGTTTTTCGCACCATTCCTGGCGAACTCTAGAGACTGTTGTACATGGAACTCCCGGGAGATCAGTCCTCTGAGATATTCAAATCACCCTGTCTGGCACCAACAATCATTCCATGGTTAAAGTCAGTTAGATCATATTTCTTCCCCATTCTGACATTTGTTCTGAAAAACAGCTGAACCTTTGACCATGTCTGCATATTTTATGCATTTAGGTGCTGCCACATGATTGGCTGATTAAATATTTGCATTAACAAGCTATTGTACAGGTCTACCTGATAAAGTGCTCAGTGAGTTGTATACTCTATGACTTTCACTAATGAAATACTTAATCAGTACTTAGATAGAGAGGCTGCTTCCTCGCAAAACAACATGCACACACAAAATGCTATATTTTTTTACCAAGAGCATCTGTGCTATTTTGTAGCACAGTCTATCTTGTGGCATTAAGACTACATGCTCTATATTTGACAAAACAGTGAACAAGAGATCTGCTGTAGGAAATCCCCTCATTAAAGTGGAGCAGTTTGGATGATCTCTTTTAACAGCATGTTTTCTGTTTGTTAGCCTTGTACATGAATATTAATGCTGGCATTATAGGCGCTCACACTGTGTGGGTCTGAGTATTACAGTCTTCAGTATTTTGTTATGCATCTGTGATCAGGGGTAAACACCACTCATATTCATATTCTCACTTTCAAACTGCCCCTTCAAAATAAGACACTGTAGCATTGTTTGGTTTTGCTTTCACATCCTTGAGGCACATTGATGACAATTGTGGAGTCCTGGGGGATTTCCATTTCCCCATGACATATTTGAAACTACCTGCTTCAAGAAAAAGGTTTTTTTAGTTAATTTGAAGTGTTATGATAACCATCATTAATTAGATAGATGTTGCTAGTCAATGCCATCTTGATAGATGGGGTTCTTGATGTAGTATGCAGAGATATATTTGATATATTTCTCCAATAATGTATAAATGCTGAAAAGAGTTTTCTTTTCCTTAGGATACATTACCAGTTCATGAAAATAAAGTCTGACAGTTGAAAGGTATCCATGAAATGCTTATGAATCTTAAAGTTTGAGAAATGCCATGATTACACAATGCTGTTGCCACATGTTTTGAAACAGTCTCTATAGAGATGATTCTCAACGCTTTCTTTTGCTTGACACGTCCGTTGACTCATGCTTGCTTGGGGAATTTAGGGGATTCACAAGATGGTTCAAATACAGTGTTAACATGCGCGTTTGTTAAATGCGCCTCTATTTTCACTGGATTATCTTGAATAAAAAAGAATCCCCAAAATGTTTACTGTAAATAGGGACTTAAAAAAAAAGAATGTTCGTGTCTATCCAATAATCTTTTCCAAAATTCCAAGTTTTCACCAAAGGATCAAAATATTCTTATTCCATCGGTTTAGGAGAACTTCATTTTGCAAAAGATTTTGAAAATAATGTTTTAGTGGGCTCATATTATATATTACATTACATTATTGGCATTTGGCAGATGCTCTTATCCAGAGTGATGTACAGTTGATTAGACTAAGCAGGAGACAATCCTCCCCTGGAGCAATGCAGGGTTAAGGGCCTTGCGCCTGCCGGATTTGGGACCTCCAGCAGGACCTCTGGACAGGTTGGCAGGGTGGTGGCTTCTGGAATTCCCCCAGGCAGGCCTCCAAATGGGCCACCTGGTCTTCCAATAACCAAGTTGCCTGCTGCGGGCCACGGGAAGCTTCCACCAGGGCTTGGAGGAGCTCATCCATTGCTGCATCTGCTGGCATATCAAAAAATAAATAAAAATAAAACTGCAAAAAGAAAAACATCTGTTTGTCCATCAGTGGGTGCAATGCCCACATTCTCCACTACTGTGGCGCACAACTCAAATACATAATTGGCTTATTGCCACATTTACTAACAAAAGAAAAGAAAACCACTCCTTCCACCTTCGTCCTATCTCCAAAACAAAACAGCACCCTACTTTCCCTTCCTGACACCACACAATGTACAATTTTAATTTCAGGGATCCATATTGTGTTTAGTTGGGATTAGGGATTTCTTCATTCTTCATTTGCTACCTTAGTGCCGGTATAGGAAGCTTTTTTTCTTAATTGTAGGTTTTTCATTGCCTTTGGAGTATGTTATTGCCATTTGTCAACATGAGGACCAGAGGTGTGGCAATGAAAGTCAAGGATGTGATTATGAGGTTTAGAAATTAAAATAAAAAAAAGTCAGTGACATAGACCAAACAATAGGCTTACTGATACAAACTGTTTCCAACATCACTAAGAAAAGCACTGCTGTATGTTTTGGATCATTGCCTTGCTGTGGGATGAAACACCGTCCATTTTATTGTACTTTAGCAGAAAATATGCTCCCTTTCTGTTCAAAATTCATTCTGCTACTGCTACAACAGTTATATTACCAATGAAGGCAAGTGAGCCAGCACCTGTGGCAGCCATACATGTCCAAACTATAAGACCGCCACCACCATGTTTCACAGATGAGGTGCAGATGTCCACAATACTTTTTTTTCCAGAACTCTGCAGGCTCTTTTAGGTACGGTAACCTGGCCATCCTGTTTTTCCAGCTAACTAGTGGTTTTGAACTTGCACTGAAGCCTATGTTTGTGACGTTAGTCACTGACACATTCACACCTCCCCCCTGAAGTGTGTTTCTGATCTGTTAGACAGGAGTTGGGGGTTTTTCTTCACTGATCTGTTGGACAAGTGTTGGAGGTTTTCAACTGTAGCTCTTCCTTGGCCTACCAGTCTCACTACAATTACTGAGCCCACTAGTGGTCCCTTTCTTCTTAGTGATGTTCCAAACAGTGTTTTGGTACACCTATTGCATGGCTGATGTCTCTGTCACCTTTAATTTGAGGATATTTGCATTCATATTGGGTGATGCATGCAGGAATGATCTTTTTTTATACATAGTCCCCCAATTTTTGGGAACTAATAGTAATTTGGACGTTGGCTTCTCAGCTGTTCTGATTAGGCAGATGTATTCAATCAGTTATATATAGGCATAAGAAAGCTTTCAGTATGTAGTCTTAATTGTAGGCTTTTGCTTGCCTTTGGAGTCTGTTATTGGCATTTGTCACCATGAAGACCAGAGTTGAGCGGGTGAAAGTCAATAAAGCCATTATGAGGCTGAGAAATAAGAAAAAAATAATCAAAGACATTGGCCAAGTAATAGATTACCAAAACGGTTTGATTACATCATTTAAAAAAAAGAAATTATTATATCTTTTCAGCATAGTAGAATATATGGTTCTTGAGATTCAGACCCAACACTTAGAAATGCCAGGGCTATATCCTGGTGGACATGTTTTCCAAATTCCTTTGTTAGATGTCTGCAGTATCTTAGGGTAAGGGGTGCCGGTAATGGCTGTGTGTGTGTATGTGTGTGTGTGTGTGTGTGTGTGTGTCCATCTGTATGTGTGTGTGTGTGTGTGTG
This sequence comes from Conger conger, assembly GCF_963514075.1. NCBI lineage: Eukaryota > Metazoa > Chordata > Actinopteri > Anguilliformes > Congridae > Conger > Conger conger. The sequence continues at coordinate 36,748,010 of NC_083762.1, read as the reverse complement.
TGTGTGTGTGTGTGTGTGTCCAACTTCACAGAATATGCACACAGGGGGCATTCCTACCCATCTCTGTCATATCCATTCCTAATCATTGGCATCCTGTGTATGTGTGCAATTGTTGTGTATGAGACTTAAGAGAGTAGGAACATCAGGCTATGGTTGGCAGTGTTTTCATCATATACAGTATGTATACCTCTATTATTGCGCACACTCATCAAACAACTAATATAATAAAGGCAATTCATGTTTGGACCTTCATCTAATGGGTCATATGTGCCTAGGTGCAAGTTCATATTTTCTGTTGGTCACATATATATTTTCAAGGAGAGCATTTCCTTGAAATGGCTAATGAACAGTAGCTACACAAGCAGGTTGGTACAGGCATCTTTTTTGTATTTTGTGCCAGTAGATGCACCCCATAATTACAATTGCTTTGCTGCAAAACTGGGCCCATGAGAGCAAACAGTTTTTTGTTTTTGTTTAATTCAAGAGAGGAGCTGGACCCAGAAGTGAATGTTTAAAACTTAAACTTTGGTGCTCGCATACCAGGCAGTTAAAGGATCAGCCCCTGTATATATTCAATCCATTATCAAGACCTATATACCAACAAGACCCCTCCGTTCTGCCACTTCGTGCCATCTGGCACCTCGCCACACCTGCACTTCACGCTCACGACTGCTGTCTGTCCTGGTCCCATGGTGGTGGAATGATTGTTGTTTTTTATTGGCTGTTGTATTGTTGTATTCTAGCTGCTAACTGTGGTATGCTAGTTTGATAGTTGATTGTACTTTTCAAGGGTTCTGATTATCTGTATGTTTACACTAGGACTCGGAACTGTACTGTCCTCTCAGGTCCTCTTTGCACTTGTTCTTGTGTTTGATTTGCACTTTGTTGTACGTCGTGGATAAGAGCGTCTGCTAAATGCCATGTAATGTAATGTAATGTAATGTTTTGTTTTTTGTTTTGTTTTTTTGGGGGGGGGGGGGGGGGGTTGTGAATGTGTGTAAGCATGCAAAGTCTCATATATGGATATTGTTTCATAATACCCATTTTTCCATAAGCTCGATATTGTTTCTTTCATCTGTAAAATGAAGAACTTGAAATGGTAAGCTACTTTTTAAGATTTAATTGGTCTTGTGTGCAGTCAATTGGGAAGATATTTGCCATGGTGGGAAGTGCCATGTCTAAGATAATTTGTAATATTATAGAAGTTGGCTAGCAACATTGTGTATGGGCTGTTTTGGCTCTTCTGTGTTGTAATTAAGATGCTGTGTTATTTTGGTGGGGTGGTCTAGCATTTACATAGCTAATCATGTAAACATTCAGTTGATAATACACTGAATGTGATTTGTCATCGTGACACTGTTGTTGTACCTGAGCGCAGTTAGCATATTGAATTGTTTCAATAAGCAGCCTGCACTATATAGTCTGCGTGTCATTTATAAAATGCAAGTGGCCTGGTGAGAGAAAGGGCATGTTAGTGAAACAAAAATGCATTATTTATCAAACTCATTCTCTAATCTCTCTCTCTCTCTCTATCGCTCAAATGTTGAAGTTTATCGTGAACCACTTTTTTGAAAAACTTTATCTTGAAGAAAATGTGATCAGAAATCTGTAAATATAAAACCATCAAAACTGCAATTGAAAACAAATATGAAATATCATTGACAGAAACTTAACATGAGCTGACCTGGGCTGACTGGTGGTCAGACGGTCTGCAACATTCTGGACCAGCTAGAGGGGGTTTGATGGCAGCTGGGAGACCAGCCAGGGGGGAGTTGATGAGCACTTGGACTAGGAGCTGGGTGGCTTTCTCTGCCAGGAAATGGTGGATACGGTGTATGTCGTAAAGGAATTGTTGTGGAGGATGTTTGCCTTCCATCTTGTCTTCAGTTGGATTCAAGTTAGGTGATTAACTTGGCCAGTCAAGAACATTACACGTTTTGGCCCTGAGAAAGTCCTTGGATGATTTAGCAGTGTGTTTGGGGGTAATTGTCCTGCTGCAAGGTGAATCATTGTCCAATGAGTTTTGAGACATTTGGTTGGATCCAAGCAGACTTGTGTTTATGTACATCTCAGCATTTATCCTGCTGCTGTCAGAAGTCACGTCATCAATACAGACAGGTCAGCCAGTTCCAGTGTTCAGAGAAAAAAACAGCAACAGTCTGCAAATGCAAATCTTGTGCATTAACTAATGATGAAACAACACACAGCTGAGCAAAATATAACGAATAAAGTAATTATATTTACTAATTATGGTCATGTATGAAATTAACAGGTAGGAAAGTACATACCTGCAAATTAAAGCTGACAGTGTGCACTACAACCTTTATTGTAGGTACAGATAGTTACAGAATGCAGTATATAGATCTTTCTTGACTGCACTTTTACTTTCTGCAGGTTTTGTTTTTTTCCTCTTATGTTGGCAGCGTGCGGGGGTGGAGCTTCACAGTGATACTCTCGGTGACAGCGGCAGCATGTGATGTAACACAGCCTATCTGCAGATTCACAGCACCAGATAATACAAAGTAAACAGGAGAATGATGCAAGAAAAGTCACATATACACAAAACTATCCGGAACTATCCGGACATACTGTAGGTGCTTTCAGATGCATAATTTCCACTGCAGTATAGCAGTGCATGGTCAAAGGGAAGGAGCAGACTGAAATGGAGAAAGAGAGAGAGTAAGAGAATGAGTTAGAATTATTTTTTTTCCTCCTAACATGTCGTCTTGTGTTGTGTTGAGCTAATAGGGGCTTTAGTAAGCGCACCTCTGATGCCTCGAGTGCCAAATTCACACCTTACATTCCCTACTTTCTTCATGGTGTAGTTTTAAAGATCACAATAGAACAATATTGCACTATGACCCTCCATTAAAAGAATAGAATATATCCCATGCCGCATTTTAATGACAAATGAGTAATTGTTAAATATTAAGGAAGCCATGCTGGCTTCAGTTTACTGAATGGTAAAAGTGGACTCTAATGTGCACTTGTGGTTTTGTAATGTTAGTATGATGTATAATTTCATTTTCAGAACTGGATTTTTGCTCTTAATCAGGGAGTTTAGCTGTAATCTCTAAATCAGTAGCAGTCATCCTCTTTCGAATGTACCTGCTTATAGCCAGTATTTAAGAAGATAACATTATTTCTGTTAGCATTCTCCATTGGTGTAAAGACGCTGGCAGTGTGTTAGGGCTAGCCAGCGGAAAAAAAAGTTTGTGACCATGATAGGACAGGATAATAGCTCCATCTGGAAAATGATGTTAGCCCTTTCAGTGTTGAATTACTCTGAGATAAATGTACAGCTACTGTGACTATACTGTGACTATGTCACTATATTGCGCAAGCTAATCCGGAACAAGTAGCACAACCAATGATCGTAGAATGCTTATTACAGCATTAAACAGTGAAAGAGACCTGACACTCTCATCCATGTGCTCAGCCACGTGTTCTGCAGAAGAAAAAAAACTTCTTTCGCTTCCTCACTTCCCTATTTAGAATTTAAATTTGCCGCCCAGTTCAAACTGCACAAAATTTGAGAACATTTTGTTCAGTAAGAAAACCACATCTTCCTGTTGGGCACACCCACGGGAGAGAATAACTCACAAAGTGACCAACCTTATTTAAAAAAATAAAAACATAAACAGAAGTTGTTTGAAATGTCCTGCAATTTTTACAAGGATATAAGGACATGATCACATAATAAGCTGAACTGAATTGTAATTCATTCATTTGTGTAGATTTAGGATGGATCACTTAAATAATATTATGCCAATGAAGTATTTGGCCCCTAGTATTTATTAGCATATTATGATGCTAATACAAATTTTAGTACTTTTTAGTTGCTTCATTGGTGAGTGAAAGCAAATGTCATAACCATGTCTTTTATTTGATCATGTCAGAAATGCAAATGCGAAAAATATGTTTCCTCATTTTATGGAATTGTTTGCAATATAGCTTGATAAACACAATACAAGCTTGGGACTTGGAATACATAGCAATGCCAGACACAGTGTTGCTTAAGAGAGTAAATATTCCCTCTAAACAGGCCAACTACCTAATTTAGAGAAGAATAAAGAAAATATACCTTCTACTAGTCCAACAGCACTTACGGTGATAGATTCACCTTCTACTAGAACTAACCATGCTGCTCACCTTACAGTGATAAAGAAGGCATTCCATCAGAAATCAATTGCTTTCTGACCTCACCCTTTTAGATTTGAGCAAATGTTTGTATGCATATTATTGATATTGTTAGAATGTGATTATTAATTTGAGTAACTAGAATGAGCAATCATTCAGGAGACAGGGTTGACTCAAAGTTGACTCATATTAGACCCCCCGCCCTACCTAAAGACACATATATCTTCTTCCCACAGCTGCCGATAGAGAGTATATCAAAACTAACTGCAACACCTCCCAGAGTGTGGAATTTCAGTGCTTGATGTAGACTGACCATAATACACATTCAATATAGTGTTTGTGTGTGTCTGTCTGTGGGTGTACATGTGTGTGAGCACTGTCCACCATCAGGTCAATCATTTAAAAGCTTAAATCCAATTGAAGAGTGATATAGAAAGTGAGGCAGACAGTTCGCTTACATTGGTGACACTTATGAAGCATCGAGGAAAATAATAGTACCATCTATTTACAGTATGCTTCAAGAAAGCGAATCTCCATCAGTTATTATGCTTTCTTTGCACAATTAAAGTCTGTGATCATGTCAAATAAAGTCAAGGCTATATGACAATTCTATTGAAATTGTATAAACTACTAAAATTAAATAAAATCATTTGCGGTAATCTTTGGCATGACTGTTATTTTCTGAAAAGATATGTTTCTGTATGTTGTCGTCCAATGTCAAGTCTTTATTTTTCATCATGTGATGATGCAGGATGACATAACTATTTGCTAGTTTAGGCTATAGCTGAGGAAGCAAGCAACATCAAGCAACTCAAATTATCTTATGAACACAAACGTGGATCTCAGAAGAGAAAACAGACCAGGAGAAAAAGGTAGCCAATTTGCCGGAAATTTTTTTTGGAATACCATCCGATAGTCACTTTGTGGAGGCTACTCCACTGCAGTTGTTTATGACACTGCCTATCACAGTCACACATAAAATTAATCAAGAACTACTTGAGGGGCAGCACAGGGCAGGAGGGAATGAATGGACTGGCTATGGTATTTGTGTTTCTTTCGAGCGCATCAGGGCCCAGGAGCTAAATTTCAAGGAGATTGCTGATCATATTGTACAATGTAGCCTCATTGGATAGCCCTTCAAATGAGTGAGGTAATAAAGAGTTTTTCAAGGGGATTGTGTCATCTTGGGGACAGTGGCTGCTTTTTTCAGATTTTATAACCTACTATAATAGCCTATATAGCCTGCAATAAAAATATCTCTTAACACCGCCCCCACTATGTGTTATACAGTGCCCTCCAAAATGTTTGGGACAAAGACCCATCATTTATTAATTTGCCTCTGTACAATTTCAGATTTGTAATAAAATGATCACGTAGTTAAAGTGCACATTGTCAGATTTTAATAAAGGTATTTTTATACATTTTGGTTTCACCATGTAGAAATTACAGCATTGCTTATAAATAGTCTCCCCATTTCAGGGCAGCATAGCGTTTGGGTCACAGCAATGTTATGTAAATTGAAATAGTTATGTTTAGTATTTTGTTGCATATCCTTTGCATGCAATGACTGCTTGAATTCTGCCAGGCCTGTATTGTAGCCATCTTTAGTCCATGCTTGTTTTTGGGGGCTAGTCAGCCTATGAAAGGCATGCTCAATTGGGTTCAGATCGGGTGATTGACTTGGCCACTCAAGAACTGACCATTTTTTAGCTTTGAAAAACTCCTTTGTTGTTTTCACAGTTGGAATCATTGTCTTGCTGTAGAGTACTGCAGCATTGATTGGCCAGAGCTTCCCTGCTTCCAAGAGAAATACAGGGCTTCTGTTAGTCCACCAAATGCTATGGTACTGTGATACCATATTGGAGTGATCCAATATAGGGCTACATGAAGACGGTTAGGAATGTAATCACAGTGAGATAATTGGATTACTCCAGTCCTCCATTTGGTGATCTACGGCACCTCGAAAAGGATTGAGGAAGTGGCAGGCTGCTGGCTACTAATTATAGGAGAGGCACCGCAGCCGCAACACTACCCAGTACACGGGTCTGAAATTAATTATCTTGAATGTGTCCTGCCATGCGGAAGGACACCATATTGGAGTTATCCAATTAGCTCACATAACCATGGTTACATGCATAACCTTCTTTCTCCAGTGAAGTCAAGGATGACAGAGAGTTGCCGGTCCAAGGGATCCACAGCGTTTCTTGAAGTAAAGTAGGCAGGAGGACGTTGTTGGGTGACCGGGATGGCTGCAGCTTTGATCGAAGAGTTTTGACCCCGAGTGACTTGGACCGGGTTAGGAAATGTATTGTTACCATTTATTATTAATTGTGCAGATAGATCTGTTGATAGGCAGCCAAATATGGTGAGCTGATGAACTACAGTGCAGTCAATAAGTACTTGGACAGTGGTACAATTTCTGTTTTGGCTGTGTACTCCAGCACATTAGATTTGAAATGAATAGGTTAAAGTGCAGACTGCCACCTTTAATGTGAGGGTATTTACATCAATATTGGGTGATCGGTGGAGGAATTATATACCTTTTTATACATAGTCCCCCCATTTTAGGGGACCAAAAGTAATTGGATGGTTGGCTTCCCAGCTGGTTTATGATTAATCAGTCACTGAGCTAGAGGTGTTCTGTTTTGTGTTTATGATATTGCGCTGTCCAACATGTTGACTTTTGTTCAACTAAGATCTTGACTTGGTTCAGTAAAAAAACAAGCCAGCTAATCATAGTCTTTCTAGCCCATTCTAGCTAATCTGACCGTATATGCACAGATATAGCCAAGATAAGTGCCAGAAAGGAAATGGAGGGAAACCAAAATCTTTAGACAATCTGTCAATCACTTCTGCAGTGCAGGTATAAGAAAGCTTTATGTTTAAACTAGAACTTAGACTAGATTCTAGGCTTCTAGGCTATGATTGCCTTTGGAGTCTGTTATTGCCATTTGTCAACATGAGGACCATTGAGTCCATTGACAGTCAAGGAAGCCATTATGTGGAGAAAAAAACAGAAGAAAAAAAACAGTGAGAGACATTGTGCTACTAACTAATTAAGATTAGGATGTGCATGCAATATACAAATAGCTAATTACCTATACCGTTATTTTATATAGATTTGTTCACTCTTTTTTTATCAACGGTGATTCCGTTTTATGAGTAATTTTGAGTTCATGAATTTTTTTTTTTCCACTCAGATAAAATGCCTTGGTTTTATTCCTAACATACAAAAGTGATTTCACAGCATTTTCACCCATCAATTATTAAACTAAGTTATCAATTTTAATACTTTGAACTGACAATATGCTTGTTTTGGATGGTTTGTTACTGATCACTTGTTGGTTTTTGACCTTGAGTGATATAGATTTGCTACTTGCTTTGGCTGAATGTTACAGCTGCGCACATATTGGGTTATTACTGAAACGGCTGATGTCTGGAAGTCTGTAAATGGTTGGCATTTATATAGCGCCTTTATCCAAAGCGCTGTGCAATTGATGCTTCTCATTCACCCATTCATACACACACTCACACACCGATGGCGATTGGCTGCCATGCAAGGCGCCGACCAGCTCGTCAGGAGCATTTGGGGGTTAGGTGTCTTGCTCAGGGACACTTCGACACAGCCCGGGCGGGGGATAGAACCGGCAACCGTCTGACTGCCAGAAGACTGCTCTTACTGCCTGAGCCATGTCGCCCCACCTGTACACCGCTAAAGGAAGGGGCTCTTTCAACAGTTTTTTTGGTGGTAGATTTAATCTATCAAAGGAATGGAAGACATCTACACTGATTGCTGTGGTAAATCTCAGCAGGACTATGTAACAAAAGTAATACAATGTGTCACATGTAGAATTGTACTTCATCATCTGTAAAATGATATCCAATTGCAATTTAATTTGCTAAATATAGCTAAACTAGAACATGTTCAATTTAGAATAGTCTTGGGAGCAGTAGTTGATCAGAGTCCAGTAGTCGATCTTGCATCGTGCTGTAGAAGTAGGAAAGGCTAGCAGGATGCTGGCATTTACAGAAAATTGTTTTAGAGTTCAAATGAGGAAATAACAATTTTGTACAATGATTTTCTCAGACCACATGTATAATACACATTATAAGTCAAAGAAGGGCTTGCTGGTATGAAAGATTAAAGAAAAACCCAGAAAAGACTTAACAGAATGCTCTATTTTGAGGGTGCAAATGCATTTGTCAAATGGCAAAGCAAGCACTGGTGAAAATAAAAACAGGCATATCCAAATCCTGTTATTTTAACACCATGGTAGCAGTGGGTACACTGCATTAATAAGTTGTAATAGTTTGTAATGTGTTGAAGGTGTCGCAAAGGTGTCATTGTGCTACTAACTAATTAGGATGCTTGTGCATTATCCTTGTTCTCTATTTTGCAACATGCTAACTTTAAGTAAGTTGAGAAAAACAAATGGAACACTGAAAAAAATGAGGACTGTTAAGATATGTGTTGTCATCTGAAGCAGAGGCCCGACTCCACATTGCCACCTGCCACACATTTAACAGTTCTCTTTCAACACATTTGCACATTGCAAATTAATGTATTCATGTAGTTCATAGTTAAAATGCTATGTGGTGGATAAGTAGCAGGTGTTTACAGATCCGTGGGCTCTACCTATGGGTGCGTATGTGTTTACAGTGTTCAGTTTATTACATGGATCTACCGCCACCTTCTGGTATAATAGGGCACTGTCAATCTACACATTCCTTTCAGTTTACATTTTTACATTTACATTTTAGTCATTTGGCAGACGCTTTTAATCCAAAGCGACTTACAAGTGCATAGGTTCTACCATAAGTCAGAGCATCACATCCAGAAACTAGCAAAATACACAGGAAATGCTGTTCTAAACAGTTGTCATCAGAAGTGCATTTTTATTTATTTATTTATTTATTTATTTTGGGGGGGGGGGGGTTAGACAAGGATAGGGATATCAGAAAGGAGGGGCAGGGGAAATCAGGAGGGAGGACTAAGGTAGAGTTTGAAAAGGTGGGTTTTGAGTCTGCGTCGAAATAGGGGGAGGGATTCTGCTGTTCTGACAGTGGTAGGCAGGTCATTCCACCACTGAGGAACCAGAACGGAAAACAGGCGTGAACGTGCAGCTCGACCGCCAGGTGCACGTAAAGAGGGAACCGTAAGGCGACCAGAGCTGGCAGACCGTGGTCTAGCTGGGGAGTAGGGAGTGATCAGGGATCGTATGTAAGGTGGGGCAGTCCCCTTAGCAGCCTGAAATGCCAACACTAGGGCCTTGAAACGGATGCGTGCGGCAATGGGAAGCCAGTGGAGGCCAATGAGAAGCGGGGTGACATGAGCCGACCTGGGCTGATTGGTGATCAGGCGGGCTGCAGCATTCTGGACCAGCTGGAGGGGCTTGATGGCACACGCTGGGAGACCGGCTAGGAGGGAGTTGCAGTAATCCAGGCGGGAAATGACGAGCGCCTGGACTAGGAGCTGGGTGGCTTTCTCAGTCAGGAGATGACGGATACGGCGTATATTATACAGAAAGAACCTGCAGGTTCTGGCAGTGGAGGATACTTGTGGAGCCAGGGTGAGGCAGTTATCAAGAGTCACCCCAAGATTCTTTGCCGCACGGGAGGAGGAAACTACAAAGTCCTCAACAGTCAATGAGAGGTCGATTGACGGAGAGGACTTAGCAGGGATGTAGAGAAGCTCAGTTTTGGCAAGGTTGAGCTTCAGGTGATGGGAAGTCATCCACGCAGAGATATCAGCCAAGCAGGCAGAGATCCGTGTGGTGATTTGGGTGTCGGGGGGGAAGGAAATGAAGAGTTGGGTGTCATCAGCGTAGGAATGATAAGAAAAGCCGTGGGAAGAGATAACAGAACCAAGAGACATGGTGTATAGCGAGAAGAGGAGAGGCCCAAGAACCAAGCCCTGCGGGACTCCAGTTCGTAGGGGGTGAGGGTCGGAGACTGCGCCCCTCCAAGTCACCTGGTAGGAGCGACCAGAGAGGTAGGAGGAAAACCAAGCGAGTGCAGAACCTGTGACACCCATCCCAGACAGCGATGAGAGCAGAATCTCATGGTTGACTGTATCGAAGGCGGCTGACAGGTCGAGGAAGATGAGGACAGAGGAGAGGGATTTTGCTTTAGCAGAGTGGAGTGCCTCAGTGACCGCGAGCAGGGCGGTTTCAGCGGAGTGGCCACTCTTGAAGCCAGACTGGTTGGGGTCATGGAGATTGTTGTGGAGAAGATAAGTGGACAGTTGGGAGCAGACTGCCCGTTCCAGAGTTTTAGCGAGAAAGGGAAGAAGAGAGACAGGCCGGTAGTTGTTCAGGGCAGAGGGGTCAAGAGTAGGTTTTTTGAGCAGGGGAGTGACTCTGGCCCTCTTCAGGGAAGAGGGCATGGTGCCGGAAGAGAGGGAGGTGTTGATTAGAGAGGAGAGAAAAGGGAGAATGTCATCAGATATAGATTGTAGGAGGGGAGAGGGGAAGGGGTCAAGAGGACAGGTGGTTGGGCGGTGGGAAGTAAGGAGTTTCAGTGTGTCAGCATCAGAGAGGGGAGAAAAGGAGGTTAGGGAGTTGGGGAGGGTAGGAGGGTCAGCAGGGGTGGAGGGTTGGGAGAAGGAATTGCGAATAGCATCGACCTTCTTTTCAAAGAAGGAGACAAAGTCATCAGGTGTGAGTGATGAGGGGGGTGGGGGGGGAGGGGGGGCCAGAAGAGAGGAGAAAGTTGAAAACAGTTTGCGGGGATTAGAGGCGGCCGCGTTAATTTTCGAGTGAAAGAAGGAAGATTTAGCTAGAGAGACAGAGGAATGGAAAGATGATAAGAGGGCATGGAAGGAAGCCATATCACTGGGGAGACAGGACCTTTTCCATTTTCTCTCCGCCGCCCGCAGTTCGGTTCCGACAGCTCGTAGAGCATCAGAAAGCCAAGGACTGGGGGGGGAGGCCCGAGCTAGTTTGGTGGTGAGGGGACACAGAGAATCAAAGGAAGATCAGAGGGAGGACATGAGAGTTGTAGCCGCATCATCGGGAGACAGTCGAGAGAAAGACTCCGCAGATGGTAGGGAGTGAGAGGATTGTAGATGAGAGGGTGGAGGAAGACAGGTGGCGTAGGTTCCGTCGACAGGTGACAGTGGATGGTGGGAGAGATGGATGGGTGTTAGAGGAGAGTGGAAGAGAGAGAGATGAAGGAGTGGTCAGATATATGGAGTGGTGTTAGAGAGGTTGGTTGTTGTGCAGCTCCTTGTGAAGATGAGGTCAAGGTTGCCTGCTTTGTGGGTGGGAGGGGAAAGAGTGAGGGTAAGGTCAAAAGAAGAGAGGAGGGAGAGAAAGGTAGACTGGGTGGACTCTGAGTTGAGGTTGAAGTCACCCAGGAGGATCAGGGGGGTGTCATTGACAGGTGAGGAGCTGAGGAGGATGTCCATCTCATCCAAAAAGTTCCCCAGAGGACCCGGGGGGCGATAAACAACAATAATAACGGCAGAGTAACAGAAACCGCATGAAATTCAAAAGAGGAGAAGGAGAGGGATGAGGAGAAGACACTAGATCTCCATGAGGATGAGATTAGGAGACCTGTGCCACCTCCTCTGCCAGAGGATCTGGGTGTGTGGGAAAAAGAGAAGGCAGAGGAGAGGGCAGCCGGGGTGGCCGTGTTCTCTGGTGAGAGCCACGTTTCAGTTAAAGCAAGAAAGTCAAGGTTGAGGTGGGAGGCATAGGCAGATATGAAGTCTGCTTTCTGGACGGCCGACTGGCAGTTCCAGAGGCCACCAGCCACACATAGATCAATACCAGGGGATCTGGGAGGAAAGATGAGGTTAGAGATATTCTGCCCATGTTGGCGGGAGGCGAACCTCCTACCTGACTGGGACCTGGGGAGAGGAGAGAGGACAGGGATGGGAAGGAAACACATGGAGGGAACTAGGGAGGACAAGGGGAATACTACACAGTGGAATGAGGGCAGGCAGCAAAAACAAAATCAAACATCAGGCTCTCGGACACCCGTAGATAGACACCCTCGACTTTGTACACCTGCAACTTCGTACGCCGAGGCAAGTAGCCGAGGCTGCCGCACACAGCTGCCGCTGGTGCGCTACACAACTGCTTAAATAACACTGACGCTGAATACAGAAAATGCAACCAACCCACTGCAGAACTAATGCACACTGAAGTGAGTTCAGGTGTGCCAGTAATAATAGCCTGAGCAGGGTGCAAAGTATTGGCTCCTCCTACAACAAAAGCTGTGGCCTGCCAGCCAGTAAAACAATAGCCTAACTTAATAGCCTAGCTTACCTGAGAGAAACAAACACCTAACCCAGTTTCACTGAATCTAAATAAACACCACTTGTAATAGCTAACAAACAAACAAGTACACAACAGAACACTATGACAACTAAACTGAATTTAGAATCAGCAAGCAAACAAATAATACTTAACTAATCCAGGAGAAAATGCAACCAACCCACTGCAGAACTAATGCACACTGAAGTGAGTTCAGGTGTGCCAGTAATAATAGCCTGAGCAGGGTGCAAAGTATTGGCTCCTCCTACAACAAAAGCTGTGGCCTGCCAGCCAGTAAAACAATAGCCTAACTTAATAGCCTAGCTTACCTGAGAGAAACAAACACCTAACCCAGTTTCACTGAATCTAAATAAACACCACTTGTAATAGCTAACAAACAAACAAGTACACAACAGAACACTATGACAACTAAACTGAATTTAGAATCAGCAAGCAAACAAATAATACTTAACTAATCCAGGAGAAAATGCAACCAACCCACTGCAGAACTAATGCACACTGAAATTCAGGTTCAGGTTCAATTCACAGTCCTCTCCTTAGCCTTCTATCTGTGTTTTTAGTGAGCGTATTAATAATATTGAATTATATATATAATATGATATATATATATATAGATATACATATATAGATATATGTATATACACACTAGTGAGCACTTAACTAGCTATTTATTAGACTTCTACTGCTGTAGCCTATCCACTTAGAGTTATGATCCGTTGTGTGTTCAGATTTGCTCTTCTGCATACTACTGTTGTAATGTGTGGTTATTTGCATTACTGTTTCCTTCCTGTTAGCTTTGATCAGTCTGGCCATTCTCCTCTGACGTCTGTCATTAACAAGGTGCTTCTGTCTGCAGAACTGCCGCTCACTGGATTTATTTTGTTTTCCTTTTTTTTTAACTTTGCAAACTCTAGAGACTAGTGTGTAGGAAAATCCCAGGAGATCAGCAGTTTCTGAGATACTCAAAGCACCCTGTCTGCCACCAACAATCATTCCACAGTCAAAGTCACTTAGATCACATTTTTTCCCCATTCTGATGGTTGATGTGAACATTAACTGAAGCTCCTGACCTGTATCTACATGGTTGTATGCATTGCACTGCTCCCGGACAATTGACTGGTTAGATAATTGCATGAATGTACCCAATAAAGTGCTCTGTGAGTGTATACAGCAGCAGAAGACCACTAAGTAAAAAAAAATCTAATAAATAATAATAATATAGAGCTAAGTGAGTGTATATATTTATATGTATATACAGTCGTATGCACGCCTAGTTAAAAAGCCTTTTACAATTAATATCTTGGTGATCAGAAGCAAACCTGACCTCTAAATGGTACGAAGTTGGTACATGACACATTCAAATTTCAAATCACAATGACTTATTATTAACAATTATTTACAGTTTCAAAGTAATAAAAAAAGGAAAAAGGCCCCGTACAAACGTTTGGGAACCCTGTCAGTACTTTGTAACTCCTCCTCGGACACATTTCAAACACTTCCTGTAGCCAGCTTTCAATTCTTGCTTTTGTCATTTTCCCCCATTCTTCCTAGAGGCAGAACACCTCTAGCTCAGAAATATTCATCAGCCATCTTGCATGTATGGCATGTTTGAGATCTCTCCACAGATTTTCAATAATATTCCAGTCTGGGGACTGTGGTGGCCATTCTACAAATCTTCATCCATCTTTCCTGGAGGTACTTCATAGTTGATTTTGAGGTATGCTTGTGAGCATTGTGTTGATTGAATACCCAACCTCTCTTCAACTTCAATGTCTGGACTGACTTTCGAACATTAGCCTCTGGAATTTTTTCATATTTGGTGGAATCCATTCTTCCTTCCACTTGCACAATATTTACTGTGCCCCCAGCTGCTTAATAGTTGGCATGGTATTCTTCTCTGCAAAGGCTTCTCCCTTTTTTCTCCGAAAGTAAAAGTAACAAAGAATAATACAAAGGGGTTCCCAAACTTTTGCACAGGGCCCTTTTTCTTTGTTATCATTAATATGTTAACAGTAAAAATGAAAATAAAAATCAATCTTGCTTTAACAGTTCCTGAAAAGTGTATAACATTTTCAGTTAATGTTTGCTTGCTGTTCACCAAGATATTAAGGCTTTTTGACCATGGGTCACCCCTTTTTGCATACAATATCTGTTTTATTCCACTATGTTCATTTTCAGATCCTAGGGACTATCCATCCATCCATCCATCCATTATCTGAACCCGCTTATCCTGATCAGGGTCGCAGGGGGGTTGGAGCCTATCCCAGCATACATTGGGCGAAAGGCAGGAATACACCCTGGACAGGTCGCCAGTCCATCGCAGGGCACACACACCATTCACTCACACACTCATACCTACAGGCAATTTAGACTCTCCAATCAGCCTAACATGCATGTCTTTGGACTGTGGGAGGAAACCGGAGTACCCGGAGGAAACCCACGCAGACATGGGGAGAACATGCAAACTCCGCACAGAGAGGCCCCGGCCGACGGGGATTCGAACCCAGGACCTCCTTGCTGTGAGGTGGCAGTGCTACCCACTGCACCATCCGTGCCGCCATCCTAGGGACTAAGTAGAAAAAAAAGCAATGTTCTTGTTTTGTGTTCATGATATTGCGCTGTACAACATGTTGACTTTTGTTCAAATAAGATCTTGACTTGGTCTTTAGTCTTTCTAGCCCATTCTAGCTAATCTGACCGCATACGCACAGATATAGCCAAGATAAGTGCCAGAAAGGAAATGGAGGAAAAAAAAAATCTTTAGACAATCTGTCAATCTTCCACTCCCTCCTGGTCTCCTTCTCATCTATGCTTGATCCATTTCCTTTCACTCTATAATCCAGTCTGCTGCTTGTATCCCACGCAGCTGTTCTTTGCATTTACCTCTCCTGTGATCACCCTGCCCCTCCCTCCTTCTCATCACGTAACCTCAATGTAATCTGTAACTCCCTCTGCACACCTGTCCCCCACACCTGCCAACATTCCCCTTCCATTTCTTAAAACTCTTCAACTCCAAACATCCATTTTGCATAATACAAGCTTCTATCCCTCCTTCATTCATCAATTTCTGAGGACATCATTCCTTTCATTTCCTCCCTGCTGCCTTTCAAGCGGCACGGCCCATGGTGTTCTCCTGTGTCTCTTCTCAAAAAACCCTCCGCAGACGTACACAATTCCTAAGCATATCTAACCCTTCGAGAGTAGTCTGCAACCAACTGGCTCGCCATCTCCTGATAGAACAACCTCCTCAACCCCAGATGTTTGAGTTTCAAGTTGAACCACTGCACAATTAAAAGTGCTCTGCAGAAAAACAGTCTACAAAGTTCTGCAATCACTAAAACTAACTTGCCAAACTGAGTTTGTGAAGATAAAGAGCAACGCATACATTTATTTGCAAGTCAGATTTTAGAACAAATGATGATTGAACATAGGCCTGTGTCTGAAAAAGTTGCACCCCCTGCTTTCAGATTGGATCACCACATAAAGGGTCTCTTCCAATGAACAATCAACCATGAAATTACCTTTAAATCAATTATCTAATTTAATTAAATCTACATCCCAATGAATTTGTTTACGTGTGAATCTCCCCGTTTTGACAGTTATTTCCGCCTGCAATCTCAAGATTACTTCAGCTCTAATGAACTCAATGATTCAGCACGTGCTGATCTTCTCGTCTAACTCAAGATACACAGTGGGAATTAATGAACAAATTGTTTTTAAGCGTGAGTATATGCTTATGTTGATATTTGCTGTTGAGCAGCAAGCATATATCAATATAACACACTAATCCAATGTGCTTTTGATTTAGTGTATTATGTTTGCTGCTTAAGAGGCAGGCAATCTCTATCTTGCAGTGAATCGCTCTGCTCCATGCTCTGATAATTCCATTGTCCTGTTACCTCAAATATTATTAACCATCCCAATAAAAGTACCATATTCACACTTAAATTGCAAATAATTACAGAACATATAGATGAAGAAAATGGAACTGAACAAATTATAGACTGAGCTGAAAGTTCAACAGGTTCCTAATTGCTTAAAGCGTGGACACCTACCCATAATTAAGTATTCAAATACAAAGAAAATGATAATAAGCCAAATTTGAAACTGAAGGGGAAATTTCTGAAATAACTTAGCAACCTAGTTAGAAGCCTATTCATTTACCTCAGTTTAAATTGATCAAATTGTATGGCTCTGAATACAAGAATCACCCATTATTGCTCTACTGCCCTCTAGTGGGAAAACTAGTCTATGCTGTGATTAATTTAAAAGTTGGCTCCCCAAAAATAATGTTATTGTGGTAGCTTTGTGGTCTATATCTTAAAGTAATGTAAATTGGACTCTTTTTCATCTTTTAATGAAAAATAATTGTTTCCCTCCTTCCTTGCATGCAGTGCCATGCCCAGAACAATGATGCTTAAGAAACCAAGATACAGGGACAGCAGGCAACCAAGGGCCACAGGTCCCATTCCTCCAGCTACCAGAACTTACAGGGAAGATGAATCTAATTGAGGGAGAAAGAATGCATATGATAAGAAGGTGGAGGACATTAACAGTGATATCCCAAGGAGCCAACAGATGAGGCCTCGAAAAGGGGAGAATTATCCCCAGTTAGAGAGACCAGTCCAGAAGCAATTCCTGATGATCAGAGGGTCCTGATATGAGATGCAATGAAGCTCCTCACAGATATTTATGGATGCAGTCTACCTGACTCAGCTGCTGAAGGAAAAACATATACCAATGTGCCATCAACCAAAGTATATTTTTGGGAATCAGATGCTCTTCAGCAGAAAGATCTGGACTATTCAACAGCTCATGGATGGAGTGTGCGCAATTGTAAAAACAGCTGAGAAAGCTTCAAGTGTCAATAACCAACTGCCTACAGACCAGAAAAGAAAGTTCTACCTTGTTATCTTCAAGATAAAGGCTGTGTTCAAAACCACATACAAGCATACTACTCATACTAAAAAAGATTTTCATACACCGTAAATCCTCAAATTGTGTCCGGGGTCTTTTATTTACTTAGGCTGCACAAAGCACAGGCCTTTATTTGGGGCAAGCTTGTATTCAAGGCAGGACTTTATTTCTTATTAGGCTTCTGTCTAAGAATTTTATTCTTAGAAATAAAGTAAAAGGCTACACTTAAAGTGGGCCAACACTGTTCAACACTTCCTGTAACCGTTCAGAAATCAATTAGTGTAGGCTAATCAGGAAACACCGTTTGGTAAGTCATAGTGTCAGTCTTAACAGACTTAGTTTATTGCAAATATTCTCAAACACAGTAAATCACATTCCATAAAATAACAACTTGCCAGACACGCCTTCGTGAACAATAACAAATTAGCGTAGATAACAGCAAGTTAAGGATCTTTTTTTCCTAAAGTGCGTTTTATTGTGAGACATGCGTTTCGTTTGGAGCAGCTACCGGTAGGCTATCAAAAGTTTTTCGCTTTGGTTTGGGATTTACTTTATTAGGTACACCCGTACATCAGCTTGTAAATGCCAATATCTAATCAGCCAATCATGTGGCAGCAACTAAATGCATAAAACCATACAGACATGGAATGATTGTTGGTGCCAGACAGGGTGGTTTGAGTATCTCAGAAACTGCTCATCTCCTGCGATTTTTACACACAGCAGTCTCTAGAGTTTACAGAGAATGGGCAAAAAACAAAAAAATCCAGTGAGCAGACATTATGTGGGCAAAATAAAATCAAGTTAAGGAGAGAGGTCAGAGAAGAAGAGTTCCACAATATAGACTTATTGGTGTTCTGCTGCTATAGCCAATCCACATCAAGGTTTGACATGTTGTGTGTTCAGAGATGCTCTTGTGCATACCAGAATTGTAACATATGGTTATTTCAGTTACTGTTACAACTATTGTTGTTTTATGCCAAAAAGGTTGACGTTTTACATGCCTACATCTAAATAGAGGACTTCCTTTGGAGGACCTCAAAGTCCTGAGTGAATATTTCTGAGGAAGACCATAGAAACACCGTTGACAGCACAATAGAGTGCATGACGTGAGTGACGTGACCCCATTTTATATTGGTGAGCATCTAAATCCATTCTCAAAATATTTTATTGCTATTCAGTATGCTTATAAATAAGGAGCCAGCCTGCTTTTGAATAATAAAAGCAGGCTGTGAAATCATGGAATGTGCTTGATTTGTTGATGGGGTTGGATATTTGATACTTTTTTTCAGGATAAAAGGTGTTGTATAGTTTAGTAGGCAAAATGCAGACCCAATATCATAAGACCCATAATATCTTTTAGTTTCCATGTGTCCTTTTGGAGTCTCCAAATGTCCTTTTTGGAAATCTGCCTAGACATAAATAAGAGAGATAATGCAGAATGCTCATTTTTGGTGATATTGTCCTTATATTTTAATACAATCTGTCCATTATTGTGACTCGGCTCCATTTCGTTTAAACCAGCCACAGCTACAATAATCTGAATCCACACAAAAACAGAAAACTTTTCAAAAAAAGCTTCCACTTTCACTATTTGGGCTTCTGTAACTTTGTTTTGGTAATACTTGGGAGTAATTATGACTCTTGGAAAACGTTACCTTACCTAAAAGTTACCCTTCAGAAGATACCAGGAGTAGTCAAAAGGGTCAAAGAATAGTAACCATTTTAGTTTGAATATGTCATTTTTACAGGTGTCAAGAAACACCTGTCAGTCATGTTCCCATACTTTTGCTCACCTAAAAATTGGGTGGTCTGATTCAAAAAAATGTTCTAAATTGTTTGACAAATCTAGATAAAAATAACAGTCAATAAAAACTGAAATTCAGATCTGTAGTCTCATGTATATATATTTGACAGAAAACTAAATTGTCTTAAGTGTATTGCAAAAACAAAGGAATTGACCTTGCTGTCCAATATGTTTGGAGGGGACTGTGTAATGAGTTAGATACATTTTGTTAACTATAGAATGCTTGACATTGCCGCCTGGTGGAGTATTTCGTATTGGTGGTTTTGACATTGCAATTGTGACGTCCCGAATTATGACCAATGTGCGGTGACCTAAACAGTCACCCATTATGAATATGTCAGGAATCAGAACACTGAACCGAGGGCGAGACCACATAAGTTAACGGTAAGACTTTATGTGGTCTATTAACTTCAGAACAGATTAGACAGGCAGGGGGCAGTTGTGACCGAGATCAGGCAGTTCGAAAACGAGTCCAGGCAAAGAGTCGGTGCACAAGCAAACAGGTTCAGCAGGGATAATCCAAAACGTGGTCGATGTCACAAGCGAAGGGTCAAATACAAGTGGGGAAATCAGACAGAAACAGAATCCAAAGAACTAAATTGAAAAAAAAAACAAAAAAAACAGATCGATACACAGCGGTTCCTAGCGAATGCTAGATAGCTTTGGTGCTATCGATAATATTTATCATGCCGTCATTGCTGTACTCGTTATCCATTATTATGGTCGTATGATAATTAGCTAACGTTAGCTAATAACTGACATTGCGTGGAGTGAGCGCCCTGGTCCAGTTCAGTGGGAGTGAGCAGCCTGGGCTGTCAATCAAAAGTGAATGCTAAATAATCTGGACAGAATTGACACGCCCTGGGCCAGTCTTCATTCATTAATTCATTTATTAAATATCCAAACCTGCTTATCCTGAACAGGGAGCCTATCCCAGCAAAAGGCGAAAGGCAGAAATACACCCAGGACAGGTCGCCAGTCCATCGCATTTCTAATAAGTAGAATAATGCATATATATTGTAATTTAGTAACTAAAGGAACCATTTAAATGTAAGAAAAGCGAGGGTGCACGGGGTCTTTAAGAGTATTGTGTGCAGGTTTGGGGACAATAATCTAGAGGCGGTGGGGAAAAAATTTAATTTATGAACATTTGTATAAAATATAGAGTTCCAAGCTTTTTCAATCCAAACCACACTTTGTAAAAAACGAAAATAAATGAAAGGCTATATTTCTGAAATATATGTATAATATTTGAAAATAAGTCAATATCATCGTACTATTCGTTAGAATTCTATATGAACGTTTTCAGGATAGAGTTTCCTATTCATTCTGCAGTTGTGATGTTACCATAGACTGCGACGAATGATTCCGAGGTTTATGTACGTCAGTTTTCCCAGAAGTCCCTGTTGCGTGTAGAACCACGTGATCGGTTTGGTTTGAGCGAAGTTTGAGTTTCGAGTTGTCGATATGAGAAAGCAAACCCCCACTGAACTCGTGGGTTGTCGTAGTGGTCGTTAAGTGCCGAGTGTCCTCAGTTACATAAGCACTTTTACTGCCCAGTTGAACCCACACAAGTTGTCCCTCTTTATTTCACAGTCTGTAGTCACAGTCACTTAATATAATTGTATTATTGACCTATTTTCTAACCTGTTGAATCAGACATTATTATATATACTATTATTTGATGCATTTAAACTTCAGCAGCATATGTACGTATTTTATATTCCATTGTAGGAACCACAGACAGCATGTTTAATATATTCTGATTTGCCCCACGCCTACGGTTACATCCTTACTCTGGATTGGGCAATTATTCGAGAGCAAACTCCTCTTGCCACGACATTGGCTTATGGTGGCGGGAAACTGGTCACGTCACACAAGTCTTTGGCGCGAAATCGTCTCATTGTGCAAGAAGGGGACTGTAGTTGTGTTGTGCTGAACTAATTGCATTTAATTTATATTTTCAAAGTTTAAGTTAACATGGACATCGCGGAACCCACTGTGGACAATCCCGGCCAAATTGTTAAAGATGATTTGGCGGAAAAATGTCAGAAATTATTCCAGGATTTTTTGGAGGAGTAAGTAACTGGTTACGGAAGACGGCACAGTTGTTAGCTGACGATTGTAGTTAGCGTGAGACCCACTTGTCATGCATGCATGTATTTTTTATTATTTAATTTAACTACACAAGCTTTAACCGGTTAGCAACTGCTTTTCCCTGACGGGTAACGAGTTCGCGTTAGTACCAAACAGGAGTGGCTACGCAATCTTTAGCATGCTCCGACTGTTTCAGTAATGATACGACTGGAGACTGCGTTTTCTGCTCTTGATATTCGCGAAAAGCGCATGGTTGCAACCCATTTGCGAACTAGAGAGCTGGACACATGTTGAAGCACTACATTGGCTAACCAGTTAGCTATTCGATCTAACGTTAACAATTTCTACTAACCTTCTAAGTGACGTGTTCGTGTGCTGAATTGGTCAGCTACGGTGTGTTTGTCAAATTATTTACGGAATCCCTCTTGCGTAGATTTCAGAACAGTGACGGAGAAGTGAAGTACCTGCGCGATGCAGAAGAGCTCATCCGCCCGGAGAGGAACACTTTGCTGGTGAGCTTCACGGATCTGGAGCAGTTCAACCAGGAGCTCGCCACGACCATCCAGGAGGAGTTTTACAGGTTAGAAAGACATAATTATGCTGCGCATTATCTGCAGGTACAGTGCGTACATGCTCTAGTCTGATGTGATGTGATAGCTAGCATTCTAATTTGAAGATTGAAACGGCGTTACGATTATATATCCCATTTAGACCGCTAGCTAGGTAGTGACCTCTCGGTGACTACTTTGTTAGATAGACCTGTACACAAACTTCATGCAAATCTCGAATATGGTGTCGTTTGGGTATCACAGAAACTACTGATCTCCTGGCATTTTCATGCACAGTAGTCTCTAGTTTACCGATAATGGTGCAAAAAGTGAGTGGCAAAAACACTTTGTTAGTGGGCGAGGTCAGAGAATGGCCAGCCTGGTTCAAGCTGACCGGAAGGTGATGGTAACTCAAATGATGTGTTAGAACTGTGCCTGCAGGAGTGGATGGGCTACAGCAGTAAACCAATAAATACATGAACTAATAAAGTGGCATAATGACGTCTCCATGACGGGTATCTTATGTTGTCAGTTTCGAAGTGTTATGCGCTGCTGCATTTTACGCAGTGTATTTTAATGAAATTTTCATATGATGTTGACTCTCTTTCTTTCAGGGTGTATCCCTATTTGTGTCGTGCTGTGCGCAATTTTGCGAGGGATCATGGGAACGTCCCAGTCAGCAAGGAGTTCTATGTGGCAATCCAGGATGTCCCATCAAGACACAAGTATAAAAAATTAATTAAAAACTACTCTTGTTTGGGCTCTAAAATTTGTGCAGTTCATTTAAACACGCCTGTGTGTATGAATATTCTTTTCAATTAGGAGTTGTTTACCGTCTGTATATTTGTACAACTAGTACGTGAAACATGTACATATAATGGTAGTGCTGACATTCATGGTTTTATACAGCTCCCCAAACAAGTCTTTTGTTCTTTGTACAGAAGGGTGTTTTCTCTGTGTTACGTAAGCATAATTGATGTAATTCTGCATTTAAATCTCTTCTGGCAGAGTTTTCAGTGGCTGTTTAGTTATGAGGTTTAACCTTGTGATCCGTTTGTGTGGCCCCCAGGATCCGGGAGCTTACCACCGTACGAATCGGTAGCCTGGTGCGGATCAGCGGTCAGGTGGTGCGGACTCACCCAGTGCATCCCGAGCTGGTGAGCGGAACTTTCCTGTGTCTGGACTGTCAGACGCTGCTACGCGACGTAGAGCAGCAGTTTAAGTACACCCAGCCCAGCATCTGCAGGAACCCCGTCTGCAACAACCGCAGGCGCTTCATGCTCGACACCAACAAGTCCAAGTTCATCGACTTCCAGAAGGTGGGTGCTGGTCCGCAGTCCACGTTGCGTGGCTGGTCCAAGCTGGTCCTAGCTGGTCCGAGCTCATCCAATTGCTTATTTTTCTCCTATTTTTTTCTTTTTCTTTTTATTACTCTTTTTCTACTCCAAGCTCCTCCCATTGGGAGAGGCTAGGAAAAGTGGCAAGAAAAAGAAAGGTGGAGATTGAGAGAATGTGCATTAGGCATGCAATGTCCTTGTCCTTTCCGAGTTAGGAGCAAGGAAAGTGAAAGTGGAGTAGAATGAGTCCAGGGTCTGTGTTCAGCCCCTTTGCGGCTTACCTTAACGCGAGGCGTGTTCTCCCGTCGCTCGTCCACAGGTCCGTATCCAGGAGACTCAGGCGGAGCTGCCGCGAGGCTCCATTCCCCGCAGTCTGGAAGTTGTGCTGCGGGCGGAGGCTGTGGAGTCCGCCCAGGCCGGGGACAAGTGCGACTTTGTGGGCTCCCTAATCGTCGTGCCAGACGTTTCCCAGCTAGCTACCCCAGGTAGAATTGTGTTATTAGAGAAGCTAGGTTTGGCTGTGCATGTTAAACCCGTGTGCTTCGACTTTGGATCAGTTCAGATGAGAAGCTACGCTTTCGCATTTATTGCCGATGTTTATTTCGGATATCTGATAGAGGTGGGATTTTTCAGCACGTAAAAGCTGAAACCGTAGACCCAGCAGTTGAAGAAATAGTTTTCTATTTAAAATTTTTCAGCTCTGTTGATGTTCCTGTGTAACTGGTTTTATATTTGGAAATAAGTTGCTGTTGCGTTTTTGTAATACTGATCAATGGAGGCTCATATCATGGTGAACTGCTTCTAAAGCCATCTAATCTTGAAAATTTGTAATCACAGTGGAATTCTGTCTGGATTGATAGATATCACTCTGGAAATCTGATTACATTTGAAATGTATAAATAAAATTTCCAAGACCAAATTGAACCAAGATCAAAAGACTCTAATCTATCAGGACTAATTAAGTCCAAATGCTTTGCCACTATACTGCACATATACCACACCAAATGTATTGTATTTTCTCTAGGGGTTCGGGCAGAGACCAGCTCCCGCACAGCTGGTACACAGGGCTACGAGAACGAGGGAGTGCGTGGGCTGAAAGCCCTGGGAGTCCGAGATCTCTCCTACAAGCTGGCCTTCTTAGCTTGTCATGTGGCACCCACAAACCCCAGGGTAAGCACTATTGGCAGTATTGGAATTCAACGGTTTGAACTTGGCATGGAACTTTCAGTGGGACATTTTCTGCGTTGTGTGCTGCTAGACTTGATGGCTAAAGGAATAAAGAAGTTGAAGACCCTAAATGTTTGAACAAGAAATTGCTCCTGTTCTTTTTTTGTTTAATTTTTATTTTCTCTGATTGTTATTACTGTATATTAGGAATATCTTTTTATAGGGGGGTGGATATGAGGCAGGGATCAAATCATGATCCAACAACTGCTGGTTGTATGTATGTATTTATGGTGAAACAGTAATACATTTAACATTTGTTCGTCTGTTTTACCCAGATTTATTCTTTTTTTTGCTGAAAACATATTAGCTCCAGGTATTTTTGTTTGACTGTGGTGCTATTGTTTGCCTTTAACCTGCTAAAACATCTTTAAAATGTGGGGGGGGGGGAATAAATGTCTAAGTAATTTCTGGCATTTCCATTGTCATTTTGACTGATTGGTTCTTTTATGCCACGCCATCACTAAAACAAAATAATTGTTCTGAACTGTTGGAATCTAGTCGTTCCAGAAGAATGCATCTCAAAATATCTAGCTCTTCAACAATTTCTGGGAGACATCTACTGTCATGCAAAGATTTTGAAAATCTTGATGATATTCCAAAATAATTGCCCTAAATGATTGTGTGCCAGCTGTAATCTTAGTCTAGTTGTTTATACAGTAATGTTCTGGAACCTGAATTGCTAGTATGAGTTGAGTTGAAATGTTCTTTTTTAGCTTTTATTGCTTTGTGAAGTGTGAAAATATGAAAATAATCAGTGATTTTAACTGGATATTTCTAAATGATAATGTTTGAGAGCACTAATTAGCAATCAGTAGCTAAAAGGAGTGTCCGTTTGGCAATTAAGAAAATTCTGCGTGTTATAAAAATAATGGAATTGTGATTTATTGCTTAGGCAGTCCATTCAGGCAGATATTTCTGTGATGGGACGGGGACAGCTGTGCCCAGGTCATGGTGGGTAATATTTGATCCCAACTGTGGTTTTGCAGTTCGGAGGTAAAGAGATCCGTGATGAGGAGCAGACCGCAGAAAGCATTAAGAACCAGATGTCGGTGAAGGAGTGGGAGAAGGTGTTTGAGATGAGCCAGGACAAAAATCTCTACCACAACCTCTGCAGTAGCCTGTTCCCCACCATCCACGGTCAGTTTGCTCCGTACTTCCAGTGCTAAATTGCGGAGTTTTTTGGAGAGTAGTCAAATGACCTTGAACTGATTGTTTATTCAGGAAATGACGAGGTGAAGAGAGGAATCCTCCTGATGCTGTTTGGAGGGGTCCCCAAGACCACAATGGAAGGGACATCACTTCGGGGTGATGTCAATGTGTGTATTGTGGGAGACCCCAGTACAGCTAAGAGCCAGTTCCTCAAGTGAGTCTCTACTTCAGTATGCCTTGACACCCATCATTGAATACATGCTAAGACCAGTATTGAGTGGCTTTAAGATGAGACCAACCGCAGAGAATGTCGTTCAGTATTATTATTATTTTTAAGATATTCTTTTAGGCCTTTTTCAGCTTTATTGGACAATATAGTATAGAGAGACAGGAAGAATGGGGGCCGAGAGAGAGGGAAAGACATGCAACAAATTGCCAGATGGTCGGATTCGAACCACCGACGTCGCGGCTCGCAATGAGCATGCGGTTAGTGCTCTACAGGCTGCGCCACCGAGACACCCAGTATTATTTTTTTAAAGTCTATCCTCTGGGTCATCTGGTTGTTCTGGAACCTTCTCCATATCTGCTATCCTGACATACGTTCAAGAAAGGGTAGTGTGGACAAAACATGGCTGCTCATTGGGAACGTGCTGAGAGAACAAATATGGACAATTATTTGGCTGTTAGAATACACTTTAGTCAATGTAATATTTGTTCTTACCTTTAAGAACAAATTGCAGGTAAGCAATGAATCAGCTGGCATTTTGAGACCAAAGCACATCCATTTGTATTAAAGAAGCGTTGGTGGTGAGCTTTCATTGAAAATTATTCTACAGTAACCGTTTGCTGCAAACATAGTTCGATGTAAAAGTTTGCCATCTTGAATGCATGTCTGCCTCTGCTCAGGCACGTGGAGGAATTCAGCCCGCGTGCGGTCTACACCAGCGGGAAAGCATCCAGTGCAGCCGGTCTGACTGCCGCTGTGGTGAGGGACGAAGAATCGCACGAGTTTGTCATCGAGGCAGGGGCCCTCATGCTGGCTGACAACGTGAGTTTGGCTGTCACCGTCGCATGACTCTTGCTGGTTGATAACACTGCAACTTTTCAAAAGCGTTTGAACATGTCCACTCACAGGGCGTCTGCTGCATAGATGAGTTTGATAAGATGGAGATGAGGGACCAGGTGGCCATCCATGAAGCCATGGAGCAGCAGACTATCTCCATCACTAAAGCGGGGGTCAAGGTGAGGGTATTTCCAAAATGGAGACTCAGGAGGGAATCCAAAATATTAGTGTAAAAAAAGCTTTTTTTTAAATTCCATTATAGCTGGGAATCCCAGTATTTCTGAGTGTAACTCAGTGTTTTACCATCTGTTGTTAGTCTCTGCTGTACTAAAGAGTCTTCAGGCTAGCAGCAGTGTGCTTTTAAAAAAAATTAGCTTTTAACCTGATGTGAGACCACAGTTCAGATAGTTCAGTTCAGTGTCTATCTAAAGGGTTGTGGTGCATTAAGACTGGATTCCTCCTTGTGTCCTGTCACAGGCCACTTTAAACGCCAGGACCTCTATCCTGGCTGCCGCTAACCCCGTGGGTGGGCGCTACGACCGGTCTAAGTCTCTCAAACAGAACGTCAACTTGACCGCTCCCATCATGTCCAGATTCGACCTCTTCTTCATCCTGGTGGACGACTGCAATGAGGTGAATGCCCAGCTGAACACACACTGGACGTGCCCTCCACGGCTCTTCTCTGTGCTGTAATTGTGTTCTTGCATGCAAAGAGATGGGGTAGCAAAATATGCTCAAGCTGTTTTTTTTGTTGCTTTTTTTGATCCAAACTTTTCTTTATCCTTAAATGCACACTTGTTACATGTGCACTATCTGTTAGTAATGGGTGGATACTAAATTATCGATACTTCCAACCCTGACTGTTTTTTGAGAATCTATCCTTAAATGAATATCAACTGTTTTCTTCAA
The DNA here is from genome assembly GCF_963514075.1 of Conger conger. Taxonomy (NCBI): domain Eukaryota; kingdom Metazoa; phylum Chordata; class Actinopteri; order Anguilliformes; family Congridae; genus Conger; species Conger conger. The sequence continues at coordinate 36,720,537 of NC_083762.1, read as the reverse complement.
CCAGTATTTTAAATTATTATCATTTTTTGAATTACTAATTGTTTTTATTGGCCGTATAGTAGATTTTTAGCTCATCAGGTAATCGTTACTCATCGATTTCATGGTTGCCATCCCGAGTGGTATCACCGGTCACCAAACGTGTTGGGCTACATTTTTATAAGAAGCGGCCCACAGTAGAATGCAACTTCTCAAAATGTTTCTTGAACTTCGAACCCCTGAACTGACACGTCTTTTCTTTCATATGAAGTATGCTAAATTTGCAGGAAAAAAAGGAAAATTGATTCAAGTCACTATAGTACTGCCTTCACTTTTAGCAAAGTTTTAACTGTAGGCGTTGTCTGTAATCTGCCATTTTAATCTAGGTCACAGATTACGCCATCGCCAGACGTATAGTCGACCTTCATTCCAGAATTCAAGAGTCAATTGACAGGCTTTACACCCTGGATGAAATTCGGAGATACCTCCTCTTTGCCAGGCAGTTCAAACCGAAGGTAATGACTTGGGTTGTGCAAGTATTTCACTACCCAAGGCCAACTCTTCCCTGTTTTAGTCTGGAGCAGAATTGCTAGCTACATTTCTACATTTTTAGCAAAACTGTTCATGTCATCTACTTTTATTTGTATAATTAAGTATTTATTCTTGCTTACTTTATTATTAAGCATAAAGTGAGTCTAGGATTAGCTCTGTATAGCTTTGCTTGTGAGTTTTGCTTTTAAAAACTAGTAAATATTGCAGGCTTGGATCGTGATTATGATTAGGCTGCTATTGAGAATGATTTTTCACTTGATTTACAGCCTCAGTGTTGCTTCAGATGTGTCCCCTCTAGTGCATGCATGCTGTCAACCATAATTTAAAGTAAGGCTGAACAATAGGGGTAAATGTGTGTTGAGTATTGTGACGACAATATGAAATGGGATGAGACATTTATCAAGAAAAATATTATAAGACAGTATATTTATAGTTTTATAAAATATTTGTATAAAACATATGGCAACTAAATCAAATATGGAGTCTAAGTGCCAGTAGTTTGGCCAGTTAACTCGCACCCACCGCGTGACGCATGAACTGTAGGGTGCTCAACCACAAATTTGTCTTCCATCATGGAAACTTGATAAAGGCAAAAATAGCCCAAAGCTATTCCGATACAGCAGAGAGATGTCTTCTGCACAAAGGGATTAAGTGTAGCCACAAGTGATTTACAGCCTCTAACAAATAATTCTGCTTGCTTCAGCTCCGATTCTATCGACCGTTGTCCTTTTGCCCATTTTTCCTTTCCTTGGTTTGCTCAGATATCTAAGGAGTCTGAGGACTTCATCGTGGAGCAGTACAAGAGGCTGCGTCAGAGAGACGGGTCCGGCATCACCAAGTCTGCCTGGAGGATCACCGTGAGGCAGCTGGAGAGCATGATCCGCCTGTCGGAGGGCATGGCTCGAATGCACTGCTGCGACGAGGTTAGAGCCAGCCCCCCAACCCCATCTGCCCCAGGTCTTGTCCGGTTTAAACGGCTGCACTGCTGCCACCTGTCTGACCGCCATCTTTTCTTCTCCCGCCACTGCGGTTGGGTAATTCGCTTGGTTTCTGCCTTCAGTCCAGCGACATTGGATATCCTGGGAAACGCTGTGAATCCTGGGAAATGCTGTTTTTAATTGCAATCGAAAATGGTAGTTTGCCCGCTTCCCCGCAGGTCCAGCCTAAGCATGTGAAGGAAGCGTTCCGCTTGCTGAACAAGTCCATTATCCGCGTGGAGACGCCCGACGTCAACCTGGAGCCGGACGATGAGCAGCAGGAAGAGGAGGATGAGGCCGCGGAAGTGAATGGTATTGCAATCTCCATCCATGGCTGGTGTCTTTACTACGAAAAGTTTGACGGTGCTGGAGTGCAGGGCTTCCCAACCCTGTTCCAGGATATCGACTGTCGTGTTTTCCTTTCAACCCTAATTTGGCACACATTCTACTAATCTTCTCAACTTAAGGTCACAGGATGTGTGGCTTCACCCTTAGAGTTGGTGCGAACCTGCTGGATGGTGCATCTCCAGGAACATGGTTGGGCAACCCTTCTATAGTTCTGAACTTGAATAGTGGGGAAATTATGGAAAGATAATTCTGTTGTCTTACTCCGGCTTTGTAATTGACGAAATGCGATTATTTGCCAGGGCACGATGTACCCAACGGCGTGAACGGACACGTCAACGGGCACGCTGAGAACGGAGAGGGCGCTGCCTCTGCCACCGCTACACCCTCTCTGAGGCTGTCATTCGCGGAGTACCGCCGCATCTCCAACCTCATCGTCCTGCACCTCCGTAAGGCGGAGGAAGGTACGTTTAATGTTTTTTAATGTGTGTAGCAGCTGAGACTATACCTTAATGGTATTAAAGTTAATTAAATTAAAGTCTTTTATTAAAGTTTGTGCGTGTTTTTTCACCATAATTTTACGGCTTAAATTTCCATTCCATGTTGTTTTCCCATTAAATCTGAGTTTGATTGAGGCTTTCCCATTTCACTCACACAGATGATGATGAGGCTTCCCTGAAGAAAAGTGCAGTGATAAACTGGTATCTGAAGGAAGTTGAATCTGAAATAGACTCTGAGGTGGAGCTCATTAACAAGAAGACTGTCATTGAAAAGGTCATCCACAGACTGGTATATTATGTGAGTTCAAATTATTTTTCATACCCCTTGATTCTGAATGATCTTTGATGTATTCTTCAAGGGTTCCGATTGTATCTGTATGGTCACGCTAGGACTCGGAACTGTACTGTCCTGCCGGGTCCTCTTCACGCTTGTTCCTGTGTTTTGATCTGCACTTCATTGTACGTCGCTCTGGATAAGAGCGTCTGCTAAATGCCTTGTAATGAATGGTTCCAGATGCTGTGAATGCAATTTTTCACAAATGTAAAGATTGGATCTTTCTTTCAGGACCACATTCTTATCGAACTGACACAGACTGGACTTAAAGGGTCTTCAGAAGCGGCTGATTCCAAGTCGCAAGAAGAGGCAGTGATGCTGGTTGTTAACCCTAATTATACACTCGAAGACTAGACATCCTCCCCATCCAACAATATATTTTGACTTAAAACCATGAAATGTGGCAATGCCCTTTAAAATATTGCTCAATCGTGTAAAGGTTTTTGAATCTTTAAGCATGCTTTTTCCATTACTGCTAGTGCGTAGTATAGGGTGAAGTTCTTAATTCTAATGTTTTATGTTTTTAAGTTTGTTACATATGTTACTTTAATTTCTACAATGCATTTGTTTTTATATTGTGAAGAATGGTTCTTTATGATTTTATATTTCTGGTTTCTTTTTAGCTCTGGAATAGCTAATAGTTGATTTGATAATGATGTTTTAAAAAGGAAAATGTTAACTGTCCATTTTTACATGGTATGCATGGTTCACATTTTTGTTTGTGATATTGTTCAGAGAGGCCAGATTCCACAGACATGGTTGTTTGTAGTAACATTCCTTTATCCTTTTCCTGAAGAAATGAACATGCCCTTGTTTTGCTGGTCATGTTAAATTTAGATTTCTGTACATACCTTGTTATCAAGACAAATAAATATCTGTTTCCTTATTTGCCCATAATTGCATAACTTTCACCCAGCCCAGCTATTTTTCCATCCTTGCAAGGAAAATTCGCTAATATAAATGCTGCATATCTTAGGACTAATAAAAAATACATATAATACAAAAATACATATTTGTACATATCCATTGCTAATCGAGGCAGATCATTTGGTGTACTGTCATGCATTTGATGTGGTGGCCAATTCTGAGCTATAGTTCCCAAAAATCTGGTAAATTATTTTACTACAACTGTATACTGAATGTTCAGTAGAGTGCAGCTGCATTTAAACACTTTCACTTTACTTTAAACCACTTTGTTCTACCCCATACCACATAATGCATTTGTGATCGTGTTGATGACTGCTTGCCATCTAGGATTCCATTAGTGCATCAATGCAGAGAATGCATGAACTTGTTTTGATGACTTCAGGCACCTAAGCTTGCATTATGCATTATGAAAAAAAATAATTTCGTTCTCAGAATTCCTCAATACCATAATTGCAACCACCAAATTGTAATGAGCTGTTGATTGTTCTTGGATGCATTCAATGTCTGTGTGTACCAGTCACAAGTCTTTATGGTTTTGATATTTTTGTTTTAAAGAGAGCAGTTAAATCGACATGTTCCATCTTTTCCAACCATTTTTTGCCTGAATTTGCATTTGTCCGATGTACACTGCTCAAAAAAATAAATCATTACAATGTAACTCCAAGTCAATCACACTTCTGGGATATCAACCTGTCCAGTTAGGAAGCAACACTGATTGTGAATCAATTTGTTGTGCAAATTGTGCAAATGGCGCAGACAACAGGTGGAAATGAGAGGCAATTAGCAAGACAACCCCTGTGAAGGAATGGTTCTGCAGGTGGTGGCCACAGACCATTTCCCTGTCCTCATCCTTTCTGGCTGATTTTTGCTCACTTCTGCATTTTGCCAGTGCCCTCACCACTAGAGGTAGCATGAGGTGGTGTCTGCAACCCACAGAAGTTGCTCAGGTAGTGCAGCTCATCCAGGATGGCACATGAATGCGCGCTGTGGCAAGAAGGTTTGCTGTGTCTCCCAGCACAGTGTCAAGAGCATGGAGGAGATACCAGGAGACGTGGAGGGGGCCGTAGGAGGACAACAACCCAGCAGCAGGACCGCTATCTGCTCCTTTGTGCAAGGAAGAACAGGAGGAGCACTGCCAGAGCCCTACAAAATGACCTCCAGCAGGCCACTAATGTGCATGTTTCTGCACAAACTGAGAAACAGACTCCATGAGGGTGGTATGAGGGCCCGACGTACACAAGTGGGGCCTGTGCTCACAGCCCAACACCGTGTAGCCCAATTGGCATTTGCCAGAGAACACCAGGATTGGCAGATTCACCATTGGCACCCTGTGCTCTTCATGGATGAGAGCAGGTTCACACTGAGCACATGTGACAGACGTGACAGAGTCTGGGGACACCATGGATTACGTTCTGCTGCCTGCAACATCCTCCAGCATGACTGGTTTGGCGGTGGGTCAGTGATGGTCTGGGGAGGCATATCCTTGGAGGGCTGCACAGACCTCCATGTGCCAGAGGTACCCTGACTGCCATTAGGTACCGGGATGAGATCCTCAGACCCATTGCCAGACCATATGCTGGTGCAGTGGGCCCTGGGTTCCTTCTGATGCCTGACAATGCTCGGCCTCATGTGGCTGGAGTGTGTCAGCAGTTCCTGCATGACAAAGGCATTGATGCTATGGACTGGCCTGCCTGTTCCCCAGACCTGAATCCAATCGAGCACCTCTGGGACATCATGTCTCGTTCCATCCACCGACACCACGTCGCACCACAGACTGTCCAGGAGTTGACTGATGCCCTGATCCAGGTCTGGGAGGAGATCCCTCAGGAGAACATCCATCGTCTCATCAGGAGCATGCCCAGACGTTGTAGGGAGTGCATACAGGCACGTGGAGGCAACACCCACTACTGAGCCTCATTTTGAATTGTCTTGAGGAATTTCCACAGAAGTTCGATCAGCCTGTGATCTGATTTTTCCACTTTTATTTTGAGTATGATTCTGAATCCAGACCTCCATGGGTTAATGATTTTGATTTCCATTGATCTTTCTTATGTTATTTTGTTCTCAACGCATTCCACTATGTAATGAATAAAGATTTTTAACTGGAATATTTCATTCATCGAGATCTAGGATGTGTTGTTTAAGCGTTCCCTTTATTTTTTTGAGCAGTGTATTATAGATGTATCCTGTGAGGATATATATTATATATTATATCCATCTATAATACCACTGAGTATCCCCCCCCCCCCCCCCCCCCCCCCCCCCCAGCTGGCAACAGTCAAGCTTGGCTGTGTTCAATCAGCTGAATCGATCTATTCAATTAAGTTGGTGAATTTAAATTGGTTGACTAACTACATTTAACGATATATTACAAAATATAATCGCGAATATTACATTTTGTCTAAAGACCTGAAACCATTCAGTGTGAGAAATACTGAGAGATTTCCCCCAATACATATGAAGTGCCATATACACTCCGCTACAGTAGGTGGCGGTATGCAACTTGAGTTTTAAATCATCTCTAACCTCGAAGAAGACCGCCCAGTTGTCCACAATAAAGATGGCTGCGCCCTGTAGGGAGCTGCTGGCGTCCGTGGCTGTAACGGGTAGGTATAAACTTGCTTTTCAATATACAGTTAAAATAATCAATAATTCCATGAATATGAACACGAGAGTAAGGTGCTGTTTAACCAGTCCCAGGCAGTAATCATACAGAGTCGTGCTAACGTCTATTAATTTGCTAGGCACCATTTGGAACCTCAAAAAAATACGTTTAGCGACGTAATTTACTGACGTTTTAAGTATTTTTTGGCGTATTTCTTAGTTAAGTAATACTGACCACCTGCTCTCATTACGCATCTTCAAGGGCGGCTTCAGTGCCAGCGTAAATTATTTAGGCCGACTGGCTTAACGTAGACTCACGTCTGCAAACAAAATACAAAGGAGCGGCCGTTCAATGGAATTGTTTTCTCATGAGTTATGTGGTTTATATTATGGTTCCTTATTGCCTGTCCCAGACACTGAAACACTTTCATTGATGTGAATTTGACCAATACTTATAGGGAAAACAACAACTCCTCTGTTCGGAAGACGCGATGTTCCGGACAACACCTTAAGCACAGTTACTACAGTTTTTCACTCTATAATGCGGGCTAATCTCTATTCGATCTTTATCTGGTTAATCTAAGATTTCATGTGTGTACGTTTGTGAACAAGGTTACGACACTTTTGGCTGAGCCGTATAAGCCTGCCCGGTTCGTAGTATCTCCTTAGCAACAGCTTAGCAACACACTGTCATGGGGGAGCACCATTACCATGTCACTGTATGCTGAAATGGATCGCATATGTGACTTGTACCAAGTTTTTATGAAAACGGAAGGACACATAGCTGACACACAAAAACCAAAGCGCTGGTCTCTGATCTGCAAGTAATTTCTTATTTTCTGATTCACTATTCGGAAACATGCTTAAGTCTATGTTACAATGTTTTAATATAGCTAGCTATCTACAGTAAAAGTATAATACGTGCAGTATCTTCTCACTTATCACTATAATCGGCCAATGTCTTGTCAATATCTTTCAGGTCTTCGTCAAATAGCAAGCCGGGTTTCATGTATGCATCGCCTTTCTGCGGTTCAAGCTTCCAACTTTGTTAACCATGGAAAGTCATCAGTCAATAGAAGCCTCCACTGCCATCATGGGGCTGCACTGATGTGTGAAAAACCTCATAAAACCATTGAGGAACCAAACCAAGAACAGCCAGAATACATGCCCAAGAAGAAAGCCAAAAACCCCATGATGAAAATAGGTTATGCCTGGTAGGAGGACTTAGGAGATGTTGGTTTTCTAATAATCTTGCCTATGTTGTAATGCCATTTTTCACATGCAAGCTAAGTGGAAAACTGAGAAACTGGGAATTGATGCGTTTTCTTCTTTTCAGGATCATTGGATTGCCTTCAGGAATAATTGGTTTCATTCTAGCAAAGAGAGAGGTTGACAAGAACCGACTGAAGCAGTTGAAAATCCGACAGCGTATGAAGAGAGCGAATGAAGGGGTTTATGAAAGTGAAAGATACAACACGCTAGACCAAAAAGTAGAATGAAAAACTTTTAAAGAAATGTAGAACATTAACAATCAACAACATGGACATAATTGAAATTGTTCTTGATGTTCATTTCATGATTTCAGACTTCTACAAACCCAACTTGATGAACAGAACTGAATGAATGAATTCCATGTTAGAAATTCTATGCATATACCAGTCTCTAAACCAGGGATACTCCAATCTGGCCATTAAGGCCAGTAGTACTGCTGGTTTTCTTTTCTACCTGATAGTTAATTGATTGCCACTGATTGGCCAGATTCAACACCCGGTGTCCCAGATATAAATCAGTTCTGATTAGAGGGGAAGAAAACCAGCACTACTGTGGGCCCTGAGAGCTTTATTTGAGTATCCCTGCTCTAAACGGATGCATACGGAGGGTCTTTACAAATAAACCCTGTTCTCACCATGGGCCCAAGCTTCAACTGATTCAAATATAAGCATTGTCAAAATAGTTTGCTAAACCTCGACAGGAACATGGTAACAAAATGTAAATCTGATTATTGAAACCAGTAGATCATTGGTGACCAATCCTGGTCCTGGAGATCTGCCATCCTGTAGGTTTTCATTTCAACCTTAATTTAACACCGGACACTACTAAATTGGCATTCTATAGCGCTTGAATGAGGTGCGCTTTGTTAGGGTTGGAGTGAGTTATAGATCTCTAGGAACAGGGTTGGTCACTGCAGAAGTAGTTACTGACTTCTGCATATACAACTTTGTAGTTCACAAACTTCTAACATCTTTCTGCAAAGTCTTATTATGCAACTGCAGATGGCCCATAGGAGAAGCGAGTTGTTAAATAATAATCTTGTCATACCATATATTACTGGCTATCAAAGTAGCCATACTCATGGACAATTATGTTCAATCACAACATGATTCTGCTTCAGAAATAATGTAAAATGCCTGCTTGTGCTTAAGTTACAGCACGTATGAGCTGGAGCAGGGGTGTCAAACTGAATTCCCAGGGGGCTACAGTGTCTGCGGGTTTTTGTGGTTTCCTTTCAATCAGCTACCAATTAAGGCCTTGAGGACAAGGCGTGTGGATACTTTAACCAATCAACGACTTGAATGAACCCAGAACACCCCAAAAACCAGCAGACACTACGGCCCTCCAGGACAGGAGTTTGACACCTGTGCATTAACTCATTTGCTCAAATGATACTGCAGTGGATGCGGATGTTTTGAATTATTGTGCGAATGTCTTGCTGCTCTGTAATAAAGATGTATTGTATACATTTCAGGCAACTGTGGAGGGTAAATGAAAAAGTATATTTATTAAATTCCAACAGACATATTTGTAATATCACAATAGCAACTGTTTTTGCATCTTGAAAAGCCCGTTTCAGCACTGAACATCAGTGAGTTGTAAAACCGATTCAGTACTGACTAACATTTGTTATAAAGCACCACTTTTAGAAAGTGTACGAAAAACAGGAAACATAATCAGTATTTTAGAACAGCATGTATATAAGACTTGATTTTTAAATAAGCTATGTGTGTAAATGATCATTTTATTTTCATTAAATGAAGGCAAGATACTTACATTTAATATAAAGTAACACTTGAAAATATACACCAGCATTACTAGACTGGGCAGATTGCAGATGAATATAGAGTTTTCAAACTCTTCTTCAAATAAAGCAACTGCTCTTGTTCAGCTTTGTGATTAACAATATGCTCTCAGTGGTATAGGAAACTTGTCTTGACTTGATGTTGTTTTGCAAGGCTTTTCACAAAAAAAAAATCCTTTTGACCTTTTTTGGCAGAAAAAAGTAACTTTAGTGCAGGTCCTTTCAGGCTTTTTTATGTGACTTATTTTGAAGAAGCCCCTATGATTTGCAGGAGGAACATGAAGATCTGGATAATGTCCGAGTAGATTGACAGCGCTCCAAAGACATACTCTTCTGGGCTGATTGAATGCTTGCGATTTCCGATGAGAAGCTGTGTGTGGTAGGCTAAAAACTAAAGAGTAACAAAACATGTTAAGTGCCAGCACAGGTGCATTTAAAAAAGCTGAAAAGTAAGACATTTTAGCTGAACTCACCAGGGTAAAAGCAATCGCGCCAATTGATGCGTACACCATGTGTAGCCATGGAATCTGGTGGATTGAAACATTTCACTTAATCAGAACCAACAGAATATGCCACAATTCAGTGAGGCCATGCCTATACAGGTACAGATTATCAGTGTCAAAGTGAAAGCGAAACTTTGATATGAGAGTTGATCTCAACTCTGAAAATATATTTATATAAGCCTGGATTAGTGAGGGTGGGTGGTTATGGAAAATGCTTAGCTTTGTAATCTTTGAAATCACTCACATATTTGAATGACAGCACAATGGCTGTGATAATGCCGGTCACAAAGACGACAATTCCCAGAATAGAGAACAATCCCCCACAGGAGGTAAAGTCCACCTGAGGAAAAACAAGAATCCAAGTCAATAATATGCTTTAAGTAGATACCCTTACCTATTTGTCAATAAGTACCTAAACTAACAAAGAACCATCTCTAAAACCAGTCCTTCACCTTTCACAATGTTTGCAACTGTCTGATGGTATCATCCCCAGTCAGTTAATGTTTTGTTATGGTCAAGTCAAGTTATAGGCAAATACTTGATGCACTTCCTGTATAAGTCTGTGGTCTAAATGCCTCAGTGTAATGTAACATACTTGTCATTTAAATATGTACTATAAAAAGAGGCTGTAGTCAAATAACAAAAAAAATATTTCTTATCAAAATTATTAAAGTTATTCTATTCATTTACCTTGGTCTGGAAGCAGAAGACCGTGACAATGACGCACACAACCACCGTTATCCCAAGAGCCAGAAACACTGCTTTTGTTTCATAGTAACTGAAAAATGAACACCATACAAGTTTAGAATGTGCACACGCATACAAAACAATAACATAGAACAGGATAGTATGTATATGATCTGCTTTGTGCCATTTATAAAAAAGCGCTATACAAATAAAACAAAATTGAAATTGAACATAACATTTGGTCTGTAGAACCTGCATTTTATTTTAGGTGAGGGACAGACATCTGTGGAGTTGATTTGTGAAATAAGATGGAATCAGATAACTAACCTTGATATGGTTCCTGTCATGTAAGAGAGGGCAAGGGTCTATGGGGAAAAACACGTTAAAAGACCAGTGAAACCTGCAGGTCCCATCATTCAATATAATATTCAATATCATATTCAATTCCAGGGGAAGTAATGAAATTACATTTTAAACAATAGATTTGCTGCTTAAACTTAAATAAAACTTAAATCTCCCATATGCATTATTATTAAACCAATTCACACACAAAGTGGGCTCCAGAATTATGGGCACCATTGATAGAAATTAAGAAAAAAGGCAAACAGATAAAAATCTATATGTTGTGCTCAAACACATCTAATCCCATGTTTCAGTGTTTTCAATGAAGCAATTTAATTTTCTTTCTGAAAAACATACAGTCCCCACCAAAAGTATTGGAATAGCAAGGTCAATTCCTTTGTTTTTGCTGTACACAAAAGACAATTTAGTTTGAGGTCAAATATGTCCATGAGATGACAGATCTGAATTTTAGCTTTTATATCCTGGTATTTTTATCTATATTTGTCAAACAACCACCCAATTTTTAGGTGAGCAAAGGTATTGGAACATGTGACTGACAGGTGTTTCTTCTGTCTGCCTAACTAATTAACCAACAGTCACTAGTTTGGGGTAATTTAGATTTAAGCACGTTTAAAATGTATCTCCAGTTTCAATTATGTTCTGAAACTCCACCTCCCTATTCTATCACTCATTACTTTCTTAGTTTCAGCAAAGTGTTCGCACCTGTCTCTCACTATCACTACGTGTTCTACTCCGTTTGTTTTCCATGTTGGTCTATGTGTATGCAGTTCGTGTTTTCGTTTCCCCCTTGTTTTTGTATTATTGCCCGTCATGTTCCTCACCTGTTGTTTAATTGTTTAGCCCTCCTCACTCCCGTGCCTCGCCTGGTATGTCACTTCCCTTCATGTATTTAAACCCCAGTCTCTGATAGAACTCTTGTCAGAACGTTGATTATCACTTCAGTGCCAATTCATAGTAAGCCAGTTTTGTATGAGATTCCTGAGACACACTTTTGCCCAACTTCGACTTTGCCTTTGCCCCTTTGTTTTGGTTTTGATATTATTATTTTTTTCGACTTTCCACTTGCCTTATCTTGTTGTACTTCTGCTTTTTTTTATTTTGGCCTTGGACTGTTTATTTACATCTCTTTTGGCTACTCAATTTGGAACTGTTGTGTATTGGAGCTCCTGGCTTTGACTACTGGACTGAATAAACCACGTTTCTGATTATCCTTTGGTCTGCGTTTGGGTCTCTGACCGAACGTCACAAAACCACTTCCAGAATCGGAAGGCGAGATTACAATTTGCAAAGAGATGAGCCACAAAAGGTTTATGGACTGAGAAACAAAGATTAACTTCTATCAAAGTGATGGAAAGGCCAATTGTGGAGAAAGAAGGGATCTGCTCATGATCCAAAACATACAAACTTGTCAGTGAAGCACAATGAAGGAAGTTTTATGGCTTGGGCTGGCATGGCTGCTCCTGGAGTGGGCTCACTAATCTTTATTGATGATGTAACTCATGATGGTAGCAGCAGGATGAATTCAGAATCTACAAAAACATTCTTTCTGCCAACTTGTGCAGAAATGCATCCAGACTAATTGGGAGGAACTGACCCAAAACACCAAAACACACTGCCAACACAACAAATGACTTGTCTTTTTGGCTTTTTCCATGCTGATAGATGACAAAGCGACTATTTGCCTCTGTATACTCGAGTGAAACGGGAAGTGATGGAATGACACAACAGTTCCTTTAGACTGACATTAACTAAATTAAGTAAAATCAATTTCACTTGATAATTTGATAAAATTTCATTTGATTTTATTGACACCTATGATTATCAGAAAAAATGACATTACTTAAATACATGAGGAACATAAGAAACATGAGTAAATGTCTATAATTGAGATAGAAGTATATAATTTCCCCATATATTAGATCAGAAGATATAGATTTTTATCTGTGTTGTGCCAATAATTCTAGAACCCATTGTATTATATTCTCTCATTGCCTAGATCTTTGCCAAGTAGTACACAGGGGAGTAATACTTACGTAAATGGCCAGAAGAATTAAGTTCCATGGGTAACGTCTCCTAAAAACAAATCAGGATTGTTGATGCTGTTAGAATGCAGTGTTTTTGTGCTTGTATATGTTCCACAGAATGAATCCAGATCGTTTTGCTTACCTTGGGCCTTGGCAGCAGACAAGGACCATGTGAGTAACAAAGTAGACAGCACTGAAAATAGATGAAAATACAAATACAGTGATGAATGCCAAGGAAATACACCAATGAACAAATGGTCTGTTTGAATATATTTTGTCACACTAAATTTCTAAATTGAATAAAATAGTATATTAATCTCATTACCAAGACAGAACACAGCGACCACTAGTTTGATTTGAGTGTCTTAAAAACTCCTGGTTCACAGAATACAGGGAGACTTGAAAAGTCAACATGGTTGGACCGTCAGATATATAGTGCACAATAATTTGCTGTATGAATGAACACAGATCAGTAATTTGTAAAGTCCTTACAAGGAAGCCCAGTACACTGCTGGATACCTGATCACAAATACACGCACTTCATGCCTGTGAAGAAAGATTCAAGACAAACATATAATCAATAATGCATCAATAATTTAGTTTAAAGATGAAATCTTTATAAAATCAAGATTGCAAAAAACATTTAACTATGTTAACAAACATGAAACATGTTCAGTGAATGACACTAAAGCCTTTAATACATGGTAGATACATAATACATGGAAATATACACTCACTGAGCACTTTATTATGTAGACCTGTATACCAGCTTGATAGTGCAAATATTTAATCAGTTATTCATGTGGCATCAACTAAATGCATAAGAGCATGCAGACATGGTCAAGAGGTTCAGCTGTTTTTCAGCCCAAATGTCAGACTGGGGAAGAAATGTGATCTTTGACCGTGGAATGATTGTTGGTGCCAGACTGGGGGGTTTCAGTATCTCAGAAACTGCTGATCTCCTCTGATTTTTGCACACAACAATCTCTAGAGTTTGCAGAGAATGCTGCAAAAAACAAAAAACATAGAGCTGCAGTTCTGCAGGCAGAAACGTGTTGTTAATAAGAAAGGTCAGAAGAGGATAGGCTACAGCAGCAGAAGATGACTAATAAGTCAAAACACAAGTCTAATAAATACCTAATAAAGTGCTCACCGAGTGTACATGGGTCATTCCGTGAAATCAACCAGAGGTATGCATGTTGACCGCTCCAATTTGCTTGTGTGAATGTGTGTGTGTGTTTGGGGGGGGGGGGGGGGGGGGGAGTCTTGTGTTAGACTCACAAGGGGAAATTTGGGTTTGAATCAAATTTGGAGCATCATATCTTTGCCATTAAATCATGGAAAAGGAAAAACCTGAATATATATTCTATATACAGTGGTGTGAAAAAGTGTTTGGCCCCTTCCTGATTTCTTTTTTTTTTTTTTTTTTTTTGCATGTTTGTCACACTTAAATGTTTCAGATCAAACTAATTTAAATATTAGTCAAAGACAACACAAGTAAACACAAAATGCAGTTTTTAAATGAAGGTTTTTATTATTAAGGGAGGAAAAAAATCCAAACCTACATGGCCCTGTGTGAAAAAGTGATTGCCCCCTAAACCTAATAACTGGTTGGGCCACCCTTAGCAGCAACAACTGCAATCAAGCGTTTGCGATAACTTGCAATGAGTCTCTTACAGCGCTGTGGAGGAATTTTGGCCCACTCATCTTTGCAGAATTGTTGTAATTCAGCCACATTGGAGGGTTTTCGAGCATGAACCGCCTTTTTAAGGTCGTGCCATCCTCAATAGGATTCAGGTCAGGACTTTGACTAGGCCACTCCAAAGTCTTCATTTTGTTTTTCTTCAGCCATTCAGAGGTGGACTTGCTGGTGTGTTTTGGATCATTGTCCTGCTGCAGAACCCAAGTTCGTTTCAGCTTGAGGTCACGAACAGATGGCCGGACATTCTCCTTCAGGATTTTTTTCTAGACAGCAGAATTCATGGTTCCATTTATCACAGCAAGTCTTCCAGGTCCTGAAGCAGCAAAACAGCCCCAGACCATCACACTACCACCACCATATTTTACTGTTGGTATGATGTTCTTTTTCTGAAATGCGGTGTTACTTTTACGCCAGATGTAATGGGACACACACCTTCCAAAAAGTTCAACTATTTTCCCAAAAGTCTTGGGGATCATCAAGAAGTTTTCTGGCAAAATTGAGACGAGCCTTAATGTTTTTTGCTCAGCAGTGGTTTTCGTCTTGGAACTCTGCCATGCAGGCCATTTTTGCCCAGTCTCTTTCTTATGGTGGAGTCATGAACACTGACCTTAACTGAGGCAAGTGAGGCCTGCAGTTCTTTGGATGTTGTTGTGGGGTCTTTTGTGACCTCTTGGATGAGTCGTCGCTGCGCTCTTGGGGTAATTTTGGTCGGCCGGCCACTCCTGGGAAGGTTCACCACTGTTCCATGTTTTCGCCATTTGTGGATAATGGCTCTCACTGTGGTTCGCTGGAGTCCCAAAGCTTTAGAAATGGCTTTATAACCTTTTCCAGACTGATAGATCTCAATTACTTTTTCTCATTTGTTCCTGAATTTCTTTAGATCTCGGCATGATGTCTAGCTTTTGAGGATCATTTGGTGTACTTCACTTTGTCAGGCAGGTCCTATTTAAGTGATTACTTGATTGAGAACAGGTATGGCAGTAATCAGGCCTGGGAGTGGCTAGAGAAATTGAACTCAGGTTTGATAAACCACAGTTAAGTTATGTTTTAACAGGGGGGGCAATCACTTTTTCACACTTTCTTGCCATGTAGGTTTGGAATTTTTTTCTCCCTTAATAATAAAAACCTTCATTTAAAAACTGCATTTTGTGTTTACTTGTGTTGTCTTTGACTAGTATTTAAATTTGTTTGATCATCTGTAACATTTAAGTGTGACAAACATGCAAAAAAAAAAAAAAAAAAAAAAAAATCAGGAAGGGGGGCAAACACTTTTTCACACCACTGTGTATGTGTGTATACATATATATATATATATATATACACATTTACATTACATTATTGGCATTTGGCAGACACTCTTATCCAGAGCGACATACAGTTGATTAGACTAAGCAGGAGACAATCCTCCCCTGGAGCAGTGTAGGGTTAAGGATCTTATTGTGGCTACACCGGAATTAGAACCAGCGACCTTACGTGTCCCAGTCATTTACCTTAACCACTACGCTACAGGCCGCCCATATATAATATTTGATGGCTAACTACAACAGCACCACTTGGTGTATGACTTCTAAACTTCTAAGGCTAGTAGATATTTTGGTTAGGAACAGCCTCAAGTAAAATTAAGTGGAATAGATCATTTTTGGATTTGGATCCAGCTCGAAAATATCCAAAACCTTACCAAGTAGTTGGTAAGGTGGACAGTTCCAGATCAAAATGAAACATTGCATACTTCAAAAGGTATAATAGGCCTAATTATGGATAAAAAATAGTTGGAATTGTTACTGCTATGTCTTGGCATGTTTTGATCATTGCAAAGAGAATCTCAATTCACAATAAAACATACAACATTTGGTGGCCTACAAACTCAGAAATCCAACAAAATGCATGTTTGAAAAAACTTATATTACAAATGTTCCTTTAGTAGAGAAGTTGTGTAGAAATGGGTTTGTGAAGTGCGTTGATTTTTACATAATATTATGCACATATTCTTTTTTTATGAATGTTTAAATGATTTTATATGAATGTGAAAATTTTTTGCCACATTTATTATTTTACTTACAGTACCCCCATCATGTTTCGGACAAAGTCCCATTATTTGTCACTCATTTGTTAAATTAATTCTGAAGTGTATAGACACATCCTATCTGCTCAAGTTCAAGCGAATGCTTCAAAATGAATTGGCTTGCAGTTCATTCTACAAGACAATGACAAACAATAGCGGGTTAGCCCCCGAAAGATGGCTGCAATACAGGCTTAAATGGTAAATGGTTGGCATTTGTATAGTGCCTTTATCCAAAGCGCTGTACAATTGAGGCTTCTCATTCACCCATTCATACACACTCACACACCAACGGGTAAATGGATAAAAATTCCATTTATTAAAATCTACACTTTAACCACATTATTCTTTATTTAAAATCTCAAATTGTGGAGTAAAAGGGCAAATAAATAATTTATGGGTCTTTGTCCCAAACATTATGGGGGGCACTGTATATGTAAATGTTCCTGTTAATTGAGGTCCTGTTTGAACTGATCAAAACATGCAAAGGCAGTATCAACTAACATTTTTGTACATAAGTAGGCTTATTATACCTTTCGAAGAACATAGTTTCATGATTTAACTTGGTTGAATCTGCCCAGACCCAACTTTGGCATTGTATATTTTTTGAATCATTACCTATTTGAAATGCTTCTTTAACAGCCAATATCTCTAAAATTACAAATACAACGAGGCTAATGTTTTGGATGTTCTCTCTTGAATATATAAAGAACATTCAGCCAAAGTTTGAGCAAAATTTAAGTGGTCAACTCCCACACCTCTGGTTGATGTTTCACGCAATGACATAAAAAGGTCATAAAAAGGTATTATTTTACTCCACTTACACAAATGTGAAGACAGCCACAATACCGACAGTCACAAGGAGCTGAGCGGCCAAAATAAGGTAGACCTACAGGAGGGGAGAAATGGCAGCACAGTGGTTTCATAAAGTATTCTGACCCCTTCACTTTTTACACATTTTATTGTGTTGTAGATTTAATTTAAAATGGATAATGGATAATGGATTTTTGCACATTTATTAAAAATCTAAAACTGAAATCTCCCATTTCTAGTTTACAATGTAGTAATTATAGAACCTCCTTCGGCAGGAATTACAGCTTCAAGACTTCCTGGATAAAAATACCTTCACCATAGGGATGGTATTAGTCAGGTGATGAGCAGTGCCTGGTGTTTGCCAGACATAGTGCTTGGAGTTCTGCCAAAGAGTTAGACCAAATAATCAGAGTCCTTTAAATGCCATTTGGCAAACCATTTGGCGGGCTGTCATATACCATTTACTCAAGAGTGGCTTCCATCTAGTCTGACTGACGGAGTGCTGTTGAGATGGTTGTCCTTCCGGCAGGTTCTCCCATCTCTGCAGAGGACTTCCGAAGCTTTGTTAGAGTCGGGTTATGGGTCACCAAGGCCCTTCTTGCCCAGTTACTCTGTTTCTGAATGGACAGCAAACTCTAGAAAGAGTTCTGGTGAAACTTTTTCTATTTCACAATTATTGACGCCACTGTGCACCTGAGAACACTCAACAATTTAGAACTTATACTTTATCTTTTCAGTTTTAGATTTTTAATAAATGAGCAAACTTTCTAAAAACTTATTTTCACTTTTGCCATTTGGGTTATTGCGTGTAGATTGATGGGCAAAATCTTTATCCTTTCAAAATTCAATCTACAACACAATAAAGTGTACAAAAAGTAAAGGCATCTGAATACTTTCTGAAGCCACTGTATAAATACACATAAACAGCAACACAGGAATTAAATTCTGACAGTTCCAGTATTGTAACATTAGTTAACATAATCTTCTTTTTAATTTGAACCCCCTAAATATTCTTACAAGGGTCATAAACAAAAATTAATCAAAGCAAACATTGCGACAGCAGCATGAAGATTTCTATTGATTCATTGTCCACAAAAATGAATAAATGGCCACTTGCTAAAGAAAAATATAGTGTCCAACAATACACTGCTTGCATCTATGTATAAAGCACTTGTGGTTCCCGCTTGTGCTTGATTGCTTTATTTTCTATTCTCAGAAGAGTTAAAATACAAAATAACAAAGTGTGGTCTGATGCAGAGTGCCACTTACTTTTCGGATGAAAGCATGGCGGACTGTCATACTGTCCCATCCACCAGAGGCTGCAAAGCCCTCAGAGTCTCCTGCAACCGTAGCATTTACCTCAGTCTGCTGCTGTATGACATTTTACATTTCACAGCTGCTCTACCATCTGTTATTATTTAACATCACAGAAAAAGGCAAAAATATGCATGGGCTCTGGGTGGACTCAAACTCTGGTCTTTTGGTAGCATATGAGTGATTCTTTAGTTTGCATATTCAGGTCTTGTATATGCCACTGGGCAGTTAACTTTTAAGTTCTATTTTTTTAGTGTATTTATAGGCCTATAGTTTTAGTGCCAATATGAATTTTAGTAGACATGATTGAATGTGATGTACCCGTTCACCAGATCTATGCCAAAATGACTACTTGACAGGTTTACTACGGGCATATGTTTTTCAAATAGCAACTTTATTTTGATGGCTTTCTAGATGAACAGCTATAGAACAAATGATTCTGGATGAGTCATCATTAAAGCATTTGTAAACACTCCAAAATTAAGGAAAGTCCACTCTGGTGGATTCTTATTCTAAATAGTAAAGCACATTTTCCTCAATAAGAAAAAAACATAAATGTCTTAAAAACCTTATGTCCTACACAAGGTTTTTCCCTCAGACTTTTCAGCACTATCAAAAGAAACTATAAAGAAAATGTTGCTATATGAAAAACATGGCAGCTATGAACCATTTTAGCTCAACCCCCAATTTTCTCACGGAATATTATTAATTATTCAACTGATTTATCTACCCAGGACTACACTTGAAGCAATATATGCTCAGTATCCCTCTTGACCTGGGATGTACTTAATACTTGTTGCAGGTGACTAAGTCCAGTGGTTATGACACTGCTGGCTTCTCATCATTTCCATTTGTTGCTGAAACCTATGCCTCTGGGTAAAAGTATCAGATAAATACTAAATGTAAGTGTAATGTACGACCATTAACAATGTTTATAAGCATAAGCACCATTAAATATACTTGGGAAGGCTAAGCCCCTGATTTCTAATATATTTATTAAACAAAAATTAGCTGAGTATTCATTGACAAACAGGCTTTTGGGTTGGGCAATGGAGGCAACAAGCGCAACAAATATTTTTTTGGAGTGTTTCCTTTACCCTCAGAAATCATTCGCTGGTGATGTTTATCTCAGGTGTTTAAGTCAGATTCTGGCAGGATGTATGAAACGTGAAAAACCCTCCAAATGAGATATGATGTAATGAAATGCTCCGAAAACCCAGTTCATCACCGAAATAATACTCGCAAGATATTCGTGGGTCATGGGTTTTTCAGCACCTCTACCACCTACAGCATCAGCTAGTACATAACTGCTATGTTGTTATGACACACGGCATGAACCCGTGATACAAAAAAATAAATATTTATTTTCTTCTCACTTTCCTACTGACAATTCCAGCTAAGACAATTCCAGCTGAGATTCTAAGCTGGTTCAATATTTCTAGCTGGTCAGAGGTTGGTCTCTCGCCGGACAGATCTGGTGGTCAACAGGTGGACACGCTGACTATATAGCGAGGTCAGCAGGGGAAAGAGCTGGTTGACCAGCTAAAAGTGTAAACCAGCTTGACCAGTTTAGGCTGGTTTAAACTGGAGTTTTCAGCAGGGTGTCATTAGAATTCACTTGTTTCAAACAAGTTCTGTAAAGAATTCCCAGAGGCATGGTAGCCTTCCCAAGCAAAACAAACAAAAACTCCCAGCCAATGTTTATAAGCAAACAATATGGGCAGCACAGGAAAATAAGATATAACACAATTCTGCATTTTAAAAATTTCCCTAACGCTCCTAAATATGTGTTAATTTTGTCTTCCATTTTATTCTTCATGTCTTTACCTTAGCCAAGGCCCTACGTACTAGCACAATTTCCCAAATTACCTGACTGATTAACCTTTCTGTAACTTCTGTAAAAGCCCACACACATCAGCTTTCTCTTCGTGATATTTGTATCTAAAACCCCCAAAAAACTTTCAGAAAGGGCAGTGGCGAAGGTCCCAGCCCCCAGAGCCCAATTCCTCCTCCCACTCCACCTCCTGTGGTTGGCTCTCTGTGGTAACATTTAGCAACGTCATCGGATAATTTAGCAAAAACATAAATCATGTCACGTGAGAAATCATTTTACAAACAACTCAGAAAAATACCAGTTAAACCTTAAAATATACACACTTCGACCAAAATTACAATAGTTTTACTTGGATCAGCATGGAACAAAAATGGACAGCACCAGGATGATATGAAAAGTTCAAAAACACAAAAAATAAGCATGTGGGCTTTTACCATATGCAAACTAACTTTAACCGGTGGAAACACATCTGCATATAATTATTACAGGGCATTTAGACAGTGCAAAAAGTGACCAATAAAGTACACCCAGCCAACACATATTCAATCAATGCAGGCTAGAACTGAATAAAATTAGTGAATTCTGATGTGTACAATGACTAAATTAAGAAAAAACTAGGAATTACCAAAGAGATGCTCCACAAAACCCAAAAGTAAAAACAAAACATTGCCTTAAAAATCTTAACAAGAAGGATGCAAGCTGGTGCAGTTGAATGATTAAAAAGACATTTAATACGCAACAGTGGCTGATAGCAAGGCGTTGCTTACCTATGGCAGAGTGAGGGGTGGGCATCACAGGGGGAATAACTGGCATCATGGGTGGCATATTGGCATTTGGGTACCCTTGGCCTGGGTACCCTTGGCCTGGCCCCGCTCCTGACATTGGAAACATGCCAGGTTGTCCAGGGTATGGGGCTGTGGGCTGAGGCTGGGGTCCAGGAGGGTACATTCCTGCATTGGGGCCATATGGAGGTGGTTGGGGCTGACCCCCATAACCAGGATTTCCATATGCTGGGGCCTCAGGATAGCCCCCAGGCTGCCCGCCATACAGGGGACTCCTGGAATCGTCATACCCCGGTGGGAAATCCGACCTGGACATGTCGATCTCGGCACTCCTTTAAAAGAAGAGGCAAGACTGTTTTTTTTGGGGTTTTGTTTTTTACAGTTTGTTAATTTTCTACAACACTTTTCTCGCATTCGTTACTCAATCCTTTCAAAAACGAAAGCATAATATTTTAGTTTGTATAATGTCTTGAAACCGAGGCTCGAGGAGTTATGTAAGTGGGCGTGTTCTTTGGAAACAGGGCCTGGCTCAGTAACTGCAGAAGAAGGGTGGAGGGTGATGACATCATGCCATTTTCATTCACACACCACACCCCTCTAGTGGACTACTCTGTCACACAGCTGGGACAGGTTAGGACCAAACAGGCAAAATACAGTCAGCGTAACTTTACTTAGTCCTGAAGCATACCTTCTCCCTCTGGGAGGACCTGTTTCACCATAGCAAGTGTACATGACTAAAAATATCTCTTTTTAGTCATGCAATCAGAATCAGTCCAGCAGATTATAAACTGTCAAGCTCAAAATTCTAGGATGTTTAACCACATTACATGTCTTAACTGAATCACTACATTTCTCTTCTACTTATACAGCAGTACAATAATGCAGTAATTTACATACAACTTTCTTCTCTATATGGTGGAAAAACATAGTCACCTCTCTTTCAACTGAAAAGAAATTGGTGCTCATCCTTGACAATTAGGGTGATGCTGTGCATTTCCTCAAGAAAATGTGTGATTGTGACAAATCTATGGACTATTGCTACTACTGATAATACTATGGTGTTTAAATATTTTCATTTACAAGCTGGTGTACAAGTGTACCTAATAAAGTGATTTGAATGTATATGAACATTTTGATGTATAATCAAAATTCCTCTATTCGTTACTATGGGACTTTCCCCCCAGGAAAACCTTAAATATCTCGGTGATTAATGGGAATATCGAAAACCTACAAGCACACAGCACAAGATTCGGGACCACGCCGGACATTTTCCAGTTTGTTTGGTGTCGATAGCTCGAGAACTGTGGGAGGAGTAGGCGGGCAAAAAACCGGCTGAATAATATATAAAACTTTCGGATAACAATAGTGTTGCTTCGAAATCACACTAATTAATGAATATAAATTCACTTTTATATTCACATACAACAAGATGATCTATTCACATTCTTGCTGCATTAAGTTTAGAAGTGTTACCTTAAATGTTTGGTAGCTACACAACATGCTGCTAGGCTACAAACATACTGTATAATTCAGAGGGTTAAACAAGTGTGGGCTGATGGAATAAGTTCGTCAGCTTGATCTGAAAGCTCAAGTGTCGGTTTCTCGGTACACATGGGCTATAACTTGTCTATACCCTATTTATACAGCCATGTTTTCTGGAACTTCAACATATAAGTTAGCCTAGGTCTACTTGATTTGTGTGCACAACCACCCGTTTTAGATTTTAAGATAAACAAAAAGTGGACGTTTCAAGGGAGCCTACTATTTAAAAAATAAATAATTAAACACACTCAATTATGTTTATGTCCTCGTTTTTTCTTTAAATATTATACAATCTAAGTCCAAGTAGCATATAGCCTACCAAAAAATATACAGTTTTATATATGCTAATATATACTTATTGTGGTAGGATAAGTTGGTAAATTAGCCAGACAGCCTTACCTATCACACTAATCTAATTTACATGGCTATGCGTCGACGCCTAAACTGAATTTAGTGGTTTCATTTACCCAGCATTTAGATACATAATTATATCTCGCCCATATCAATGTTTTTACACGTAAACGTTACAAACAATATTCGGATTGATAGGCCAAAACAGACTCACCAATCGACGGCTAATTCTCAAAGCACAAGAGTTAGCCAGCTACGCTTTGAAACTCTAACTCAAAAGGTGTCCGCGCCGCTTTACCACAAAGAAATAAAGCATAATTAAAATACTTAGTTCGTTTTTCAATTACGGAAAATTAAGATGAATTTTATAGGGGAAAAGTTTTACAATATGATGTAGATCGTTCATATAAAACAATCTGCTTTACTTACCACGTAAATGAGAAGAAACAACACAAACAACAAAACCAAAAGGGTGTCCAATGGCGCTAGACACTCAAATGGATTAAATCTATCGATGTTCGCTTGAATTCCAGCGCATAAACCAGGATCTGGTTTAACCTGACCTCGCCTTGTTCTCGTCCCGACGGTAATGCTAAATTATGCAGGCTAACATTTCCTGGTAATATTCTTTTCGGGTGTTCGCCAGTATGCACTGTAGGTGGAGTTCCAACTTCAGCATGAAATTTAGAGCTCTAAACGCTGGATTGTGAACTCCACCTACAGTCATGGATACGAACATCTTCTCAAAAGAAAATATATGTATATATAATAATTTTAAAAATAAACACGCTAAACAATCACTATTTAATTGTAACTTGTAAATTATTTTTATTTCCTGCAATATACTATATTTATTTATCATTTTTATTTTTTACTCATTTTCTGATTTCCTCACTTATTAGTTAACCCATTATTTTTCTTTCCTTACTTTTCTCTATACACCAGTCCTAATGTTTTGATGAACAACATACTTTAATAAGAAGGGTAGCTAAATGGATGAGCGATTGCAACTGTTTTACTGTCTTTGAACAACCACAGCTCTCTTTTTCTCACTCTATCTCTGTCAATATGTAATGTTACATTACATTATATTACATTACATTACATTATTGGTATTTGGCAGACTCTCTTATCCAGAGCGACATACAGTTGATTCGACTAAGCAGGAGACAATCCTCCCCTGAAGCAATGCAGGGTTAAGGGTACATGTCAGGCTATGACATGCTTTGGTAACCAATAACAATGATTTAATGCAGACTGAGAATCAAGAACAGCTATTTTAAAAAGGCACTATGAATAAAGCAAACACTTATTAATATGTCATATTATTATTTGCTTGCATAAATGCATATTGGATGATCAAAATGTGCCAATATCGCAAAAAAGACTATATCTAGTTTCCATTCCATTCCATTCCCCTCCCACCCCTGGAGAGGATGTTGGATGCTGTGTTCATGGTTCCAGGGATGAGAGCAGATGAACCTGGGCCCACAATAGCAGCGCTCTGGTCCTTTCATGTAGGCGATTGATAAAGGCCACCACTGTGGTGTTGTCCGATTGCACCGGGTCATGTTGACCTTGCAGATGAGGCAAAAAAAGGTGCACCACCCGGAGCTCCAGCATATTGATATGCTGCCCGGTCAACAGGGTGCTTTCAGCCACTGTGGTGTCCCGAATGACTCAGCCGTGATGTAGCCAGCGGTAGAATTTGAGCCTCGAGAATTGATCTCCGGGTCCAAGGAGACTGAACAGCTGGATTTGAGAGACGCACATTTCATTTTTTACTGTCAACTCGGCTGCAAATTGTAAAAGAGGCGTGATATGATAATTAAGTAGGACGTCATTTATCTGGCGCTTACAACCATGGCGTTTCCTGACTGGTCGTTGCTTTTTGTTGGTGTGGCTTCAATTTGTGGGGTTTTGTGCTGGTACCTTCGTTGTCGCGGGATCAGAAAGAGCTTCTGGAATAAGGGTTTATTCATTAAGGTTATGGCACGAACAGAGAAACCACTTTTTCGTATCGCGTAAGTAAGGTCGATATAGGTAGTCGTTGTAACATCACCTAGCTAGCTGTGTGTGTGTTCTGTTCCGCAATATCAGTCATTCATTTGGCTGGATGGCCAGCTTAGCTAACTGTCTAGCTAGCAAGCTAACGTTACTTTCAGTTATTTATGATTATGTTTTTGTTTTTTTGCAAGCGTGAACTAGTGTTGATGAATACATTTCATAGTAACAAACCCATGCATGCCATAGGGTCTTGCTGCAATGGTTTGAAACGTTAACTTACTATTGGGTTGGCTTGACTACCTAAGGTAGCATTAGCCAGCCAACTTCGTTATTCTACTGCCTTTGCTGTAGCGCTAGAATTATGGAAACATAGCTAGCTATAACTTAGCTGAACGAACATGCCAAAAAAAAAAAAAAAAAACTTCAACTACGATGGTATGGTATAGTTAACATTGAGCTAACGTTGCTGCAAGGTCACTATCTTGCTAGTAGTACAAGCCTCGGACAGAAACATCGTTGTTTACTGTAAAGACGTAATAGCATTAACGACAGCTAGTGGAATCGTGGTTGTTTTCAAGCCAAATTATGCCTCTTCATGTGATACTATCGATGATCTCGGAACCATAGGCTATTTACATACGTTTTATTTTCAGGTACACACTGTACACACGGACTAAACTTGGTTATATGTTTTACAAGAGGCAAGTCAAAAAAGCTCGCCAGCGATTCCCCACTGGTCATTCAAGCGCGCAGCCCATGGAGATAAGTGGTAACTTTGTGTTTTAATGACTGGTTAAAATGTTTCAAATTTTAGAAACATTGTACGTGTTTAAATTGCTCTTCTGTTATCAGGTATTAAGATAATACCGATTCCAGTACTGTCGGACAACTATAGCTACCTCGTGATTGATACAGCATCAAGCCAGGCAGTGGCTGTTGACCCTGCGGACCCGCAAATGGTGGAGGTAGGAGACATTAGCCCAACAGTTTACATTTTGCTAGCTAGTGAGTAACTTGGCTAACGTTCAAATTTTAGATTCTAGAATTATACATCTTTGTCAGGAACGCACGCACCAAATCCTTGACTATATGTATATATGTCTATGCTTGGGAAGATTTGTTTGTTAGCCATTTCCTTGGTGGTGAGCGAAAGGTTAACTTGGTATTTTCTATTTGTATTAGCTAACAATTCTGACTGCATTTCAAACCTACTGCAATTATTATGCTTGCAGCGCTTTGTTGTTTTTTTGTTGTCATAATCCTAGTAATATCTATGAACAGTTTTTAGAACAACCACTTAATTTAGCGTGAGATCCATATGGTGTTATAACTCCATTGAATAAAAATAATAGAATGTGGATTATCAATAATGTAATGTTAAAAGGCTTTTGTCTCAATCTTTTGTTCAGTATATATATACATTTTATTTGTGAAATTTTATTACTGGGCTATACTATAGTTCCTGAATGCCTTGTAATGCATAGTAACAATTTTGCGACTTTGTATAGCTAGCTGTTTTGCTGTCTTGTGAAGCATGTTTTAATACTGTAAATCGCCTGACATTGAGGGTTGATTAACTATTTGGATTTACATTTATGCGCAGGCATTCCTGAAGCAGGAAGGGGTGTCGTTGGAAGCAATCCTCTGTACTCACAAACACTGGTGAGATGAGAAGTTTGGAATGCTTACCTAATTTTCTATGTTTCCTAATGAGCCATTCCATGCCAACTCCAGGAGGTTGCACCTCAACACCCTCTTCATTTTTCCTCTTTTTCTAGACAATGTTGGTTATTATTATGAGATATATAGAATTCCTCAGAACTCATTTTGTTCACAGGGGCACAAAATGGGACAGTTAAAGGTTCATCCATCCATCCATCCATCCATCCATTATCTTAACCCGCTTATCCTGAACAGGGTCGCAGGGGGGCTGGAGCCTATCCCAGCATACATTGGGTGAAAGGCAGGAATACACCCTGGACAGGTCGCCAGTCCATCGCAGGGCACACACACCATTCACTCACACACTCGTACCTACGGGCAATTTAGACACTCCAATCAGCCTGACCTGCATGTCTTTGGACTGTGGGAGGAAACCGGAGTACCCGGAGGAAACCCACGCAAACACGGGGAGAACATGCAAACTCCACACAGAGAGGCCCAGTTGACAGGGATTTGAACCCAGGACCTCCTTGCTGTGAAACGGCAGTGCTACC
Source organism: Conger conger (assembly GCF_963514075.1). Taxonomy (NCBI): domain Eukaryota; kingdom Metazoa; phylum Chordata; class Actinopteri; order Anguilliformes; family Congridae; genus Conger; species Conger conger. The sequence continues at coordinate 36,693,049 of NC_083762.1, read as the reverse complement.
CACTGTACCATCCGTGCCGCCCCCAGTTAAAGGTTCATAACTATAAAGCAGTAAATATTTGTAAATTTGTATCTAGAGATAGTTTTGTATGTAGAATTCATATCTCAACTCACAAATGCATGCATCTACTTTTGGAGATATTTGGCCCTAAACATGTACTTTTTTTGACCAGGGACCAATTTTGGGTGGCCATATCTCCAAAAGTAAACATACTTATAGTGTCGTCTTATTTGTAACTGAGAGTCATCTGAGAGGAATTTTTCATAGTGTAAAGATAGACACTTTACTGATAACATTAGGTAAGAAATGACCCATGCTATATTCAATGTGGCCATTTCTGGCGCATTTAGACCTGCCCGGAAGAAGATTTCGGAAATTTTATCTGACCCTCTACTTCAGATATGTTTAAGTTGCATCCTTAGTCAACTTTTCTAGAAATAATTAACTTTTGTACTAAGTGTGTTATGTTTATACAACACTTCCAACTATCCTGGAGTTGCAGTGGAATTGCCCACATATTAAAGCATAAATTAAATAACTTAAGGGAAAATAATACACATTTTATCCCCCCCCAGGGACCACAGTGGGGGAAATGAAGCTCTCCGCAGGCTCCATGGTGCCTGTCTAGTATATGGAAGTGCCGTCGACAACATTCCAGGCCTTACACAGTGAGTCCATTTCCCAGGAGTGAACATCATTAGCCATCTACTCCATTGTCCTCCGTCTGCTTTTACAAGCCTGACAGATACAAAGCCCATATTGGTGAACTGTAGGCCACATGCTTCCAGATATGATTTCCTTTTTTTGTTTGTGGAATTCAGCCCTCTCTCGGACAAAGACTGCGTAGATGTGGGGCGGCTGCACTTCAAGGCATTCTTCACCCCTGGACACACTGTGGGGCACATGATCTACCTGCTGGACATGCGGGCCCTTGGGGGGCCCTGCAGCCTCTTTTCAGGGGACCTTGTGTTCTTGTCTGGATGCGGTGAGTGATCGCAGTATGTCCCTGCATTGATGGCACAGATTTGGTGACCAGACCTGTTTTAATGTAATGTCAGCTGTTGTGCCTTTTAGTAAGGTAATTTGCATGTATGTAATCCATTTCGGTACAATCAACCTACATGTACTATGGCAGTCAGATTTTCACACAGTGATTTACATTTCGAATGTATATTTTGGCAAGTGAAAAGCCCTAAAAGCCGGTGGGTCCTCTTATACCCCATTCACACACACAACCTGGGGTTGACATGGAATATTGAACATGAATGATGCGTTCACACTTCACTTTTAATAATAATAATAATAATAATAATAATATACCTTTTATTGAACCCCGTGGGGTAATTTGGCCTCTGCATTTGACCCTAGTTATTAGGAGCAGTGGGCAGCCACAGTGCAGCGCCCGGGGAGCAATTTGGGGTTAAGGGCCTTGCTCAAGGGCCAAACGGCTTTGCAGATCATTTTTTGTGGCTTGACCGGGATTCGAACCACTGACTTTGTGGCTCCCAGTCATGTATCTTAACCACTACGCTACAAGCATACGTATGTCACAAGTTTACTTGTGTGTGTGTGTGTGTGTGTGTGTGTGTGTGTGTGTGTGTGTGTGTGTGTGTGTGTGTGTGTGTGTGTGTGTGTGTGTGTGTGTGTGTGTGTGTGTGTGTGTGTGGGGTCTGATAGAAATGGGTAGAGTAGAAGTTTCAAAGCATAAGAAATAAAAAAAATACTGCTGTCTTAACAATCTGATTTCAACATGTATGCATGATTTAAGTATTTCAAATAGGCTAAGAATTCATAGTACAGTACATACTGTACATAACTGAGTGGCTAGAATATTTTATCACACAGTAACAGAATGTTCCACCTCTATTCTTTCAAGTGCCTATTTATGTATTCTGGCATATTCTGAATACAGAATTCTGAATAATGTGTTTGTATGCTGCCATCATAATAATTTTGGAATATTTTCACTGGGATCTCATTGTTGGCTGCATGAAAAGGCAGTCTGTTTGCTGTTCTTTGTTGGTTCATCGGACATGTCAGGTTGAGCATCAATCGGGGTGCAGATTTTCACTGAAAGAGATGGTATGCCCAGCGCTTGGGCTAACTGCCAGCTGCTACTCATTGTTTGCTCTCTGGCAGTTCACTTTTCAGACAGAAAGGATTTTGTTAATGCTTCATGGATATTGGACATTGTGCAGCAACCAGATCTGCAAGCCAGAGAAGGAAAATGAATTTGTGGGTTACTTTCCACTTGGTTCACATGGACTGTTCGCATATTTTCCATGACGACAGGTCACCAAGGCTTCTTCCTGTTGGACATGAACATGGACATGAATAAAGGAATGGAAGTAATGACAAATGTGAATAAAGGGGAAATGTGTGTGTCCTTGTGCAAATATATGTACACATGCTTTTTCACATGAATTCAGTGTTTTAGCATTTGCACTCAGTGTTTTGCTGGAGAAAAGCATCTTTTAAATTTCTGCCAAATTAGCAAATGGAATGGCAATGGAGGTCACCGAAGCCGAACACAGTTGATTATGAATTGTAATGCGTCTCTCACTCTTTTCTACTTTAGGAAGAATGTTTGAAGGCAGCGCCTCGATGATGCTGTCATCACTGGATACGGTCGGCTGCCTGAGCGACGACACTCTCCTGTGGCCTGGTGTGTGTGTGTGTGTGTGTGTGTGTGTGTGTGTGTGTGTGTGTGTGTGTGTGTGTGTGTGTGTGTGTGTGTGTGTGTGTGTGTGTGTGTGTGTGTGTGTGTGTGTGTGTGTGTGTGTGTGTGCGTGCGTGCGTGTGTGCGCGCGCGCGTGCGAGCGAGCGTATGTCTGTCTCTGTATGTCTGTGGCTGTGCGTTCCCATAGTACATTGCAGTAATTAATCGATTGTACACTTAAAAACTCTGTCCCCCCCCAATCCAGGTCACGAGTATGCTGAAGATAACCTGCTGTTTGCCGCTGAGGTAGAGCCAATCAACACTGCGAGAGAGAACAAATTTCAGTGGGTCCTGCAACAGAGAGCCCAGAGACTGTGCACAGTAAGCATAGCTAATTTACAGTGCCCTTTTCTGATTTCCTATATTCTGTATTTGTTGCACAGAATGGTTGTTTGAACTGAAAGATCTTTAGACAAAATATAATTTTAGTCAAAGGGGAACCTGAGTGTAAATAGAGCATATTTTTTTAAACTATTATTTGATTTATCTAACAAAAAGTTATAAAACACCTGTCAACTGAAGTCTTACATCCATGCGGGGGAATTGTAGCCCCCTCTCTTTTGAAGAAGTGCTTTAATTCAGACAAATTGGTTGGTTTTTGAGCTGCTTGATTCATGTCCTGTCACAGCATCTCTACTGGGTTCAGGTCAGGACTTTGACTAGCACACTCCAAAACCTTAGTTTGTTTCCAGCCATTCAGATGTGGACTTGCTTTTGTGTTTTGGATCGTTGTCGTTCTGCTTAAATAAGTAAGTGAAATGATCATTTAAATATGTTTTCTGTTTCTTCCGGTTCCCTTCGTCTTCTATTACATTTTGTCTAAACAATTCCATGTAACAAAATTCAATAATGGAGAAAATGGGGACTGGCGCTATTGCTTTCATGGCACGGTCAGCCTGCTCATCATTCAGTGCTGAACTGAAGTTATGAATGCTTCCTGTGTCCCACGTCCTTGCTGCAGAGAAGCTTATCATTGCCCTCAGGGCCGGTTTCCACAGACATCTCATTCACTCTGTTCTGAATGGAAGTCTCAGTAACCCATCAACAGTCGGTGTATCAATGTTGAATATTATAGGGGGCCTGCAAATAAATACAATACAATCAATACAATCAAGATGTTCCTCACAGTACCTTTCAGCTTTGTCTTTTAAAATAGTTTAGCAGATCTGAGTCCCATGAAATGTGGATCAGAGGGCATTGAGCAAGATGCAGAGAACTGGATTCACAGTGGCTGCCTTTTTTCCCATTTGCATGGATAGTTTTTGAGTAGGACATTTTCTTTAAGGGAAAAGAGACACAGTGCCCTCCTTCCCTTTTTGCTTTGTTCAGTCAGGAAGACAGCAGAGTGGGAGAGGGAGAGGGAGAGAATCAGGAGGTAGGACTAAGGTAGAGTTTGAAAAGGTGTGTTTTTAGTCTGTGTAGAAATGACCGTGGTAGGCAAGTCAATCAACCACTGCGGAACCAGAACAGAAAACAGGCGTGAACGTGCAGCTCGATCGCCAGGTGCTCGTAGTGAGGGAACCATAAGGCGACCAGAGCTGGCAGACCGGAGTGGTCTAGCTGGGGAGTAGGGAGTGATTAAGGATTGGATATAAGGTGGGGCAGTCCCCTTAGCAGTCTGAAATGCGAACACTAGGGCCTTGAATCGGATGCGTGCGGCAATAGGAAGCCAGTGGAGGCCAATGAGGAGTCGGGTGACATGAGCCGACCTGGGCTGACTGGTGATCAGGCGGGCTGCTGCATTCTGGACCAGCTGGAGGGGCTTGATGGCACAAGCTGGGAGACTGGCTAGGAGGGAGAACAAAAACTTGCTGCTCTTAGTGGGTTTAGCATTTACAGTTTTCCTGCTCGGTAACAAATCTGTCATTGGTATCTCAATTCGCAGTCCACTATTCAGTGATTCAGTTAATTTCATCTTTATGATAATGGCTATTTTTACAAGAACATATTGCAACTCTCCGCCATTCAGGTTTCATTCGTTTTTGGTTCCTTGTTTGTTCCCAGAGCCCCTCCACTATTAAGGAAGAGAAGGAGTACAACCCGTTCCTGCGCAGTCACTCTCCTGAGCTGCAGCAGGCCCTGGGCCTCCAGCAGGAACCCAGCGAAGACTGGACACTCTTCCGGGCTCGGGTCCTGGGCGAGCTACGCCGACGGAAGGATGTCTACAAGGGCAGATAGTGATCCAGTCACACCCAACACAGCCCAATATGGGAACAAATGATGACGACCACTACAAACTAGACACGAAGGATGTTTCTGGCCTGCTGTACAGTAGATAGCCAAACTATTTCCAGGGCGTGGTTATGCTGGGATAACTTTGAAACAAGGTTACTCACTGAATGTAAGGGGAGCTGTCCTCACTGAGAAGTGTCAGTTTGCACAAATCCCTCTGGTACTTATTGACTTTTGGGAAAATCAAACGGGTACAAATAAGCTCATGTGAATCATGTGGCTTGTCAGATAGCTGGATTTCTGACTACAGAGTACTGATCTACTGGCAGAAGGCATTTGTGAGTGGATTTTAGTGATGTGAATCTACTTTAAGTAATTTAAGGTGGTAAAAGGTAAACACAGGGAGCTGTTCAATATCAGATTAATTGATTAAATTTTTTTCAAGGTTTATATTATGCTTGATGAACAAAATTATGGTTTATAGATAAATTATGAATAGCTACTTAGATTTTTCTGGAATTTTTTATACGATTGATCATTGAGAACCTCAGTAACATTAACTACTGGTGTGAATCCTTTTATAACTTACTGTAACCTATAATTACATGTACACTGATTACAAAGGCTAATCATAAGAGTTCAGAAGACTGGCTAAACGCACTACTATGAAGTTTTATTAAAAATGTTTTAACACGTTTTACCAAATATGCTATATGTGTATGTTGCTAACAAGAAATGTTATGTGCATTCAGTTTATTTGCCATTATATTCTTATTTATATATCTTGTGAAGAACACTGTTGTGATGGTACTGAAATAATTAGATGGCAGTTTTGTTAAAAATATTAAAGTATGATTTATAGTTGTTCACATGCATTTGCTACAAATTAACTGAAGAACTGTGGGATCGCGAATCAGCTTCACAGAGCTGTATATCCTCTAGTGCTGGCTGACTACATTTTACTTTGGTAGAGAATGTAAATAATTGTTTCTACTCTTGTCTAAACCTTATTCGGGAATGAAAAATCCAGGTTCATAAATTGCCTGGATTTGCCAATTACCCTGATTCAGGAGGTATAACTAATTGGTTAAATCATCTGGCTGGAGTTCATGGGTGGTAAATTCCTTCCTGTAAATGTAAGGCTTCCTTTGTATTTGAAACACTAGTGCGTGTATATACGTAGTTTACGGTACCTACGTCCACTTGTTTAGGGTAGTTGCCAGGGAAACCCCTCAGTCTGCGCTGAACATCTTAGATCCTACTATAAAAAGTAGGCTGTATTGTTTGCTGTCTACAATAATCCATGGACCCCTGCACGGTAAGCCTAGCTCTGAGCATTTTTTTCATATCATTATTTGTATCTTTCTTTTAAAAAAATGAACTGTGGATTAGATCACTTTGCTTAATAGGCTAGTACCAACATGGTAAGCAAATAATGGTAAAGGCAGGCCATTCGTATCCATAGCACGTACAATTATTTTGCACTTTTTGTGAATAATGATAGATCAGTTAAAAGTAATACAGCCTTAAATTGTACCTGATGCGACTTCTGACACAAAACGAAACTACGCTCTATTGTCAAATTGATAATTATGTTTTCCTCAGCAATAGCCTGGCTAATAAATTTTACCCAGCGTCATGTATCAACTGAACTGTAGGGTATGGAAAACTCCGCTCAGGACGTTGAAGGACTGAAAGCTTCCAGAGAAGCTTTAGAATTTCTGGCCAGCATTGGTAAGTGCTTCCGACAGTAGCTATTGGGAAATCAAATGGAAGTCGAAGAGAACTTGCAGTAGCCTACACAAATGCCCAAATTATTGATTTTAACAGCATTTGGTTTTGTGACGCGGCAAATAGATTTTGGAAATATTTACACCACTTCATCACACGGCGAGTGCACCATCTGGTGTTGATTATTTTAAAAAAGCATTCACTAGGCATACTATACCGTTTTAAAATGACACTGTAGGTTTGATTCAGTGAGTAAGGATCTTTTTTTCTTTTGGTTACGTTTTAATAGATTTCTTGATATGGTCCGAAAATGTTCTAACTAAAACGGCTGTAGAACTGAGAGATTTACCTTTTTATGAATTGCCGATTATTCATAGTTTATTATTATTATTATTATTATTATTATTATTATTATTATTATTATTATTATGATATAAATATATTATTTTATTTTATAATTATTCATACTTTTTTCATAAATCTCAAAAATAAAATGATTATTAGGTTGCATAAGCTTAATGTAGGGTGAATTCAGTTAATTAGCGACACTTCTTTGGGAAATTTCTGCGTCTGCCTTCACCACCTCTTTTTATTTTATTTTTCAGATTTGAAAGAACTTGAGCATTGCCTGTTTGCGGACTCTTTAACGACTGTCTCAGACACTGGGAGAGAGCTGGGAGAGTTCACTATCACTGTCCAAAATGCAAACTATGACAACCAGCCATGCTACCATGTGCATGCGAACAGCCATGGCTCCATTGATAACATACCCTGTGGAACCTCATTCACTGGTAGATACAATTGAGCAGTTTAAATGAGAATTAATGTTTTAACTGGAACTTCACAAACAGTACCATTTTTGTTCTATTGTCATATTTTCTCACATGACACCAAGATGCTTTTCGTTTGACAACTTTTTCATTCATCAACAGCTTACATATCTACGAAACTCGAGACCTTAGAGCAGAGCCACCATGAATATGTTACGGTACTTCTCCTACTATTCTATGCTAACTATCCTTTCTTGTATTAGCACACCCATCTTTTTTTCTGACAAATCTAAAGAAAACTTGATAATGGTGTACCGTTCTAATGAGCTGTGAATGGAGCTATTTATTAAAAGCTCTATACTACCACCTAGTGGCATGTTAATTTAACACACTCAGTTTTAATATAATCATACTGTGATATAGGAAAAATGACAGCTTGCAAACCAGTTCATTCATGGATATTTACGATGATCATATATATGGATATGTACTTCATTGTGCATCCTCAAACAATGCAAATGCTTGTGCATTGGATGACTATCACTGTCATTTCAGCTTCAAGACCATCTTTTGGACAGAAAATCTCAGATGGTCAGACGTGGTGATCAGCTGCTCTTGAATAAAGTTGTGACTGAGAGAGAGGTTAGAGGAGTTTTTTCACTACTGCAATTTTGAAATAGTCAGCATATTAAAGTCAGACACTTCAAATAGCATTTTAATACTGATATAGAGATACTGGGACAATTTCAGAGATCCTAAATCAAAATGAAAGTAAAGCTTTTACGATAAAGAGAGTATGCAAAAACATTTTAATATCACTCTTATGAGGGAAACAGCTTACTTTTGTGCCAGTGGGTACTCATTTGCAAATAAGGCTCTCATGAATTTAAGAGGTGCAAGGTATCGGTATCGTATTTAAATTTGTGAAGTTGCTTTGCACAATGAAGGAAATATTAATTTGTACAATGATTTTAGATTATGTAGTGTGAATGTACTGTTGTACTATTCCCTTTTAAACATTTTTTGAAAGTCTTTGTCTTTCTTGCCTCTGAAGTGGCACATCCAGTTAAAATAATAATATTTGATGCAATGACATGCTCTCAAGTCCCGGAATGAAATCCTGATCATTAGGGCTTGGCAATATTTGATATTGTGATATGAAACTAGACATCGTCTTAGATTTTGTATGTCGTAATATCGTGATATGGCATAAGTGTTGTCTTTTCCTGGTTTTAAAGGCTGCATTACAGTAAATTGATGTAATGTTCAGAACTTACCAGACAGTTCTAGCTGTTCTATTATTTGCCTTTACCAAGTTAATTATTATATCCACATTACTTATGATTATTTATCAAAAATATCATTATGTAAATATTTTGTGAAAGCACCAATAGTAATAGTAATCCCAAAATATTGTCGCAATATCAATATTGAGGTATTTGGTCAAAAATATATCAGGACAGAAGATTTTGCCCATATCGGCCAGCCTCGGGAGGGAGGAAGGACTGGTGGCCTTGTTTCTTTCACACTCAGGTGCCTACACCAGCTGCACATGAAGTGCAGTGCTCTGGCACAATAGCTGGACAGTTCACCTAGTGGATTTCACAGTAAAAATAAGCAGAGGCTGGCCACACACACCTCGGAGGATGCACTTGCTTGTTTGCACTCTTGACTTTCAAACTGACAGGGGATGTTGCAGCAGTGAGATAGGCTCACAATAGAATCATACTTTTAAACAGTATTTTTGTACAGAACTTAACACATGTATTTAAGGGTACAATAAGATTTTTTGTGTTAAAACATTGTTACAATACCAAACTTCGTATCACTGAAAAAGGCTCACTGATTCCCCGTGTTTATTCGGGTTTCAAAACATACAAAGCATACTTTTCTCTATTTTCTCCTCTCTCCTCAACGCACCGCCTCCTCCTCCTCAGTCCTCCTTCGCTGCTGATGACTTTGCTGATTTCTTCGATGAGAAGGTCACAGTCATCCCCAGATCCTTTACAACCACCGCCCCCCTCACTGTGCCCTTGACCCTATCCCCTCTTCTCTTCTCCAAACTATCACACCTGACATTCTCCCATTTGTCACCTCCCTTGTCAACTCCTCCCTGTCTTCCGGCTGTTTTCCGGCTTCCTCCAAGAGGGCCCACATCACTCCGCTGCTAAAAAAGCCTACTCTGGATCCCTCCATCATCCAGAACTACCGCCCGGTATCTCTTCTTCCTTTCCTTTCTAAAACTATAGAACGAGCCGCTTCTATTCAACTTTCTTCTTTCTTTTCTAACAACAACCTGCTAGACCCCCATCAGTCTGGCTTCAGATCGGGCCACTCGACAGAGACTGCGCTCCTCTCCGTCAGTGAGTCACTCCATGCCGCACGAGCAGCCTCCCTCTCCTCTGTCCTCATTCTTCTAGATCTCTCTGCTGCCTTCGACACTGTGGATCACTCCATCCTCCTGTCTGCCCTGTCAGCAATGGGCATCTGTGGCACAGCCCTGGACTGGATTGAGTCCTACCTCTCTGGTCGCTCCTTCCAGGTTGCCTGGGCTGGTTCGGTATCAACACCTCGGCCCCTCGCCACAGGAGTTCCCCAGGGCTCAGTCCTGGGCCCACTTCTTTTTTCTCTTTACACTTGCTCCCTTGGCCCTGTGATCACTGCACATGGGCTATCCTACCACTGCTACGCGGACAATACCCAACTCTTCGTCTCGTTCCCGCCGTCTGATACGCAGGTTTCAGCCCGTATCTCTGCTTGCCTGAGGGACATCCAGAGCTGGATGTACAACCACCATCTAAAGCTCAACCCAGGCAAGACTGAAATGATATTCATCCCTGCTAATACCTCTCCTCATCTGGATCTCTCCATTTCCCTCTGGGATACCACACTCACGCCATCACCCAGTTCAAGGAACCTCGGCGTGGTGATGGACAGCAGACTGTCCCTTTCCGAGAACATTGTGGCGGTGACCCGGTCTTGCAGGTTCTTCCTATACAACATACGGAGAATCCGCCCCTTTCTCACCCCCTACTCGACCCAGCTCCTGGTCCAAGCGATGGTTCCCTCTTGGCTGGCCTCCCAGCGTCCGCCATCAGACCCCTCCAACTTATCCAGAATGCAGCAGCTGGTCTGGTCTTCAACCTTCCCAAATACTCACACGTCACCCCCCTGCTTACTTCCCTCCACTGGCTGCCTGTCATGGCTCACATCAAATTCGAAACATTGGTGCTAGCCTTCCAAGCAGTTAAGCATCAGACACTACACCCCTGCCAGACCTCTTTGTTCAGCCTCCACAGGCCACTTGGCACCTCCCCCTCTCCGAACCTCCACCTCACGCTCACGACTACTGTCTGTTCTGGCTCCACGGTGGTGGAACAAACTCCCCGTTGAGGTCAGAACTGTAGAATCTCTCCCCACCTTCAAGCGCAGGCTGAAGACACACCTCTTCAAGCAGCACCTCTCCCCATCCCTCCCTACCTCCCTGTGAACCTTAATTGTTGTCTCTGTGACTTGCTTTGTGTATCGGTATTTTTAGTTGGCTAGGTAAGCAGTGTTAGTTAACTTTGGTCACTTTTGCTCTGTTTGTTTGTTTCTTTGTTCAAAAAAAAAAAAAAAAAAATTGGCCCTCGTCCTTATCTTTGTTGTACAGGTAGCAGTTGAAATTGTACTTCCCTCTAGGGTCTTTCAGCGAACCTATCCCTGGTTATGGGTATGCACTTTGTTGTACGTCGCTCTGGATAATGCCAATATGCCAAATGCCAATAACGTAACGTAATGTAATACATTTGTCGGGCGGCGACTCTGTATCAAGACATTGTACAGCTGTACAGCAATTCAAGCTCATTGGTTGAAAATTGGTTCTAACTGCCACAGCCAATGGCGTTGGGGCTTATTCAGATTTTTCGTGTTGTTGCCCAAATTATACCAGACAAGCGATCACTGCAAATCTTTTGCTCATTATCCAAGCGAAGGCTGCATATCTAGTTATAAAACAATACCAGTTTGTTAACGGTAGCAACAAGCAAATTAGGTATAGTTAGCTTGATGAATTTACAAATATCCACTTATGAAATATAGGCAATTAGACACAAGCGTTGTGTGTCAGGTGGATATTTGTAAATTCTGGAAGCTAACTAGTAATAGCTAATTTCCTTGTTGTTACTGATAGCGAACTGGTATTGTGCAGCGTTTCAGCGATCGCTTGTCTGGACTGCAATTTTATCTTTTTTTTTTATCTTTTTACGAGTTCAATCATCCGTGTTTAGCTAAACCTCTCAAACTAAGTTACAGGTGCATCGTTTGTGGTAGACTATCATATCTTAGTTATATAGCCAGCTAGTTACGTAGCCAAAGAACTTGCTTGCTCACAATATAGTTGGTTAGCTAATGTGAAAACTTAAAAAAAGACAAATACTATAAATAGTGTTGTGTAGCACACCAAAGTCAAGATTTCGGCGAACATTTCCTAACTAGTAGAACACAACGAAAGGACGGCAGGCTGTGTCGCGTTTGTCACTGTCAGCTTTCCAAAACGTGCACGAGAACACTGAACTGTATACTAACGCTTTATATTACGCGTTATATGCATAGACTGTGGGTTGTGGTTTGAGGTTGTTTGTTGTTGCAATTCCTCTCTTGACCGTTCTGAGTCCGAAATGACCTATTGTACCTTTAATGTCATATAAACAACATATTTATGACACCAACTAATAATAATAAAAAAAAGTTCAGTTAGAACCTTCTAATTCTCAGCTCACAAACTATTATTTTTCTCAATTTTAGGCTGTGAAAAGACAGACCTTCACATTTCCAATAAGTTATCTTGAGGGCTTTGTGTCAGAGGCCTCCAATCTTCTCATCCTGCGAGTTCTTGCTCAGCGGAAGAGGATTCCAGAAAACATGGTGTTCCTCACGTTGGACCCTGAGACTAAGATTACAGTCTCTACTTATGTGAGTGCTGCTCACTTCATATCAGTCATACAAGTTGGGGTAATATTTGAACAAACCACAGGCAAATACTTTTTAAAGGGGGAATGAAACTATTCCTACACCAGATCTCTGTTGTTTTTCAGTGCTGATGATTATTTGCTAGGTCACATGTCTATGAGATGTACTTGTGCTGGGCCATTCTTTTGCCTCCCAGTTCATAAATTGCGCATTTTGAGTTACTGCTGCACTATACAGCACTGTCTGGATGTAGTGCTTCAGTTCAAGTATCTGCACTCAAGTGCAATTATCTTATCTACCAGTGATGGTTGTATATTCTACAGGCCACAAAATACTACTGGACACTTGATGTAAGGAGAGAGGCCTTGCATATCTGTCATTAATGGTGACTGGTAGGCTGTGGGCACCTGACACTTAGTTTGGAGGGACTAACTACTGTGGTAATGTGAGGAATTCTAGAAGATTTAAACCTAAACTGGTGAATGACTCGATGTACTCTATAATGTAATTAAAAATGACAGTTTTTTCACAATTTTAGAGATTTTACATGTATGTATAACTTCATATGTCCTGGAGACATACTGTATGTCGCTGTTTAAGGGTATAATAGCAGCAACCCACACAAGATTCAGACCTGTTGTTATCTGGATTCACACCCAGTTAACTTGAAATACACTGCACTGTGGCACCGCCCTGTATGCTACATGTGTGCCATTTTGCTAAGTGACCTGTGTGCATATTATCAGGAGGGACTGGGACAGAAACAGCAGATGGTGGGACAGGAGTGCATGGAGGTTTTTGGAATCAAGAGGATGGTGGATTCCATCGAGGGTGTTCCTGCAGTATGGCACTGCTATTTCCTCTCAGATGGGTAAGCAGAGTAATTGAACAGAAAGGTCACTTAAAGTACCTATGCAAAGGTCTTTGGCACATGTCCAAAAAAAAAGATTTTATATTGAAAAATGTTCTATAAAGAGCAGTGGACAATAAATAAACTAAATCAAATCAATATTTGCTAAAACTGCATCAGTTCTGTTACGCTGTCCTGCAGTTTTATAAGAAAGTCAGCTGGTAGATTGTACCAAACATATTGGAGGGCTTGCCACAGTTCTTCATCTATTACTTAATATTTATTTAATCACAGTAACATATTACTTTGGAAAAAAAAGCTTTTTTGTACAGACACACTAATGCAGAAGAAAAAATATATAAGATCAAATATATAGAAAATAGGGTACAGTACCAATATGTGTTCAGCTTAAATCTCACAATGTCTCAAAATGGAAACCACATATTGAAAGAACATATTGCAAATTAATCCTAACCTACTAGAATATTCGGATCCAAAACTAGTTAAATTCACTTACACTAAAAACAGTGACCATAAAGGCCGAATAGCCTTGGCACTGCCACTTTTAATTTGAATGCCATTGTTGGCATTGTTGTTGGCCAACAATTTGTTACTAAAAGCACAGTTAGTTTTTTGTCTGGAATATTAAGGAGTATACCAATGTTTAACTGTATAGTTTCTTCTAGACATCTAGCAAGCAGAGTACAAGTTGGATCTCCAGTGACAATGAGACTCATCCAGCTGCCTGTTCAGATGGGGGGAGGTAAGTTTTCATTAAATTTCCATTGGATTGATTATCTTCATATGCTCATATGAACTAAAACTAAAAAGGTGTTACATAACCCCATAGAGCACTAGCTTTGGCCTCCATTGCCCAAATGCCTCTAACATTTTTAGATGACAAGGATAAGAAAGCTGAGTTTGAGAAGAAACCTTTAGTGTGGGAAGAAGACATGCAGCTGTGCTCTAAATTTCTGGACAGAAAGGTAAAATAAGTGTCAAAACGCTGGTTTTGTTTTGTTTTGATGAAAGCTTAATTGTTGACACATGATTTGTACACATGCAGAATGTTTTCTTTGAATGACTGTGATGAATTTAAATTGTGTGTTGAGACTGCCATAATTTGTTTTATGATTCAGGAGGCACTGAAAGCTGATTATACCACATACGTCAGACAGCATCCAGAGCTGAAAGCTCTAATGGCCGATTTCCTCCAGTTCCTGCTGCTCGGGAAGCCTGACGATGTCTTTTCCTTCGCCGCAGAATACTTTGCTCCATTTGCCTCACAGAGCAATCCAGAAAGCACATTAAAGTCCTGATTTTAAAAGTTTACTTCAGACATTAAAAACTGAGATCTGTTTTACTTGAGATTGTATAAATGTGTAAATTGTGTTGTGCTTTCGTATTGTTTTGAATTTTATGTTGTAGTCTCTGCTTGCTCCTCCCTTGACCAGGGCTCCCTTGTAAAAGAGATAACCATCTCATTGGTACTCACCTGGTTAAATAAAGGAGAAATAAAATGTGAAAAATTAAAAACCAAGAAATGAAAACATCTATGTGAAGAAATTCCATTCTATGTGTTCTGGAGACTAAAGTAAAGGTTCTATATTCAGGTTTGCAGTTGTGTCATGCTCTTGCTAGTATTACAATCATAATCATGAATTTCCGTTGGATTGATTAACTTCATACACTCATATGAACTAAAACTAAAAGATGTTACATAACCTCATAGAGTACTAGATAGCTTAGGCCTCCATTGCCCAAATGCCTTTTTGATGACAAGGATACGATAGCTAAGTTTGAGACAAAACCTTTAGTGTGGGAAGATGACATGCAGCTGTGCTCTACATTTCAGGAGTATTAGCAGTCAGGATTATGAAGATTATAAAAATGTATGGTAGGCTGTACAATTAACAAAGCCAAGAACCCTGATTTAAAGTTTAATGTTCATTGTCCCACAGATTCTCTTTTTTTTCTCCTCATTGGCTTGTTTCTTTTGCACGGGAGCACATAAAACTTCAGATCTGGGTTCTTGCCCTTGTTATAGAGCCCACCACACAACGACTTTTTGGCTTTTTCAAAATCTTGTAAATCCACCAACTGCTAATAATAACTCTGTGGAGCACAAGGGATTTCCTTAGTTGTGGGCGTCGCCTTCATTGTGTGACACGTCATATACGTCATGGGAAAACTTTATTTCCCATAGTACTTTGCAGCTCAGGTTGTCATCTCAAGCTTGTGAAGCTAGCAACAATTAGACTTCCTGTACAGAACTTGTGGTTTAAACTTCCTGCGATTTTTCATTCAAATAAAAGCTGTAGAGTAACATTAAACAATTAGAACATAGTCACTGCGTTTTCTGCACTTTCTCACAGAATTACCATTGTTTAAATGGTATATTTAATATTCTACAGTATGTTCTGTGAAATAATGTTCCCAGCAATTGTTGCTGTGTGTCAGGTGTGGGGCGGCCATACATTGCTATAGACTGTCAGTTGCCACCCAGCTCATTTGCATAACTCATAACTCCAAAACTATAAATTGTTACCAAATGAAAGGGGGTATACATTTACGATATAGACCCATATCTTTAATAATCTAATTTAATAACTGAACCAATCATACCACCACAAATGCCCTTGATTAATGAAATCAGTTGCTGGTTGAGAAATACTGCTCGAAAGCATGTACTGACAAATATCGTGTGAAATGCGCAACACAGATAAAGTTGATTTTACTTTAATTTCATTGTAAAATTGCAAGTATTTCTAGTTTTGGGTTTATTCCTGGGTATATGGGTCTATAAATGAGCTGCTCGAGAATTGACAGTCCACAGCAATGTATGGACACCCCACACCTGACACACAGCAACAATTGCTGGGAACATGATTTCACAGAAAATACTGTACATTGCTAAATATAAGGGTATATATAGGAAATGTATACCCACTTTCATTTGGTAACAATTTATAGTTTTTGAGTTATGTGCTATGCAAATGAGCTGGTTGGCAATTCCCAGTCTACAGAAATGCATGCCCATATCACACTGTAAATACAGAAACAATTACTGGGAACATGATTTCACATAAAAGCCTGTAGCCTATATTATTAAAGATATGGGTCTATATAGTAAATGTATACCCGCTTTCATCCGGTAACAATATATCGTTCTGTGCAAATCAGCGGAACTGACAGTGTCTAACAATGCATGTTTTGGCCACACATGAAATGCAGCAACAAGCGATGGCAAACAGGTTTTTATAAAAATAAGTCTTATATTCTCTGCAATTACCTCACAGTTATATCCAACTGTATTCATTAAAAGAAGAAAATCGACAAAATTACTGTTAATTCATGATGCACCTAACTTTTATTTTGATAAATGCGAACCGGAAGTCCAGCATGAGTGTATGGCATTCCCAGATTCACGGAGCTGCGGCTCAGCTTCACGAAGCTGTCATTTCAGATGCAAGAGAAACGGGAAGACGGCAGCAAGGTAATCTTGTAATTTACACATTCGTTGGTATTATATGTAGCTATATCACTGACAGAAACATTTAATGTAAACAGGATGGTTCTGTAAATTCTTTAAACAGGAGTGCGTTTGGTAAGTCGATTTAGCAAGTAAGCACAAATAGAAAGTCAAAAACAGACTGGAATTGCAGTTAACATAACGTTAAGCGTTAGCCCGGGAGCGTTGTGTTCGCACTAACGGCAACGTACTTAGCTAGCTAACTGTTAAATAAACTATGTAACACATTATTTGTCTTGCTCTTTTCTTACGTCATATTATGTAGCTATTAGCCCAGCAAAATCTGCAAAACACGAAAGACCATCAGTGCATAGCCTGCCACGGACCAGTAAAAACAATGTTGAAAACTGTGATTCTCATCGGAGGCCCACAAAAAGGTAAAGCGTACAAATGCGAATAGATCAAGCAATTAAGCAAAAGTGTTTCCCCGTCCTGATACTGTACACAGCGAAACTGTTATGATGACGTGGCGCTGCTCAAGTTGTGGGACGGCGAATGGTGGCTGCTAGTTTAGGCTATTGCCAGTTAACCATTATTAGCTAATTTCGTTAGTTCATTCATTCAGTCATTCAATCATTCATTCATTCATTCATTCGTGTATTTTTGTGATTATTCTAATGCTTGGAATTCATCGGCTTTTTACATGTAGCTGATGGAGATTAGCTTGCTAATGCTTTGAACTGATGATGCTTCCCTTGTTAGGCACACGGTTTCGACCGCTGTCCTTTGAGGTGCCGAAGCCGCTCTTCCCAGTGGCAGGAGTACCGATGCTTCAACATCACATTGAAGCCTGTGCAAAGGCGAGTTCAATTATAATATGTGGTGAAAAACGAAAAGCATGACGGAGATTCACTGTCACACCAGTATTGTCATTTGGAGCTATTACGGTCTTGCGCAATTAATATGAAATGATTTTAATTTGTGAGTGCATTTTCATGATTACAAGTTGATGGAACTTCTGAATGTCCTCGTCACCTAAGTGACCTAAGTGTCACATTTGTAAAATATCACAGGGTACGCTCACATAGCTCAATATTTCATTCTAAAAATTATTTTATCTTCAGGTTCCGAATATGAAAGAAATTCTGCTTATTGGGTTTTACCAGCCAAATGAAGAGCTCACAAGATTCTTATCCTGTGCACAGCAGGAATATAAAATCTCCATAAGGTATCTTTCTGTTTATTGTGAATTATTTTGTATTGAATTGTCTAATGCAGCACTGGAACAAATTGCCCAAATACAATAACTGGAAGGTTGTGAGTTTTAATGGTTTTGTGTTGACAAAGCTTTTATCCCACCTATGCTACATCTTGGGGTGTTGGGAAATTATGAAAAGCTTACTTTTACTTTAGCTTTCAATCTTTAAAAAAATATTTAATTATAAGACTGCAAAGAGTTACTTTATCTGTATACCTATTCTGAATGACTAAAGTAAGACCCAGATCACTGCTTTACAGATTATGTGTGTTATATGTATGTATTATAGCTGTGCAGCACCCTGTAAAATTGTATCTCTCAGTCCAATAATACAATATAATGGACTGCATCCTGACTGGATTTGTAGGTACCTTCAGGAGTACTCCGCTCTGGGCACAGGAGGGGGCCTCTACCATTTTCGAGACCAGATCCTGTCCGGAGGCCCAGAGGCTTTCTTCGTCATGAACGCAGATGTTTGTTCAGAGTTTCCTCTGCCAGACATGCTGGACTTCCAGAAGGAACACGGGGACCCACACAGCTTTGTCATCCTCGGGACAACGGTGAGTTAATGCTCACAGGGTCAGTGGATACGAGAGGTGACCCTGCTGAGGGTGGTCAGTTGTGCCCAGGGGCAGCTGAGGGTGGTCAGTTGTGCCCAGGGGCAGCTGAGGGTGGTCAGTTGTGCCCAGGGGCAGCTGCGGGTGACCAGTTGGTTCTAGACACAGCTTTGGCATGACCTTTAGGAGTCAGCTGCAGTTTGTTGTGACTGATCATGGGAGGTGGCTGATAAGGGTCAGACTAAGCTGGGGGGTGGCCATTCAGGGCTGGGCACAGCTAAAGGGTAACCAATGATATGGCTAGTTACATCTGGGGGCTGATTAGTATTGCTGCAGTGGACTTCGGCAGACCTCTGTTGCTATACTTTAAATTGTGAGACTGTTTTCCTGAAATGATTCTTTGCACCTGAAATGAGTCCCTCTGTTTAGCACTGCAAATTATTTTTTTATATCAATATTTAGGCTAACCGGAAGCAGTCCATGAATTACGGCTGCATCGTGGAAAACCAGCAAACAAATGAGGTACCATAACTTTCTTGTTTGTGTTCACATTCTTGCTCTTTGAATAGACTACATGTATTACAGAATATTTCTGTAATAGCTTGTTACAGAAATCACAAAATTAAATCTATTTTGTGTTTTTCAGGTGCTGCATTACGTGGAAAAGCCAAGCACATTCGTCAGTGATATAATCAACTGTGGGATTTACCTGTTCACACCAGAAATCTTCCAGCACATTGGGATGGTGTTCCAAAAGAACCAGCAAGACATGCTTCTGTGAGTGGGTGGACTCCTGCAGGGAGTCTCTGTGTGGGAATGCATGTTTATTTGACCATATGCTGCCCCTCAGTTCTATTCATTTCTCTTTTTTCCTCCCGCTTTCCTGCCATCATTCTGTTTCCTGTTCCCCATCACCAGATATCCCTACGAGGGGTAAGTCTGCACGCAAAAGGTTCCATGCTGTGGGTAGATGTAAAACCACACTGCCCTGTAAATAGGCCCTGTAGTTTGTCTTTTGTGTCTTTAAATAGTGGCACTGTTTTAGAGCATGGCGCGTGGGCACAAATGTGCAGCACAAAAGAAAAGTATGTACTTCTCTTTTGGGAGAGAATACAGTCTGACTTTTCAAAGCTGCTGTTAGTTTGTTCATGTGATTAGTTTCAGTAACTAGTCATTTTCTCAGACTGTTGCCAAATATTTTAAGGCAGGGGTGTCAGACTGGTTAAAGATTAGTCTACACACATTTTCCAAATGGAAAATAGAATGCTACAGCATCAGGCAGTTTAGTGATTACTTTTCAGTTTATTTTGATTATTGATTTGCTAGTTAATCATACTAAATAAATTAAATCTCTTATTGCTACTTGCCCCGCATAGATACAGTCCATATGTGCACAGTTTGACAAAAGAACATCTCCTGAACCTAAATATTGTATATGCTCTCCAAACATAACATTTTCTTACCTCTTCATTTTCCAAGCATTCTTTTTCCATCTACAAGAGAACAAATGCTGAATTACAGGGAAAATGTAAAATGGAGCAATTTGCATATAATACTGTTGGCAGATGGCTCAAAGTTGGCGGAACATCTTGATATGCCAGTGTTGGTGCAGGATCTTATCAGCTGATCAGTAATCAGTTTGGTGTGGGTGGAGCATTACGCAGATAGGTCTGCAGGATCCGACAGTAATCAGGCATATGGTTGGGTTTTTAAGCCCAGATGATGATGATGATGATGATGATGATGCCCCTGAGTAAAATTCAAAGGGTGGACATTTTTAGTCAGAATCCAGGTATTCAGTCGTTGCCATTTTTTCACGATAATTTCCAGTAACTTTAGACAGCTGGCCAGTACAGCTGAAAGAAGCTTGTTACTGAAGTAGCATATGGCTAAAGACAGACTGATTCAGTTCAGGGATGCTGAAGCAATGATGTATCTTTATCTGACTGGGTGGATTGGTATTGATGAATAGATAGGTACACATTTGTTAAATTTCGTTCATTGCTTGTTTTAGTAAAAGAAAAAGCTTGTATGAAGATTATTTATTTGTACATATCCTATACCCATTCTGGTTAGTTAAAGTCTTTAGCTATAAGCATAATTCATAAATTTTACTTGTTTAGGTGACAGCTTAGTAAACAACTGTGAGTATGTCATTGTTGCAAATTAAAAACGTACTGTGCCTCTGAGAGGGGTAGTATGAGCATTGGCATGGTAATCAGCTAGCAAGTCAACATGACCACGGCATGCTTTTCTGGCGAAATGGCTAGCTACCTGTATATCGGAATAACACATTACATACCTTTGCAAATATACAGTATAACTTAAAAATTCATGTTTTATCCTTATCTCCAAATCGACTAAGCGAACTAGCTATTGCGTTTCTTAGTCTTAGTGGGTTTCCATATATTCACCTTGCTTTTGAGTGGGGTGTAGTTTAATGTCAGCACTGCGGCCATTCATGTAATGGAAAGATGGCGGCATTCTGAATTCCTGTGCTTATGGCCCCTAGTGGAAAATAGCCTAGTGGGAGTGGAGCATCTTGTTGACCACTTGGTATGAATTTCTGAAGCATACACCAGGGCAGCATTGGCTCAGGCGGTAAGAGCAGTCGGAGGGTTGCCGGTTTGATTCCGCCCTGGGCGTGTCCAAGTGTCCCTGAGCAAGACACCTAACCCCCAAATGCTCCTGACGAGCTGGTTGGTGCCTTGCATGGCAGTCAATCGTCATTGGTGTGTAAGCGTGCGTATGAATGGGTGAATGAGAAGCATCAATTGTACAGCACTTTGAATAAAGGTGCTATATAAATGCCACGTTAAGCCCCTTTCACAGCTGACTATTATAAACTGTTAAAATGGCAAGAAAGCTGTACAAGGAAATGCACATTCCATCACTAAATGGATTCACCTTAAGCAGGGCATAAAGCAGAGCTTCCCAAACTGAGTATTGGGGCTTCCTTGTCTATGCTGGCCTTCCGGTCTAACACATGATCAATTAGGGCATCACAGTTTTAAACATGTGTATATTATGCAGAAATTTGTGTAGTTTAGACATAGCAATGATTTCTTAATTCTCTATTACATTACATTCACAGTAGACTCTCATACAGAACAATTTGCAAAAGTGTAAAATTAGTCAAACAATCCAACATTTGGTGTTTTAGACTGACTGAGGCGGATATCTAAAGAGGGACAGTGGAGACTTTACATGAGCCTTCATACGTGGTTTATTTTAGTGCGAGGTGTCCACATTTAAAGCTTTTATGTTCCTCTCTGTCTATCAGTTATCAATTGAAAAAGTCTACTAAAAGCCCCTAATATTCATTACATGCCAAATGTGTTAATATTAGGGGGCTCCAGGACAGTGTTTGGAAATCCCTGCTTAAATTCTACGATAGGGCATCTTCACGCTGCACGGTGTTTACGGTTTTGTATTGAAAAGCTTGGGCTCGATGTGTTGTTGGGTTGAGTGGAGTCGTGACATCTCTCTCCTCCGCACACAGAGAGGAGCAGACCAACGGCTGGCAGCGGGCGGAGGTGATCCGGCTAGAACAGGACATTTTCACAGCGCTGGCTGGCCAAGGCAAGCTCTACGTCTACAAAACCCATCGCTTCTGGAGCCAGATCAAGTCGGCCGGGTGAGCGTACATCTCCCACACACATCCCCTCCTCTCTCTCCAGCCAGTCTCTCCTTTAGCTTCTGTACAGGCTTTTGTCTTCAGCTCACTATAAGGCTTGAACCTCGGGTATCGAGTAACTGTGATCTTGGATGTTTTAACAGATCAGCAATATATGCCAGTCGCTTGTACCTGAACCAGTACCACAAGACTCATCCGGAAAGACTGGCCACAAATGAAGATGGAGGGCCAAAAATAAGTGGTAATTATTTAGTATGTAGGGATGAGTGTATAGATGGCCAATATAAAACAAGCAGTAACAATTCTGTATTGTTCTGTACTCTATCACTTTGAGTTTGAACAGATACAATGACAATGAGGTTGAAGTGCAGACTGTCAGCTTTAATTTGAAGGCATTTTCATCCATATCGAATGAATCGTTAGCAAACGTAGAAGAGAGCTGTTGATGCCTAGTCTTGATTCTAGACTTTGTAACTGCCTTTGGAGATTGTTGTTGGGGTGTGACAACATGAGGAAGATGGCAGTGATGATGCAAATTAAGCTGGCCTGTCATAATGAAAATCAATCAATCCGGAACATTGCTAAATCCATGGGCATGCCAAAGTCAACAGTTTGGTTCATTATTGACAAGAAAAAAAAACAACTGGTGAAATCGACTATGGCAAACTGAGGAAGACCAGTGTGGGGAAGAAATGTGATCCAAGTGACTTTGACTGTGGAATGATTGTTGGTGCCAGGCAGGGTGGTTTGACATGCTCAACAGTCTCTAGAGTTTGCGGAGAATGGTGCCAAAAACAAAAAACATCCAGTGAGCAGCAGTTCTGCAGGCAGAAACACATTGTGGAGAAGGGCCAGACTGAGCCAAGCTGGTAGGATGGTGACAGTAACACAAATAACCACACAATTACAACGGTGGTATGCAGAAGAGCATCTCTGACCACACAACGCACCAAACCTCTAAGTGGATAGGCTGCAGCAGCAGAAGACTTAATAAGTCTAGTAAATCCTTAATAAAATGCTCACTAAATGTATGTGCTATATTGCCCATGATATTTCTACTCAAGTTTCCCAATCTCAGACTGAATTTGAAATTTCCTATTGCAGGCCGAAACTGCCCAAAACGTATACGGTGCTCAAATATACAGTTACGTTGCCAGAATCATAATCATAATTTTGAACATTCTCTTTTTGACTTGGTACTGATTAAACAGAACACTTACACACCATATAATATAAGGGGTCATTATTCTGCTTGGGATAAAAAAAAAAAAACTGAATTAATCCATTTGTAAGGATATGCTGGTATACAAAAAAAAGTCTCAGTACAGTGTGTAGGGATATGTTCCCTTGTCTTTGATAATGATGTACATGAAAACATTGTTGTGGTTACAATAATATGTTCTCTTCCTAGGGAATGTATACATTCATCCAACAGCCAATATTGATCCTACAGCCGTGGTAAGTAGTTGGAGAAATTAATATGTAACATTATAGTTGTGAATCAATACTACAAGGCAGACTCACTGCCTAATTGTTTTTGCAGTTGGGTCCCAACGTCTCCATTGGCACAGGGGTGACAATCGGTGCTGGTGTCCGGGTGAGAGAATCCATTATCCTTCATGGAGCCACGCTACAGGCAAGCCATGTACCGTCACAACCTCTTAGCATCACTCATGGGACTTACTGTGTCAAAATTGATTTCCACTATTAATTTCACATGCCAGATTAAATTAGTTTGTTTCTTCCTTTTTTTGGAGGAACACCAGAATTTACAACATAACTAAATTGTCTCACTTGGAAAATAGAAGGATTTCAGTCATTCTAAGATGATCGTTCATCAGATTGCTGTGGAAAGACGTTCTCTTTAATAGCCTGAGTAGAGCTGGTAGCTTTAGGAAGCATTTAATTTCAAACTTAACCATTTCAGTTCTGCTGCCTAATGTATTGGCCAACATGTTTATCAGTTTTTTTGATGACTGGGAATTCTGAAATGGTAAATGCAGTGTTTATATCTGGAAAAATTCTGTTCTTGATTTTAGGATCACAGTTGTGTGTTGAACAGCATTGTGGGATGGGACAGTACAATCGGCAAGTGGGCAAGAGTGGAGGGGACCCCCAGTGACCCCAACCCTAATGATCCCTATGCCAAAATCGACAGCGAGACATTGTTCCGTGACGGAAAGCTGACCCCTTCTATAACCATTTTAGGTTAGTGTATTTTCTTCTAATACGTAAATACATAAATTATATATAATTATAAAGGGATGACTTAATAATAACTTAACTTAATTTCTTTGAGTTTTTTTGTTTGTTTTAGTGTCTCAGTTAGTGTATGTTGTTGATTGTTGTTGACCAAAACAGCTTTTATATTTGACAGAGAATATTGTGTATGGTGGCACATCAAGAACAATTGTATAGATATTTGTACAGAACTGTAAAATTAAAGCTGTGTGCATAAACTGGTTATGCAGGAAAGAAGGCTTAAAGATGTGGTGTAAAGCATATGGAAAAACTCCTGAAAGTTACCCATTAACAAAACCATTTTCTTATTTTTCAGGTTGTAATGTGAATATACCTTCAGAAGTGATTATCCTCAACTCCATTGTCCTCCCACACAAGGACCTTAACCGAAGTTTCAAAAATCAGATAATACTCTAGTTCATTTTGTGCACACTAAAACGCTAGTCTTTTTCTAACTGTGACCCAAATGAAGGATGCAGTAAAATTTTCAAAAGGCCTGGCATTTAATTTCAGTATAACTTTTGTAAATGGGTAAAATAACATAAAGTAATTATTTATCGGGTGTTTAGACATTTCTTTTTTAAATTTTGTATTCCAGATAGGCCCACATTTGGATGTGAAATATTTCTTCATGATGTTGACCTCACTCAAATTGAGAGATCTCACGCAGATGCACTGCATTAGAAGCACTTTTTGGCTGACAGTGGAAATGACTCATTTAATCCCATTTAAAATCATGATGCTTTTCCCTCGTGTTATCATGCCATTGCTTTGCAATTAACCTGTGAATGGTTATGGAAAATGGCACTCATTGTCAATGTGAGTTACTGAAATGCTGACATGAACGCTCCCTTGATGTAGCTGTTTTGGGTGTTTATGTGCGGTTATTGATGTTAAGTGTCCGAAGGCAGATTGTAATTGACATATTTTCGTAGTATATTTTTCATGAAGTATTTTTAGAAGAATGGTACTACTTTCAGGGATAATGATGGTGATTGTTGTGTAGTATCACTTCAGAGGAGCCAAAACTGCTTTGCTGTGAAATGGACAGTGGGTGTATATTCACAACTTAAATTTGACCAGTAACAGCAAAACTGCATCCGGTAATTGAACCAGTACGAATGAGGTAATGCATATGTTGTATAAAGTTAGAAAAGGTGTCATGGTTTTTTTATTTTGTGTTTGTATGCACTCAACACGTGTGCCCTGTGATGGACTGGTCACCTGTCCAGGGTGTATTCCTGCCTTTCACCCAATGTATGCTGGGATAGGCTCCAGCCCCCCTGTGACCCTGTTCAGGATAAGCGGGTTAAGATAATGGATGGATAGATGTACACACACATATGCAAACATGCACATAATTTCAGTGATCACCAAAAATGATGTACAATAAAGCAAATGCAAGCAAATAAAATGATTCAGTCATGCCATTACAGTTAATGGGATGGATTTGTATTCTTCTAATAAAAAAAAGAAGAAGTTTGGTTAGCCTTCATGAGGCACGTCAAGAACAATTGTATAGATATTTGTACAGAACTTTAAAATTAAAGCTGTGTGCATAAACTGGTTATTTATTGATGACACTGTGATACACTACAAAAAAAGGGAAATTTAGTAGTCAAGCTATCCAATAATTCACATATTATTATTTCTTGTTTTCTGGAAGTCCTTGTCATACTTTTGTGAAATTGTGTCTTATACACCTGTATAACATTCTGTACAGATAAGATTCTTTCAAAAATTATACAAACATACATAAACATACTATACATTTTACATTGCATTTCAGCAATTTGGCAGAATAGTTAAAAACTGAATCAAATCAATATTCCACATTAAAACTGCATCACTTCTCTGAGTTAGCCAACACTGTACTGCAATTCTATAAGACAATCAGCAGGGAGGTTGTTCCAAGCATGTTGGAGAACCACAGTTCTTCTGCAGACTTCGGTTGGCTCCTTGCTTCTGATCTCAGACAACCTTGATAAAAAGTAGTCAATTGCTTACAGTAATATGTTGCTTTTTTAAAAATTAAATACATAAATACAAAAATTAAAGATTTAAAATTAAATCTTTTGGAAAATGAATATTTGGAAATCTCAAATGTGTTCTTTTATACTAACACACAAAAAAAATAAACATATATATAATTAAGTGTAGGGTGCCTCAGACTTATGCACAGTACTGTATGTGTCTCACGTTGTCTCGCCCTGGGAGGGAGATGCTGCACTCCTGGGATGTTCGCCATTGTTTGCCACATAGAGGGAGACTGAGACAGAGAGAACATGTAAACATGTAATAAATATAATGCTTTGTTTTCAGAAGTCCTGTACCAACGTTGTATGTGTTGTATGGGCTTATTTTGACCCTCTGTAACTGTTTAAAATGTTGTAAAATATGCAACCATTTTATCTCAGATTTCATTGTGGATGATTCTGGTGGTACTTTCACATACAGGTGCCAAACTTTTCACTTCCTGTACTTCAGGCTCTGATTTTGAAATGAGATATTTCTCACAGATTTTTCATATTTATTGATAAAAGGCTAGTCATTTGGGAGACAATAAGAAGGCGACACGCTTACTTTGCAATAATTTTGCATTTATTTAAACTTTTGGGGTCGATTTGACCCCAAACATAAAAGCGGTCATGAACCCTTTTAACATAATAGGAGGGTTAAATGCCGTTTGACAAACTCCAAGCGGGCTGTCATATGCCTTTTACTCGAGTGGCTTCCGTCTATTTTATTGTGGAGGTCACAACAAATGGTCTGAGTAAGTAAATGATAGATTTTTCATGGATTTGCAAGCATTTCTAAAAACGTGTTCGCTTTGTCATTTTGGGTTTTTGAGTGTAGCGTGATCGACAAAAAAGGCAACATTATCCATTTAAAATTAAATCTACAACAAATACAGTGTACAAAAAAGTAAAGGTCTGAATATGTTCTGAAGCCACTGTGTATGGAGCAACTGTATGTCTGCAAAATATTGTATTGCTGCAGCAGCAATATTTTGCAGTATATTTTAAGCCGCATATCAGTATGAACTATCCCATGACAGTATATCTTTGGTGGAGCCTTGCATGGGGCCTGTGGCCTGATGTGACCATCTCTGAATGATAAACAGCCTTGCTGTATCAATATTTCACAGCCAAGCAAGATTTAAACTCACAACTGTCAAGATGCTCGAATGAATAATGTAATACTGGCAGAGTGATGTTACTGTGGAGAAATGACCAGTATGTGACATTGACTTCTCGGTTCAGTCCTCGGTGACATTGGTTGGCTGACTTGAGCACAAAACCATGGCTATTCTAACAGCAAGTTTTAAGGGCACAAAGGCCTGTTCTGTGTGGTATTGTTTGCACTTCATATAAAAATCCTTAATTATAAATTGGGCGTAATGCTCGGCATGTCAGAAAGATGTCTATTATAATACAGCATATATGGTACTGTTAGTGGGTTCCGTCTGATAGATGGCCAATATGATCAAGAACAGGGGACGTAGTCTACCATATAGTCAGCACCTGATTGGGTAGACTGCAGTTCATTGGTTTTGGCAAACGCTACAATACGGTGGACTGTTGATAAACTTTCTCTAATATAATCTGATTCCTCCTAAAAAGCCCTTCCACTAAAATACATTTCTGAAAACATTTGAGGCGAGAAATAAGCAATGCAGTTGCTGAATCTTGACAATTGACACCTAGTTTTGAAAGTCAGGAGACAATAATCCCCTGGAGCAATGCAGGGTTAAGGGCCTTGCTCAAGGGCCCAACGGCTGTGCGGATCTTATTGTGCCTACACCGGCGATCAAACCACAGACCTTGCAGGCCCCAGTCATGTACCTTAACCACTACGCTACAGGCCGCCCATGCACTGAAGCCTTTTGAATGTGTTACTTAAATGATTTGTATGACAGGTCGGGGCCACTTGTAGATTTTGTTCCTACCTAAGAAAAATTGGGCCATCAGCACCATTAATGGTTGACATTGACCTTGCCCTAAAAGTATTAGTGTACACAAACCATGTCAGAAGAATTCATGCCTTGAAAGCCTTACTCAAAGCCTTACTTTTGGAATGTGTGTTTTTTTCCAATTAAATACTTTCACTGGGTTTTACGTTCTCTTTGAAGCACTAATGGTGCCTTTAAAAAGTGCTGTGCTAAGAAGACAGCTCACTGCAGAATACACACATTTTTGTAATGACACACTGCAACCCTCTCTCAAAGACACATTTCAATCTGTAGTTTTAAAAGGAGCTATTGTGCCCTAGAGTGGGAATGCATTTTGCAGCCATGTGAAACAGATTTATTCAGTAGAATTCCAGACACACCAGCTCATCCTGCTTGTTCTTAAGGTTACACTTTTTCCAGAGCTGAAGAAAGGGAATGGCTTTATAAATCATTTTGGAAGATAAGCCGTAATTGATTTACAGCCATCAGGGAATATTCGGATATTATGGAGAAAGGGAAATAAGCAGCTGCCCTAAAAGGATGATGCTAACAAAATACATACAAGTTTTCTGCCTCAGGCATAACAAGAGAATTTGGATCCATTACTGATCGCTGTCATTTACACCAACAAAGTGCTGTTCCCTGCTTGTGTGTATTTTATTTTATTTTTAAATATTTTTTAAAGAAACATTCACAGCACTTTCATGCAAATTATAAAACAAAAACAAACGGGTAGCCATTGCTTGATTCAGTCTATACAAATGGGGCTTTATGGTATCTCGGAAGTAGGCAGTTTTGAACGGCTGTAAATTTGGTCATTCCAAGTCAGAATCTTGGGCGCTTCTGGAGTAGACCAAAATGAGGACAAACACGTCATAGCTGAACAAAGAATGAAAGCTGAACATCATGTTTTTTTGGTGATACTCATTATTCCGAGTATGTATGACTGTGGTATGGTCACAGTGACTATTTTTATATTGCCTGTTTAATCCGAGTTCCAACCTTAAGACACAGTTGGCCTCATTTATCAATATTTTCGGAAATCCGTGTGCAACTGTATGTGTGATCGGAAACAAACTAACAAATTTCGTCAGAGTCATGAAACGCGTGTAGACACAGCTTTTTTCGTATCCATGTGTGTATGTTGATAAAGGCGCGTGCACAAGATTCGTACCAAGATATTTCAATAACAAAATAATGTATCCCTCCCCTCCCTCCAAATGAGCTTACAAGACTTCCATTTTTAACTTTTGAATGAATCTGGTTAAATAAGTATGCATATCATACTTATATTCCTTCCAGTGAAGCCTGCAAGGCATAAGTTTAAGTGCCATCCATAGATTATGTGTACATATTATTACTTCGCTAGCAACTTTTATTTAATGTATTTTTATGAAATGTATCTGTATTTATGTTACTGAGCTAGCTAGTTTGCTAAACCCATCGCGATTAGTTTACTATTTCGACAAACTGCTGCCTTCCAGGCTTCACTAAAGGAGTATACATTGGGCTGGAGGAACACATTGGAAAATCATAGGAGATGTCGTTATGTGGAATATAATACCTATAGCTACATTTTCCCTGTCCTTGCAGAGAACCAGAAGGAGGTGTCACAAGCCTCAAACAAAGTGATTGTGTGGCCATGGTTCAAATTTTGATAAATCCCACATTATCTGTGGAAATGCATTTCTGCTGGATTTATGGTGAATTTCGTTTGGCTCACGTTTGATAAATGAGGCCCAATCAGTGAAAGCATCATCTGTGACTCACAAAACTTTCTCTGTTTGGCTCAAGTTGGTGATTAACAGCTAAGGGTAGCCAATCATGGGGATTGCAAAGCTATTTTAGTCCTTTGATATAAACTGTGCAATGCCTCTATCTAAGCAGATACTATGAGTTTGTCTTCAGCAAAAGCAAACACATTGTGCAAGCACCCATGAGAGTTATGTGTAGCCTGACACTGATGGCAGGGATCTGTGGTGCCTCGGGATGTTTTGGAGAAGTCAGATTTTGTGGATCTCATCTGCCATACAGAGCATGAGTGTCCCCTTTCCAAGGACGTCTCTGGTTTCGTTCTTCCCTCAGGCACCCGATACATTCCTTCTTAGACCATATGGGGAAGGGAAAAACCTAAAGCATATCCTCTTTAGTCCGCTGACCCAGGACAACTCACAGAGAGCTGAAATAAATGAATGTGAATTCATGGCATATGGGAACTCGCCTTCTTCCATCTTCTCAGTCTCACCACACTCTGTTCAATTAGTGCCTTGCTGGGAGAAAGAAAACACAGCCAGTTTGATTACTAAGCATAGTGTTTATATTAACAAAGTATTTTTCCTAATTGTCTACATAAACAAAGAATTTGTTATTTAATGTTATGGACAAAGAGCACTTGGATGAGATTAAAGCAGGCCCTTAAATTCATACGGTAATGTGAAGTGGCAATTGGGGCCATTTATTCACAATAAGTATAGGTATGAGGGCACAGAGGTGGTCAGCGGTTGTGTTTTCCCTGTTATCTCATAAATGCCCAGCAGTTTTGTCTTTGCCCTGCAATAAAGATAAAAACAAATGCCAACATAACAAAAGGAGAAAGCAGTCCAGTCAAAGGTCTTGACCCTTCCAAGAAACCATAAGCAGGCCATCTGACCAAACAGAATAGATGGACAACCCAGCCCACCTGTGTGCATAGCTTTGTGTTATGCAAGGCAGACCAGGCTCTACAGATCAATACAGTAGAGACTGCAGGAAACCATTTTATATCACTGCAACTATCATTCACTGGTAACACCGCCCTTCACGCAAGAAAAGAGACAAAACTTGACTTGATTGAGTGTAAAAAACATTGTAAGCGCATGACAAAAAACAAAAATCAGATTTTTCATCAAAGAAAAGTGAATACAAAATCATTTTGAATATGGTCAAACACAACATGTTTTCAAGTAATCTTGGTTTACCAAGTTATTTCAACCTTTCAACCTTTCAACTACAAATTTATTTTCAACTTCAAATTTTTTTTCCCGTTTAGAAATAGAAAGTCTAATCTGGCTCCATAATGGGCCTCATACAAGAACATTTTTGCATTCTTATCATAAATTTCTTATCATGAATTTTTATGAAGGGCTCATACTAGTGTGCCACGTCAGATTTAACAAAGGCACCTAACTTTAGGCAATTGTCCGAAATGAAGATGTCCATTGTAATACAGTAGCCTATATATGGTATTGTAGGTGGGTTCTGTCTGATAGATGGCCAATGGGATTAAAAAGAACAAGGGACGTCTACCTTTGGCAAAACATATGTAATAATTTGCTGGTCCGTTGATAAACTTTCTCTTAAACAGTTCACTAAAATACGTTTTTAAAAACATTTCAGGCAATAAATAATAATAATAATAATAATATTTGATCTGCAGCGTCTAGTTTGTTGTGTCCCAGGCAAGTAGCGCTGAAACCTCTCCATAGGAAATGAATGGAATGAGTTGTTTGCATGATTCATACAACCGGTTGGGACCATTCCGAAATGTTGTTCCAAGCCAAGAAAAATTCATGTAAGATCTTGCATGAGGCCCAAATGTTGTGACTGGCAGTCAAAAGCTTTCCCTGGGTTTTATTTTACTGACCTTAAATGAATGCTCACAAGCCCCTTAGTGCCTGTATTGCTATAACTTTGTAGTGATTCAAGATTCCTCAGAATGGTTTTCCATTCATAGAATATGGTGGTAGTGCATTAACTCAATATAATAATACCCTGCTGATGTGCTTCAATCGTACTGAAATCATTTAGTAACATTATGAAGCGGTCCTATTCATAGAAGTATAACTTATTAGATCTAATGATAAGTTAAAGTAATGATTTCTAGCTAAACCACTAACAATGTATTAACTGTGCTGTACATGAGGGTAGGCTATATCTATACACCTTTTCACTGACGAATGAACACAGAAATAGCGTATCTGCTTGTGCCCAATTACTTAGAGTTTGAGACATCTTTATCTAGGCTCTCTGAAGCTATCTAAAGTTGTCAGGCTACCTGTCTCACACAACTAGCAGAATTCCAATGAAGAGCGACTTGTTTCCATTGCGACATCCACCCTTTGATCGCTACGTTTTTCATTGAACTAAATCGAATTAGATCTACTGTAATCCACCTCTAGCGAACAAATGAGTCTAGTGCATCATATGTCAAATTAACTTGTCCTCCCATTAGCGTTGTCGCAATAACCTTCTGTAGCGATAGAATTATTTGATGGAAAAAGGACTATAGTGCAGTGCTGGATCCATCCTGTTCCCACTGAGCATGTGCAGTCAGGAGAGTGCCATACAGAGACAGTGAGCAGGGACGGTCCTGCAGTGTTTCTACCTGAGCTGACAGGTGTGCAGTAAGCCAGTCATGCCAAGCAGAGGCCCCGGGGACTGATTTATGAGCTCTCCGATAGGAAGTGACATCACGCTGTCCCCACTGAAAGGTTCAGGGACAAAACCGACTCTCATAGAATTTATCTCAGTCCTGTCACCATTGCATGGCATATTTGAGCATAAATCTCAGCATTCTTCCAACAGCCCTGCTTTCCATATAAGTTGGACACTGAGAAGGACAAGCATTAATACAGTATGCGCTGTGAAGGTCATTTGGTTGCTACTGTATGTGGTTGATATTTTGATGATATGTAGTTGATATGTCCAAATAAATACATGCTCTGGGATTCATTTCCACATTCAATCTAGGGACTTGACTGGAAGGCAGCCAAAGCACCGTTAAGCCTTTGACACATCAAGCCAACCTCGGCTGATAAAGTGAGACACCCAGCTAACATTGAAAATGGATGGCTCCAGTATACACTTGGTCTGTCCGTAGCCAACTGGCATCACATTTTACATTTACATTTACATTTTAGTCATTTGGCAGACGCTTTTAATCCAAAGCGACTTACAAGTGCATAGGTTCTACCACAAGTCAAAGCATCACATCCAGAACTAGAAAAATACACCTGGACTGCTGTTCTAAACATATAGTCGTGCAATTTTTTTTTTTTTTTTTTTTTTTTTTTGGGGGGGCGGGGGGGGGTTAGACAGGGATAGGGGTATCAGAAGGGGGGGGCGGGGTAAATCAGGAGGGGGGACTAAGGTAGAGTTTGAAGAGGTGTGTTTTGAGTCTGCGTCGAAATAGGGGGAGGGATTCTGCTGTCCTGACAGTGGTAGGCAGGTCATTCCACCACTGCGGAACCAGAACGGAAAACAGGCGTGAACGTGCAGCTCGACCGCCAGGTGCCCGTAGAGAGGGAACCGTAAGGCGACCAGAGCTGGCAGACCGGAGTGGTCTAGCTGGGGAGTAGGGAGTGATCAGGGATTGTATGTAATGTGGGGCAGTCCCCTTAGCAGCCTGAAATGCCAACACTAGGGCCTTGAATCGGATGCGTGCGGCAATAGGAAGCCAGTGGAGGCCAATGAGAAGCGGGGTGACATGAGCCGACCTGGGCTGACTGGTGATCAAGCGGGCTGCAGCATTCTGGACCAGCTGGAGGGGCTTGATGGCGCACGCTGGGAGACCGGCTAGGAGGGAGTTGCAGTAATCCAGGCGGGAAATGACGAGCGCCTGGACTAGGAGCTGGGTGGCTTTCTCCGTCAGGAGATGACGGATGCGGCGTATATTAAAATATCACCAGTGTATACAGGAGAGGAAGGAATGTCAAAATACAGCTTATTATGCACTAATTTTGAATGAATAACAAGATATTGCCAGTATGACACTGTAATAAATTTGGTAAGACTAAATTTTAAATGGTTTCAATGTTTTCCCATTATGTGGAAGAGTGTTTTTATTTTATATATTGTATCATTTCTGTGCAACTTGCCATGGCTTTTTATTCTGCATTTGCTCTCCTTCACTTTTAATTTTCTTTCTTTTTCATTTCTTGTATTCTGTTGTTTTGTTTTTGTTGAATAATTAGTTGTTTAATTAAGAAATAACACCTATACCTATATGTCCATGTCCCATTTCAGTGTTAAAACAGATGAAAGCCACTGTGATGGCATAAAAATCCTCTTTATACCTTAAAGTATTGATTTTCAAGGGTGAGTGTTGTACACAGATCTCTGTAACAAAAAAATAATATCCTGCCATGTGTTCATCATTACCTTTACTTTCTGTAAGAACCTGTATATCCCTCCTCATATGTTCATTTAATGACATTCATAAAATTATCAGTAAAAGTTAGAATGATTAACAAAGTCTGAGATTTCATATTGCCACTGTTAAAATATACTAAATTATTATATTAAACCAATATGGATTCAATTTATGTCAGGTTCTGTGTTAATTGTTATTAAACATGCAGATTCAGACTTTTCTCTACACTTGTTGACACCCCTGGATTATGACAATGAAAACCTGGCCTCAATGAAAAGCTAACTGTTCATGGCAGCTTGCAATATAAATCATCTTAATCTCATTTACAAAGTTCAGAGCCAGAACTCGGAGTGGTGGGGTAATTATGGCTGCTCCA
Organism: Conger conger; assembly: GCF_963514075.1. Lineage (NCBI taxonomy): Eukaryota > Metazoa > Chordata > Actinopteri > Anguilliformes > Congridae > Conger > Conger conger. The sequence continues at coordinate 36,658,234 of NC_083762.1, read as the reverse complement.
AGTTTGGCTGCTCCAGGTGAGCGCTTGAGTTTCAACTGATACTAATTTAATCAGCCGCAAAAAAATACACATTTTATTGATACATTTCACGCCAGGACAGGTTTTTTCATGTTATTACATAATTATGGCAAATCTTTTACTGCATTAGAAACTAATACCCTTAGGGTGTTAAAGACCAAGCTTGATGCAGTGCTAAATATTCTCTACACAAGCCTAGATGTCTTGAATTAGCCTAGATAGCCTGAATTGCTTGTTCATCCGACATCCCAAACTGTGTAAAATATTAATTTTTTTCTGAATATCGTAATTCATATTACGCTTGGGGAGATGTAGCCACATGTTGAATGAAAATTGCAATAAAAAAAATGTGTTATAAAATATTTTGAGATCAGCCCTTCTAAGCAGTGATTCAGTAGTTCGTAGAACAACTGGTCAGAGGGACAGTGGCTTAAGAAGAGATGTTGTATTGGTGCCAATTCTGAAGACACTGGAGGGAGACCAGATCACACTTAGCAGCACTACCAAGTGCTAACTGGGTTCTCTCGTTCCTTTTTCTCACCACAATTTCCTCTTTCCATCAATCTGGTACAGGGTGATCTTCATCTGTTCCTGTTTTGCAAACTGTAACCTGGCCATTCTATTCTTGAGGCTTGCCAGGGGATTGCATCTTGTGGTGAACCCTGTGATGATATGCTGACGTAGTCTTCTCTTGATGGTTGTCTTTGACACATCGACACCTACATCCTGGAGGGTGAGCTTGATCTGTTGAACAGTTACAAAGGGATTTTTCTTCACCATTTCAATGATTATTCTGTCATCTGTGGCCTAGCAGGTCATTTCCCCCTTACTAAGCCCACTAGTGCTTTCTAGCTTCTTAACAATGTACCAAACAGTTGATTTTGACATACCTAATTTTTTGCCTATGTCTCTGATTGATTCATTCAGATTTTTCAGCGGAATTGTGGTTCACTGCAAAAACACAGCATTTGAACAAACATTTTTGTCATTAAATTAATTAGTTTTGGTTGTAAATGATTAAAAACAAACAGACTCATAGAAATGTAATAAGCTTCCAGAACAAGAGGAAATTAACCTAATTACTTTTACAACCCTATGACAAGGTGACAATAGAAAAGCAATCTCCTTGCCGGAAACGTCATTTTTAGCCTGGTGTGGAGAATGAAAGTTAATTAGGAAGTTAGCGATAAGCATGAATAATGGTTTTCTTGTAACACAATGTAATAATATTCAAAGCTAATATCAGCCATAGCATGCACACTCAGTCATTGGTGTTTTTGTTTTGGATGTTTCTGTTTGCCTCTGGTCTAAATATTGCAGCCATAATTTATACTTCAGCTGCAGAAGTCAATATGAGTGCTTATCATCTGTCAATTTCTCAGGGGACCTCATCAAGTGTATTTTCCTTCACATCTATGAGTGAATTTGAATTTAGATTGATTTTTAGAAAGCATGAGAGCTCATGATCACTGGACATTTATGATTTGCATTTGCAAAAACGTTCCAAATTAGAGGACTGAACATAAAGTCAAACTCAGCCAGCTTTGAGCTTGTGTTCAGCTTTGAACTACCTTGAGCAAACTCACTGAGCAAATCTCTGACAAATGTTTCCTCCCATTATATTAAGACAAAATGGCTTAAGGATGAAATGGTGATTAGAAATTGTTACTTTGTATCTATAGTTATCCAGGTAGAATTTTTTCCAAAATATATTTATTGAGGTCTGGTTGGATTTTATACATACTGTATGGATAGCCTAATCTCACAACGATGTGATTACTTGTTAATATTGTATCCCTATTGGATATTTATAGAGAATAAAGCTGAAGGATCTGAAATTCGCAGCTGTGTGGAGTAAAGAACTGATAGGTTTAGTTGAGACACACCTATAAGCTTACTAGGCCACTTGACAATTTGGGTTAGAGAATTTTTGTTTCGCAGACAGGTTAGCACACTATGACACACGGGAAAAAGACAAGATTGAAATAATCATGATGGTTTTATCAATGTAAAAATGTGAGTTCTCAGACAAAACAAATGCTGATGTCCCTTTTTATACATTGCTGCAGAATTCTTCTCGAAGGTCAATTTAGAGTCAGTGACTGTTCCAAGATACTTGTAGCTTTCTACGCAATCCACAGCCTGGTCTTTAATGATCATAGTATCATACATTGAAGCATGGGTTCTGAAATATATGATCATGTTTAGCTCCAAGAAGGATTCGTCACACCCAGTGGGCCATGGCTGGATTCATTGTCCTGTAGCAGACTCATAATGATGATCATCTGCAAATTTCAATATAACCCTGTTCGCATGCTGACTTTGGCACGTTTGTGTACAGGATATAAAGTAAAGGTGAGAGAACACAGCCTTGGGGTGAGCCAGTAGAAGAACATAACGAATCTGATAAAATGCCGTTTACTTTCACTCTTTGTGTTCTGCTTGTCAAAAAATCCAATATCCAACCCTGCAGATTGTGACTCAACTCAAAATGCTCTGTCAGCCTCATGGCTAAAATATGGGGTTGGATGGTATTAAAGGCTGAGAAAAAGTCAATAAATAACAATCTAGCTTGAGTTTTATTCCCTCGGTGTTCAAACAAAAGGTTAAGTAGAGTCACTGTAGCATCCTCAACTCCTCTGTGTACCCTATAGGCAAATTGTATTGGGTCGAGTGCATGCTTGGTTTCCCTTGCAAACTCTGTCTTCACAAGCTTTTCAAAGGTTTTCATTACAAGAGGAGTGAGGGCGACCAGCCGAAAGTCATTAAAAGCTTTGGGGCTGCGGCCTTTATATGAGCAGGAGTAATCACAGCCTGCTTCCACAGGTTAGGTACACTCTGTAAGTTCACAGACATTCAAAATATCATAGAAGACAGAACTTAATTGCCTTCCACAGGACGTCAGTCATTTGGCCACTGATATTGTCAGGACCAGGGCTCTTATTTATCTTTTGAGAAAGGAAGGACTCTTCAACTTCTCTCTGCTCCAGGCCAAAGCACTGATTATCTTTTAGTTTACATTTAAGTCCCATCTCTAAATTCAAACTGATCATTTATTAAGACCATTGGCAAATTAGCTATTTGGCCTAAAGCCATCCATAGTAATGTTGGTTCTGTTTTGATTTGCTGTATGCCTGTGATTGTTTTCATGCCAGACAAGCTGAGGCATGGTTCCTCTCAGCCAGTTTGCTCTCTACTTTAGTTTATACTTTTGTTCAGCCCTTAGGATTTCCACTTTCTCCTCCCTTTTGGCTACATCGATTTCAGAAGCTCCTCCTTCACTGAAGAACAGCTTCTTCTTCTGTAGACTTGACTTAACTGCTTTAGACAGCCAAGGTTTATTATTTGGGTGAACCTTAATCTTTTTGGTAGGAATAATCATACTCACAGAAAAAGTAACATAAGAAGAGATTACATCAGTGAATCCATCAATGTCCTTGCAAGAGTTTTTGAACATCTCCCAGTCGGTGAAGTCAAAGCAGCCCTGAAGACAAGCAGTGGATTCCTCAGACCAGATTTTACCCTCTTTGGTCTGGATTTTTTCTCTCTTTAGGTCAGTTTTATATGTAGGGAGAAAAAGCACACAGTTATGGTTGGCAGAACATAAAGGAGCCAAGGGGATTGATTTCTATGGTGCCTTAACTGTACAATAGCAGAATTCTTGTCTGGTTGAACAAGTTATATATTGATAAAAGTTTGGCAAATACTTTTTAGTTTTTTTGGAAGCACATGATTAAAATGCTTCAGGTGAAATTAACTGTCATCGAATATAGTGGTCGTGGCAGTGGCAGGGTTTGCTTTTGGGTGAATATACACAGTTTTTATGAATATTTGTTTACATAAATTTATTTCAGATTTTTCTCTTTTTCTCCCAATTTGATTGACAATTGCACCCTATGTATACCAATTACCCATGTAATCTAGGACACACAACTTTGGTGAAAAACCATTGGTGCTAAATCAAATATTTGTTAATAACTAATTTTTTTAATCGTCCTGCCACTCACACACGAAAAGCGGGTTGCTATAAAATAAACCCATCATTCTTGCACAAATGCAACAATGCAAAATTCCCATGTTTCAACATGCCCCGTGTTGGTTTGTGCCCTGGTCACCCCTACATATTATTTATTTCTGATAATAAATATGAATAGAAATGTAATATGATATGAGGTGGCCTACAGAAAGAATAGAGATCTCTACAACGCCTCTGTTTTAAACACATTCCTTACTTAGCTATTCACATTAAAAAATATTGTCTGTTGCTTTGACATATTATAATGTCTCGGCTCTGTTGTTAATGTGAATGCTTTGTTTCAGAGCTTCTTTTGAACTATTGTGCAATATCATGGTTAATACAAACCACACTAAGCACAGGCTTAACAATTTGAATTTAAATAACAATTTGTTTGGAATTTTGTGAATATATTGCTGTCGCTTTTAAACAACCAAACTGATTATATTTACACTGCCCACTGTGAGTGTAAAGGTACGAACATTTTAACGATAATTTCAAGATATAAAAATTGTGGACTTCGGTGCAGGCACAAATTTCAACCAAATCTGGTTGTACGACCAATTTGAGACCCAATCTGTACAACACATTAAGACGTGCATTTGAAGGTTATACTTATTTTAATTTCACAAGGTATGGGGAAAATAACAAGCAATGTTACAGTTCCATCAAAGTTCCATCAAATGCCTCCAAACTCATCAGTCAGTGCATCTCACAGCAAGGCATTGATCCCAAACACACACCAGTGCTTTCTTTCTTCTTAATGATGTTCCAAATAGTTTATTTTGGTAGCCTATGTCAAGACAAAGCCTCGGTTTGGCCTATGTCTCTGACTGTTATAAAAAATATATATTTCTCAGTCTCGTAATGGCTTCTTTGCCTGTTACTGACACAACTTTACCTGTTACTGAAAGCTTTCTTACTCCTGCATTAAAATAACAGTTGAATACACCTGATTATTCAACCATCCAATTACTTTTGGTCCCCTAAAATGGGGGGGGGGGGGGTTATGTATAAAAAGATATGATTCCTACACAGATCACCCAATGTGACGGGCATTTTAACCTTATTATTCATTGCTTCATTTAAAATCCAATGTGTATGAGTACAGAGCCAAAACAACTGACAATGTGCCACAGTATAAACAATGTAGTAACCCAGAATGGAGTAGAATCTGTTACTCATTGGCAGGTTGATTATTTGCAGCAATTTCCATGAGATCATCATTTTGTAGGTTTCCTTGAATGTCTGAAATACTATTAAAGCTGTTGACCACATCATCTCCAGGGGAAGAGCTTTTTGCTTCGCAGGGCAGGAACTTTTATCAACGTTGCCCCAACTTTGTTTATAGCACTCACCCACACCCTCTTCAGCCACACAGGCATTTATCTGTCCTTGCAGCCATATGATTGTGATTGGTCGGCAGCTTACGTCCTGTTTGATAAATATACTGTAGGCATCCAGCACTTGCTTTTCAAACAGCTTTTCTCCCCAGATTGTGTAAACAGCTCCTCAATACCGAACTGCCATAATTCACTTCATTGAAATAGGAAGAGTTTTTGAAATGTCCAGCCTCCCACCATATATACTGAAACAAATGCGCAGCTGATTTAAAAAGCTTGTTTCTGTACCTTGAAGTGATAAATGAATCAGAGGAATTCACTTTTCTCGGACAAGATTTCAGGTTTATCGACAAGATTGCCGTGCAGTGTTCTTCCTGTCTGTTGCTTATTCAGCCAATTCTGTATAAACAGACAGGCTGTGTAGAGTAAACATTACACACCTGTTTGTTGCTGTGTTGGAATCTCAAGAAAATGACCCAAGCAGCAAAGCCACTAAACTGGAACTAATAAAAAGCATTTCTGTTAACTGCGATAAAGGAAATGAAGTGCACAACCCTATTTTGTATTCCATCGTTTTGTTGTTGCCGCTAATAGATTCTGCAAATCACATTCTCTTGGCTGTTGTAATATTGAAGTTATGGCTAAGTTATTGCAACACACACTGTGTCCTCAGATTGTTAGTGAAGTTCATGTTTTCTCTTTTTGTGCTGTTCCTTTTGTGCCCACTGGAGGGCACTCTAGTTATTGGCCATACTGGAGATGGGAAGTTTATTTGTAGGAACAGCAGGCTGTCTGGTGTGTTAGTGATTAGGACAGTGTTTGTTGTATTTGGTTGACTCAATGCTGCTTGAAAGGAAATAAGCTTCAGAGGCTTTCGCTGCTGTTTTGGGAAATTCTCTATCAAATGGGCAATGGTTTTTGCTGCTACAATGTCACTTGAATTCCACACCCTAGACCTTGCTGTGGTCAGGTTTGGCAATAGTCCCTGGAGTATAAAAGAGACAAGACAACACTGATTTCTGGTGTCACAGGAGTAAAAATGATAAGTTGTGTAAATATTATGAAACAAATATTTGCATATTAAAATGTGATTTCATAATTTGCTCTTTTCCTCTTAGCACTGATTTATTTACCATGTTAGCGAGTCAGGTAAAAACATGATATACAAGAACTAGGTATGTATTCATACATGGAGACATCAGAGAATACATTTGATCCTTAAAGTCAAAAATGTCTTACTGAGATTGCAAGAGGCCAATGATTAAAATAAAAAGCTAAAACACCCTTGCCACCCTTATATTTTTCAATTTTGGGGTCAAATACAAATGCAAATGTGTTCACAATGCATTAATTCTCTGTCTGCATGGTGATCCAACCCCTTTAGAAGGTGAATCATCTTTGGAACACTGTTGACAGATGCATTGATTCAGTGTTAACGTGCTATCTGAGAATTATCACGCTCATTTACAACTCACTGAATATAAACATCAGGCTTATATAGAAGAATTGTTCATATGGGAATAGGTTGACATGCCAATGAAATATTTTTGTATTAAAACTGAATTGTATAAATGCTGATTTTATTGCAGTACATAAACAGTACAGGGGACATGCTGTGTTTATGTGGAGGGAATAAACGTAGGCTTAGGGGATATTGCATTCTGAGTGCTTTTTCCGTAGCTCTGTGATACAAAAAGGAAATAATACAGTACTTCTTTGGTAAGAAGGTAATGTGTAATTTTGCAGGTTGAAGATTTTCCCCTTCCTAAAGTGGTGAGTCTATTCAAAAGAGAATGAAGGAGAGGTATTTTAATGAATCCTTTGTATGAAGCCATTTCTGGTTTATCTTTCTTTCTCTTTTTTCCTTCCCTTTCTCTCTCCCTCATTTATAATTCCAGCGTGGTTTGGAAATGGAGTTTTGCTCTCTAATTTAAACCCTCTCTCCGGTGCAATGTTGATAAAAATGTAATTCTGATGGGGAGTGCAGTGGGGAATGCATAATCAGACTTTCCTCTGGCTGTATTTCCTATTTGCATTGTTCAGAAACCCCTCAATTGAAAAATAATAATAAGAATAATAATTATTATTATTGTTATTATTATTATTATTATTATTATTATTATTATTGGCCTGCAAACAGGCCAGCCCACACATTAAATTCTCATACACAATCAATTTGTGCGCTTGGATTGGGCTTGTGTGCTCAAATGTAATTTATGGAGCTGATAATAATAAATAGTGAGGTAACTGTTTTTTTAAGTAAATTGGGAGCTCAGATGTAATACTGTACATTGCCTTTGCTTTATTTAGATTTTATAGACAATAATTCAGCCCAAATAGATATTTATTTCAGGGTTTTACACTCTTGCTTATAGTTTCCAACTAAAAATATGAGTACATTATTCAATGAATAATGGATTGCTAAGATGGTGGCTTTAAAAAAAACTGAAGCAGTGCTGTCTGGTAGATCTGATGTTCCTACCCTACCAGGTAATGTAATCATGAAGGTACTGGAATTTCCTTTATTTGTGATTGAATATTTAATTTAAACTAATGCATAGGTCATCACTGTGTAACACACAGACACAGGCACATAATTCTGGATTTACCAAACAAACAAAACGAAAAACGGCAGCCTGGATTTTTATCACATATTTACCCAGTGTCTCTTTAAGGGTTTCTAAAATGACTAATGTAGGTCCCTGCTGCGTTTATTCTGAGTACACTCCTTTGATATTTATTATTTATCTATTTATTTGCCAGATGCTCTTTTCCAGAGACACTTAATAGGCCATCAGGTTCGGATACATTAAATATATATTTCAGAAACCAAAGAAAAACAACAAAACCTTGGATACATAATACCCAGTAACAATGAGTAAGTCAATCAATCCATAAATCAATCAAAAAAACCTGGGGTGAACTGTACATTTTTGTGTGAATTTCTTGTATTCATAAGAATCAAATGAAGTTCATGTGCATATGGTAGTATTCCTCATCTGGCATTTCACTCTGGGGTTTAGTGTGATCAGGTAATGCGTAACTTACTAGGTGTACATATATTCAGATTGTGGAAACCAAGATTTTTGACCACGTTAGTTTTTACCAAGTTAGTCCCTTATTTGCATCAAAAGATGTTGCACATTTCTGTGGTTATGCACAGGCAATAAGATGACAAAAAAGAGTCTTAATTATGTTGTTGAAGAAGCCAGATCACACAAAAGATGTCTGTGAATGCAAATTTATTTGAGACATTCTTTGAGACAAAAGCAATGTTTTGGCTTTGTGCCAACCTAAAAATAGGGCACTCTGTGCAAGTGTTTTGTTAAATTTGTTCAGTAGCACACTGATAAAAGTTCACTGTTCTGCCAAAGATTTCCATTTGCAAAGGCAAAGAAGGGGAGGTGTCCTTATGGAACACTATGGTTGCTAGTTTCAACTGACGCAGACAACCTTTCTTCACACCTACAGTCCACCTGAACTCTTACATAAAATGGTTTATCTGTAGTTTAACAAAACAAGAACCCTTTTAGTTCAGAAATATTCTTATGCTAGGTTTTCTTGCGTGCACTGCATGTTTGAGATCAGGTCACAGGACACAGATCAGGCCATTCCAAAACCTACTGTACTGCAGTTCATGGTTAATTTTGAGGTATGCTTTTATGTTCACTGACTCTGGGACATTAGCTTCAATGATTTGTTCATATTTAGTTAAATCGATTCTGCTGCCTGCACAATATTTCCTGTCACACATCCCCAAATCATAATAGATCCACCTCAGTGCTTAACGGTTGACAAAATGCTCTTTTCTTCAAATGCTTACCCTGCTTTTCGAGTCAGTCCACATAACTTTGTTCCAAAAAAGTCTCTGCTTATCCAAATGTGGTCACATAATCTGTGTACCTTTCTTATATGCATTAAAAAAAAAAAGCATTTAAATGTTTATTTAAATGTTTCCAGCAGAAGTGAAGAAAAGACTTTGCAAAACATGAATTCTTAGCTTTATCATATTTTACATCTTCCATTTTCATTTCTTAACACACAAATGGGAAATAAAAAGAACAAAAAATGGCTCTCTTATTTACGAGCGTGGATGGTGCATTGACTCTTCTGCTTCCCTTAGGCTATAATGGAGAAACTGCCTTTTTTGACAAAACAGTCATTTTAATCTAGTTATACCAGTAATATACAGTGGGATCCAGAATAATTGGCACCCTCAATAATGAAAAAAAATGAAGAAGGCTACATATAATAAACAACACAGATAATAACATATTTCATGTTCAGACGTTTGGAAAAACTATATACTTTTATTTAAATGCATCAATCAATGTTTCTACATGAAGTAATCTCATTTCTTTCTGAAAACCACACGTGTCAAAATTATTGGCAAAACACTAGAGTATAAAAAGGAGGTAACAAGCATGCAAAATCCTTTTGTCATCCATCAGCATAGGATAAGCCAAAGAACTGTCAATTCAGAAGAAACCGATGGCAATTGACTATCATAAGTCTGGTAATAGGTACAAAAAATGTAAGAATTGCAGAGATTGGTTGTATCTTGGGGTCACCAAGTCTCAAAAAGAGCCATAAAATGGCACCTCTATACCAATTTTGGAAGGGTGGCACGAAGACCTTACTGAGTACAATAAACAAAACCAAGCATCTGGAATTTGCCAAATGCCATTGGAATGTTGACAAAGCGATGGTCAATTTAATGTTTTAGCTACACACACCATCAATACGTTTGGTAGAAAAAGATGAATGCATACAAGTAGACACACCTCATACCAATGTCAAATATGGAGGTGGGTCATTGATGCTTCTGGAGATATTTTGCTGCCAGTGGTCCAGGAGCCCTATGTAAGATCAATGGCATAATTGTTGGATATCTAATGCAGGGAAAGTGGAAAGTTGTGTCCTCAGTTTCCCCATGAATAGCAAATAGGTAAGTAGGATATAACCCCCCCCAAAAAAAAAAAACAGCTCAACCTAGGTTTTGAACCTGCTGGTAGCTGGTTGAAAAGCTCAGACCAGCCCAATACTCAACATAGTTTGACCAGCTGAAGCTATGTTTTGAAACAGCTGGTAGCTGGTGATTTCAAGCTGGTCATAGCTAGTGGAATAACTAAGACCTGTCAGGCCCTGCTGCAAATTATACTCAGGGCCTCCCTCCCCTTCAATAACATAACCCATACGCACACTTGCAGTACACATGCACCAGCCATTCAGAACCACAGGCAGTAGACAAAGCGCAGAGATAAGCACTAGCCAGTCCTCCAAACAGTTTTAGCAGACAACATCACAATATTACATTATTCTGACTAATAATAATAATAATAATAATAATAATAATAATAATGTTTGTACTAGCAGTCTTCTTGTCAACGAGGCACAGACTCCAGCGCGAGCCTTTCCCCACCCCAGTGCCCCACTGCCAGTCCTGCCCCTGAGGACTACTTTACTATGTAAAATGTCAACCATGCGAATGCTAGTGTGATATAACAGTCAAATTTAGAAGAGCTGGTGCACGCAGAAGAAAAAACACACGACAAAAAACTCAAACATAACACAGTGCGGCTATTGAAAATATTTTCAGACGAGATGAAAGAACATAAACTAGCTAGGGATAGTGCTGTATGTACAGTGCATCCGGAAAGTATTCACAGCGCTTCACTTTTTCCACATTTCGTTATGTTACAGCTGTAGGGGTCCTCGCACGGGACTCCAAATTATGTGTAGGGTCCTCGCACGGGCCGCCAAATAACGCAGGGATTTTACTCTCTACGAAACCGGGGCGCCAGTTAAACGTTGTGTAGCAGTATAACTGCAAAAAGTAATCAGTCTCATAAAATTACTATTATCAGAAATATCTAACCACAAATTTAGTATTTTAATTAATAATTAAAATAACCAATATTAATGATTAAACATACCGATAACCTGAAGGTTGGAAGTTCTTCGAAAGACTGCTTTAACTCGGCTCTCATGTCTACGTGATTCCAAAACGGACACCAGGGTTTAATAAAATATATTTATTAAACAAACGTAAAACACAGAACAGATAAACTAACGGGAAGTTAGTAAGGAAATTTAGTTGGGTATGTGTGTGTGCGTGGCGCGCGCAAGCGCGCGTGTCGCTTGAACAAAGGAAAGGTAAAAGTGGGAGTAGCTAGCTTGGGTAAGCTAGAGTTCTGGGTGTGTTAGTTATTGTTAGCTGTGAGAAGACTACTTGCGTAGTTTACTCTATATATGCGCAAAAGACGGCGAATCAATTCACGTACATATATAGCTAACAAAATACATTCCAATGATAAGACGGCAAATATGGAAACACAGATTCACAAAAACAGTTAAGACTAAACTAAACACTGGCTATGCCTGAATGTTTGTTCTCTTACTGAGTCCATACGCATTGGATCCAAAAGACGTGCTGTCCTTGTAGGAGCCGCGATGGTGCAGTGAATGTGTGTCCTGGAGAGATGCGCAGGCTGGGGCGTCTTAGTCGTGCGTTGTCGTCTGGTCCGCTCAGTTGCTGGAAGGATGTTCGTTGGTCCCTTTTCCGGGTGGAAAAGTTTGTTGCTGTTGTTCTTTGGTGAGCTTTGCAGGGGTAAACTGATGTAGCGTTCCGCGTACACCAGTTTCCACTCGCTATAGGCCAGAAAGTCACCGCAAGGTAACTGGGTGTGTCCGTAGGCCTGGTAGTGCGCTGTGCAGCATTCAGCCTCTGTCCGAGTCTCGGAGCAGATGAGCTGAAGCGAATGGCCAAAAAGGGTGCGTCGAAGAGAAGAAGCAGAAGAGGCAGCAGAGACAGAAGAAAAAGATCCCAAGAACGTGTCTTGCTCTTATACGGGACCGTTTATTGCTCCCGCCATTACGGGATTGGCTGAACCAAGTTAGACGTCATTCGTGGTGGACGTCGCGGAATTTTCCTGTGGGAATGTGGAAGTTGTAGTCCCTACATCCCTACAATGTGAAACACTAAGGTCGAACAGTGAATACATTTTCACAAAACATAAGAAACCTTGATGAAAGGGTTAGTTGTTTTGTTAGTTCAGGTGTTTTGTTCGTTATTGGACGGTTTCCAGAAGGTGGAGCACCAACAGGAATGACCCAGCCATGAAAATGTTCAGATGATGTAGGGGTCTAGGATGGAGAGGCTGTAGCCTTTTTGGAAGTCTTGTTCAGACTGACCAATTGTTCTAGTCCCTACAGTCAGGTTGCTGACGAGGGTTGTCATCTGAAATATGTGGGGACATTTTCAAATTAGGGCAGCTTTCTGTATCCAATCTTAACCTTATGGCCGTGTCATCAGGAAGGAAATGGAGAGGTGGTCTCATTTCTAAATGATGTGGTAAGCTCACAAGTGGGCTTGTCTTGCTTGGGGAAGAGGTGGAGTAAGGCACACTGGGGTGTGGCAATATACTTGTAAAGATTACACTGTAGTTTCTACATGCAATACTTTACGATGGTTCAGTAGGTGTAGAAAGAAGCAATGAACGTTTACGAGTTATGACAGGTGTCGGATTTGACTCTACAGCACTTACTTACGATCTGCATTTGCTGCTGCTACATGCAAATCTAAGTGGCTGCTATAAACAACCTGTTTATTTTGCCACCCCCCTTTGGTAGGAAAGGTGTGCAAAAGAAAGTGGTCAAAGCTTCAGCTGGGAGTCTGCCTGTGAGGAGACCACGGCTATAGATCAGTCTTATTCAGTCTTTTGATGGAGGTTGAACAAGACCAGATAGCTCTTTGGAGTGGTTACTCAAGGCATACACACTACTGAACAAAGGTTAGAGGCTTTAGTTGTCCTCAGAGGAACTGAAGAAGCTCTCTTCAGACAAGGTATCTTCCCTATCAGAGTCATGCTGGTGACTCTGAGGCTTGGGCCTACCGGGTCGGTCTTCTCTCCAATTCCGGCTGGAATCAGAGTGTGAGAAGCGACCACGGTGGCTCTTAACCGGGAACTTACTCACATGCCGTTGTTTTGAGCCATTAGACTTTAATGGGGAAGTGCCGGCGGGCTTGGTTGGAACAACGTGCTTAGCTGTTTCCAATACCTCGTTCCTGGGCACAATCCTTAAAGTGTCCCAGACCATTTGGGCTTCATTTCTTAATTCAAGGGCTGAGTGTTGGCCCCTTGAAAACAGTGAAACATGAGTTCGGACGCAGGGGTGCAGGTTGTGCACAAAAAGGGATTTGAAGGCTTGATCTTCATCTAAGCCTGGTCCGTTTCTGCCCTGGAAAAATGCACGTTTAAGTCGTTGGTAAAAGTATTTTGGTCATTCTGTACGGCTATGTTTAACCTCCACAGATTTGATCATGGCTGTGGCCTGATCAAACCGTGGCAGGTACTCAGCTACCAACGCTTCACAAACCTTGGGATAGCTGGAACGAACCTGTGGTGGAAGTTGTTCCATAAATGTATGGATCTCTCTGGTAGAGGTTTTCCATACAAGTCGTACCTTTTCTCAATCGGTTGCCCTGGGCAGATCCGAGAGACAGTAGTCAACTTCTCTCAAGTAACTCTGAATGTTGAATTCGGAGTCCTTGGGGTCAAATGTGTGGACATACTTCGCCATGGCCTCTAGCTCCTCAAAGCGAAGACCATGTGAAGTTGCACTAGTCTGCCTGTTTGGAGAAGGAGAGACTGAAATCACATTTGAATGTGAATGCGTTTCATGCGGAGCTCGACGTCCTCGGTTTGGTTTAGGGGGCGGAGCTACAAAACAGTCATTCTCACAATGGTTGGCAGAAGATGAATTGCGGGATTAGCGTTGCTTTTTGTGTGCCCAATTAATAACGCAGAATCTCCTCTACCGTGTCCACGGGAGGGTTCCCTGACCTCCTCACGAGAGGGGTGGGCATGGAAGGTGCAGTCCTGTACTTGCCTGACTGTTTCTCCCTTGCGGAGATGGGATGGAGGGTTGGGATGGAGTCCCCCCTTTCCCTCTCCAGGGAAGAGGTGGGCAAACCATTGCATGGGTGGTCAACAGCACTGCAATCTGAGGAGACTGACGAGTCTCCATCAGAGCAAGCTGTGGAACCGGGATCTGACAAACCCGAATCAATTTGTGACCCCCCTTCCCCTGCCTTGTGGTGTAAGGAGGAAGCAGGAGAAGCTGGAGCTGGGCAAGCCTGAGAAAGCAGGCTTACAGAAGAGAGTGGATGTGGTAGCTTGTGGCATCCACTCTTCAACTGAAATAATTCCTCTGTGTAGGAACAAAGATCTGATTCGGCTGAATGCAGATCACACAAGTATTGGAAGTACTGCTTTCTTGCCAACAGTTTGAAGCTCAAGTAAAACACTGGTGTGTTGTCCTTTGAGGTATGCCATCTCTGATTCTAAGTTTTTGTTGCTCTGAAGAACAAGACTAATCTGTCTGGCAAAATTCAAGACCAGACAACTTAGAATTGGGTCTTTTGACTGGGTGGGGGAGTGACCTTTCTCGTTGATTAAGGAGAACATTTCTTTCCTACAATCAGTGAGGTTCATCTGATTCAGGAAAGCTATGTAGCCAGGTGCTAAACCTTGGGCTAAAAAGGAAAGGTACTCATCAATAGATATGGGTTCCATATCTCAAGCCAAATAAAGCTAAAAGCTAAAATCAGTAACTTAAGAGGGTACTCTTGAAGTTAACAATTTTACAAGGGCCTTGAGCTCCTAACAGTTGGCAATGAATTGTTTCCCAATATCACAATCCAACATACAAGTTGTAATGAAGGATAAAGAATTTAAAACGCTCTTGGAATATTCTCTATAACTATAGTACAAGGTAGCTATAGCATCACACAGGGACTCGAGTTGCACTAGCGGTACTGCAATCCAACAACAGCAAAATGACCGAACATATGGCGGATATTCAGACCGTAAAATAGGAACTGTGATGCTCATCACATTAATCCTAAATACCAGAAATTGAAATTACAATGAAATTAGAATTTAAAAGTAACATTCAATTAATTATTAAAATTACTTTGACAAAGTAATTATAATTAATGATACAGTGCGCCTAATAATACTATTATTGATAATACGTATTATACCGGAAGGTAAATGCCAATCAACAAACTACCGTGTAAGATTACGAATGTAATGCCACAATGTTACACGAGGGGGCAGTATATTGAGAAAGCGGCTCATGCAGGCTTTCAAAAATGGTACAAGGGTGACATTTAGTGGTCTTTTCAGAAAATTGCACTTGTGGCAATTTAGCTGAGAAAGAATGCCGAGAATTCGTTCTGGAGTCACGTGACATGAGCCAAAGCTTGTCTTTCTCACGCAGAGCTCCAAATTAGGATGGGGAATTCGTTATGAAGTCATGAAGACATGAAATTTGAGCCAAAGCTAGTCTTCCTCACATGGGGCACCAAAATATGTAGGGATACACAGCCTTATTCCAAAATTGATTAAATTCATTTTTTCCCTAAATTCTAAACACAATACCCCATAATGACAACGTGAAAAAAGTTTTTTTTGAGATTTTTGCCCATTTATTAAAAATAAAAAACTAAGAAATCACAATCACATGTACATAAGTATGTATGAAGCTCAAAATAGAGCTCAGGTGCATCCTGTTTCCACTGATCAATCTTGAGATGTTTCTACAGCTTAATTGGAGTCCACCTGTGGTAAATTCAGTTGATTGGACATGATTTGGAAAGGCACACACCTGTCTATATAAGGTCTCACAGTTGACAGTGCATGTCGGAGCACAAACCAAGCATGAAGTCAAAGGAATTGTCTGTAGACCTCCGAGACAGGATTGTCTCGAGGCACAAATCTGGGGAAGGGTACAGAAAAATTTCTGCTGCTTTGAAGGTCCCATTGAGCACAGTGGCCTCCATCATCCGTAAATGGAAGAAGTTCGGAACCACTCACAACTCTGTGAATGTCCTTGAGTGGCCCAGCCAGAGCCCAGACTTGAATCCGATTGAACATCTCTGGAGACATCTGAAAATGGCTGTGCACCGACACTCCCCATCCAACCTGATGGAGCTTGAGAGGTGCTGCAAAGACGAATGGGCGAAACTGCCCAAAGATAGGTGTGCCAAGCTTGTGGCATCATATTCAAAAAGACTTGAGGCTGTAATTGCTGCCAAAGGTGCATCAACAAAGTATTGAGCAAAGGTTGTGAATACTTATGTACATGTGATTTCTTAGTTTTGTATTTTTAATAAATTTGCAAAAATTTCAAAAAAACTTATTTCATGTTGTCGTGTTGTGTGCAGAATTTTGAGGAAAAAAAAGGCTGTAACATAACAAAATGTGGGAAAAGTGAAGCGCTGTGAATACTTTCCGGATGCACTGTATGTAATTTTCCTCCCGCCATGCCAACTGTAGTTATGTCTGCCAAGCTTTCTGTGTCCAACAAAGCAAACATGGCACTCTCAAGCAAGAAAGCATGTGAACTACTGAAGGAAATATTTAGTAATTTTTTGAAACCTGAGCCTTTAGGTCATAAAACATGAGCTCTAGTAATGTGCAAAATGGAAATATCAACATCAGTATTAAAACATCATATTCAAAGCTTAGTTTGTGCCTTAAAAAAAGAAAATATTGTACAATTTGTCTGCCTTTTTATTTCAAAACCAATATGAACTGAATGGAAAATACAAATTGTTGCACACTTTAGGTTGACTTGTGATTACATTACAGTAAAGGTTTCCTTCTGACATTTCTTCCAAGCAGATACACAATACACCTCTACTCCAGTGTCAGCTAAACCGTTCTGCAGTTTCTCTTGGTTTTGCTTTGCATACCTTAGCCTATGAGCAGATTTTTGTCAGTCTTCTAGATCTTGCGTTGACTTCAACAGTAACCCTTCACTTGCAATTCTTAATGTTTCACAGTGGAAATTCCAAACTGGAAGCACTTCATTATCTTCTCATAGCCTTCTCCTGCTTTGTAAGTTTGTAAATTATTTTTATTTTCAAGTCCTCAATCAGCTGCTTAGAGGAGCCCATGGTTGTTGAGAGTAAGCACAGCATCCAGATTGGTTAGAAGGATCAGAGCATGTATTAAGCTCTGGAATTGCCCTGAAGAACTCCTGTTGTGAGTTTTAGTCATTGAAATGGGGCCCCTCCAGGTAATTTGGTCCAAGGTAGATGTGTTTTTGTTTTGCTTTGAGGTGAAGAGGGATTGTAATAAAGGAAAAAAACTGGAGTGAGCAAGGAACCATGTGCAGCCCTGAAAGCAGGGTGGTGTGGGGTTTCAGCAAGTCAACTGTTTGGTTTCAAGAGGTAAAACTGTAAAACCAGGTTCAGGTTTTCGAGGTTGCTAAAAAGGTAATGGTACATTTCTAAAGCACATTCAAGGGGAGAATAGAGAAACTGGGATTTTTCTCAATAGAGAAATGTATAATGTCTTTGAAGGAAGTTGGAAAAACAGCCATGTATGAAAGAAGGCTGTTCAGGAGAGACTACTTGAAAGACTGTTAAAGGGATGTAATTTAGAAGTGATGGGTGATATCAGAGTCTGACTGGATAAACTATGTGGAGAGGGAGGAAGCCAGGCCTGGTGTGGGCGACTTTGGAGTGAGGAAATAGCTTCAAGGACAAATGTCTCATGCATATTTTAAACATGCAGTATGTAATGACTCTCTTCTTAATACACTCAAACTGCAAATTCCTGTTTTCCATATAAACTTTTTAGTTTCTAGCAGTTTCTGCAGCATGCACATAAATGCTACTCAGGGAGAATTATTAGATTGTATGTATACCTTTATAAGGGATGATTGCTGGGCTGCCATACTGTATGGCTATCCATAGTCCTTATCTGATAGTGTATAAATATGCCTGAGTGTTGAGTCATTACCAGTACGCAGCAATCCATAATGCTCATATGATATTCAGTATAAAGGGTAATATCCATATTTGCCCTCTACCACTAAGTACTTTGAGAGAACTTGTCCCTTAGGCTATGTTGACACAGTTTCCTTGCTGGGGAAAACAGGAAAATAGCAGGAAGCGTCAAGGCATGATGCTGTATCCCTCTCGATTCTTCATCTGGTCTCCAGCACAGGCTGACTTGTTGTTTTTATATCACTCATTCTATAAGTAGATTATGTTACGATTCATAGCATTGCTGTAACACAAGATCAAACTAATTATAACTGCTTGAACATACCCTATCATTAGCATTTCACTGACACTGAGAGCAAGCCTGATGTTCAGGAGTCTTTTTTTCTAAACCCACAGGAAGTATGGAAAGAGCACAAGCATGCACATGGCGTATTCTGAAAGGTCTATAAGATCATTTTTATGCAAATTATCATGAAGGAAAAAAACCCCTGCTGTTTTGAGAATGCTTCGACCTTAAGAGACAGTTCACATTTTCGGTGGCAGAATGATGACAGTCCAGGAGGGATGAATAACGGTTTAAATGCTGGAATGAAATTGAAAGACAAATGTTCATTTGTTTGTGACAATAAAGATAATACTTTGTTCTCTGTGTCTTTCTTGCTGATGAAATCAATCAATTGTGGCATTTCTTTACAGAAGAGGTCCAAATATATAAAGACATGCATCCCAACAATTCAACAAAGTAGATTGCCCCCCATCAGTCATGCCATAACCCAGTTACAATATTTGTTAATGTCTATAAACAATTAGCTATTTCTTGTTTACTTTTCTTTAGGCCAGGAAGGGGGATGCATTGGCTGTAGAGCCTCTGAGCACCTAGGCAGGGAGTTATTCAGTTGGCAAGGCATAGCAGCGTGTCATGCCTCATCAGTGACCCCTGATGGTCAATCAGACACCAGCAGTCTGTTTTGGATGATGTGATTGTTTGCATTTAACTGAATTGATAGCAGAGGTTACAGTAATGGCTGTGGCTTGTGATTGGGCACTACAAATTGGGAGAGTAGGGGAGGCAAATATTTTTTAAAAATTCCTGGATTGCTTATTTTTTCTCCAAGCCAAGATTATGGCTAGCGATATTTCTCTCATGATATTTAAGATGAACTGGTTTTCTTTCCCAACTGACTATAGTTAGATTAATTTATGCTAAACCCCCTTATGTGTGTAAAATAGATGTGTGTTTCCTGTTGATTGTGATTTTGTATATTTGACAGATACATGATATAAATGGGATGTATATTCTTAATTGTGTGTGCAATAATGTCTTTTCAATTAGTTATATGCATATTTTGATAAATCGGGGAATATTATTATTTATGGCTAAATAATGATTTCTATGTTGGCATTTAAATTTTGGAAGTCCATTAAAATGCTATAAGAAAGCAATGTGTATTTAAGCATAATCACATGAATACAACAAGACAGGATGTTGAATAAGAGGGGCTTATTTGACCAAGACTGGTCTTATTATGTGTTTTCACACAAGGTTCTGATGTGCTCCATCTGGCAACAGCTGATAAACAAAGACATTCATAAAATATGAATCACAGGTCTCTTATGTTTTGTATTCGAGGAGAGAGGGAGAGTTTGGGGGCAGCCTGACTTATCAAAGCACCTGTGTGTTTTTTGTTTTTTTTTGCAACATCTTGCTTGTTAGGTTGTTTGATCAGAATGCAATTACGTGCAAATGAATGTTATGAGCAATACAGACGCGTTCTCAGCCAGTCGGCTCACCAGTAACCACAGTAACCAAAAATATATGTATATTCTTACCAGTATTTGTCTTGTTTGTTGAATATTCCTCTCTTTTGTTGTTTGGCTCACAGGCTACCCCAAAGGCTGAAAATATGAAATCCCAGTCTCAGAGTAAAACCTGTATGTAATTCTTGGCCCTCTTGTCGCAATGTATTTCTGCCCTATTTCTACTCAATGATTAATAGAAGAGTTGTAGGGTTTGGAATCCAGATTTCCCATTGCATTATCAATCCCATCCATAATCAAATTTGCAGCTAACATTCAGTGAGAAGAAGAGTAGGTTAAGAATTTGACCTGCTAATGTGTATTTTAATGTCAAGGAGCGAGCAGAATCAACAATATTGGATGGCTTTGGCATCTATTCTAATGAGCTTGCATGCTAGCTTTTTTTGCAGTCTTCTGCATGATTGTATTCCTTGCTGTAATGCAGAGATTCGTTTACCATGTAAAATGTAATTACCGTTATACTGATGGTCATAACAGTAGTCATTTGATAACACTTGAAAATTATAAATAATTACATTTTACCTTCTTCATTTCTTCACAGAAATAAAGCGCCTTAAAGAAAGTGCCCACCTATGTGCCTGCCAGTTGAAAAGGCAATGGTTTTGGCTTCACGCAGAAGTCCGTATTATTGGCGGATTTCTGCTGCTTTGTGCCACAGTAGCCCATAGTTTAACTCAGCTGGCTCTGTGCCCATTCACTGTCTAGCCCAGATTCCTTGTGATTAATTTAAATGGGTTACACTTGTTGCTGAAAGCACATTAATAATAAATAAATAAAGGCTGACCCTGGTTCCAAACTCACCAGAGTGGAAGTAAATGTGAATGCTAGCCAAGTAAACAGTTTTCCTGAAACATTTTTGGCTTCCAGTTTTATTTAAAGTGCCTGTAAAGGTAAATCTGTGAATGGATTCAGAGTACATTGCATGGTGTTATTATGGTATGTATTTCAATTTTAACATTTCCATCATTTCTATGTGCTGATTCAATGGGTGGAATTCATTGGATTCCCAGGCTCTGAGCTATTGGGTCAAGGTCCTTGATGACATCAAGAAATACTTGACAAAATTAGCCAATAAATGTTTTGTTTCATCTACATATCACCGCCTATAATTTGAGGTAAATAAAATGATACAGTGCCATCAAATCAGCCTATTTGAGTGTGAACAAAACTTTGAGATGGAGAACCTGTCCGCATTAGATTTGTAGGTCTAATAGATAGCTGTAGCCAAGTTATTTTGCAAATTTTTTATCCCTCGACAAACCTTATCCCTCTTCCAGTCTTTCTTAATTGTAGTGGTGCTGCCGAGCGTTGGAGATACCATTTGCATATACGACATAACATACAAAATAATGAATCCAGAAAAAAACAAAGGTGGATAGGCTATTAGATTTCTAATCATTATATAAATGTTTGGCCAAACAAATAATTTATGGGTACTGAAAAAAATTACAGCCACTTTGCCATCACTTTAACGCTATAACCTCAGGTTTGTTCCGTGCTGGTTTATTTGTTCTGCCAAAGCCCAAAGGGGGCTTGAACAAATATAGGCTAAATTCTCTGGCTTTTCCCAAACATTTCAGTTTATAGTTTTTGAACACCATCAGACATTTGAGCTTGACCTGGGAAGTCGTAGCCTTACAGTTTGCTTGATGTACATTTCCACAAGGCTTTCTGCTTTTGGAATTGTCATCTCTTGGTCTTGTAAAATTTCAGACAGCTCTGTTAGCAGATATAGCACTAAAGAAAGGCTTCAAGTAAAATTTACAGAACACAGCTTTGAGTATGGTGCTTCAGATTTGCAGCGCTCACTTTCAACTCTGGACTGTTTTATGAGGCATGTTCAAAATGTCTTGCACAAGTGGTAGATTTTCTAAACCACACAGACAGCTGTTGAAAAATCTTGATGTTTGTAAGCACATGCTTGCATGCAGACTCATTTTACATTCAAGGTTCTTTGTGTCTGGCAATACGTCAAATATAAATGGTTCTAAAAAATTATTTGCATTTCTACTCTGGCATTAAAACATTGTTACAAGACCATTGTAAATCCTTTACTATCAATGAAAAAGGCTCACTGACTGTCTATAGTCCTTAAATTAAGGTTTCGGATTGCCATAGCCAAAAGCATTTCAACATCAGCGCTTTTACAGAGAAGGTGAGGGATGAACAGTGTTGTGTTTTGAAGGTGTTCGTTGCTGCTATTCCTCTCTTGATCATCAGAAGTCCAAAATTACCTATTGTAGCTTTAACTGCTATTTCCAGGCTGTGATAATCTGCTTTGACTCCTCAGAGAGTTCCTCTGAATCCAGAATCCAACAATCTTTTTTAAATCTCCCCTTTAATTTTGTAGCTTGTTCAAAAAAGGACACATTCTGTACATGGACTATTCAATAAATGAACTAGTGTCACATGCCGTGACCCACCCCTGGGAAGACATAAGTGCTAGACACTGGAATACACAAAAAATGCCGGTTTTCACCAACGTTTGAAGCACACAGAAGCTGGAGAGAGAGCGCATACGCCCACAAATGAAAAAATAAACAAAAGTCTTCACCCTTGGGATTTGGACTAAAATAATTAACAAAAATAACAAATGTCAAGAAAATGACTTGCCTTGGGCAGCTAGCTTCTCAGCTGGCTTGCGATTTGCGTCTCAACTCTCTCTCTCATCGACTGCGTGTTCCCGGTCTCAGCCACCTTTTGGGAAAAGAAGCAGTTTTTAATTCCTGGATTCATTTAAAATGCCATCCAGGTGTGTGCCTATGTAACCAGTAAGCATGGTCCTCAGATTTCCCTGCTTCCTTCCTGCAAACTGAACCCCGGCCAATGATGTAGGGTCCTCACACGGGCCGCCAAATAATGTAGGGATTTTACTCTCTACGAAACCGGGTTGCCAATTAATGTTATGTAGCAGTATAACTGCAAAAAGTAATCAGTCTTTTATCAGAAATATCTAACCACAAATTTAAGATACTTAAATTTAAGATACAAACCATAATAATTAAAATTTATTCATTCATTATCCTAACCCGCATATCCTGAACAGGATCGCTGGGGGGCTGGAGCCTATCCCAGCATACATTGGGCGAAAGACAGGAATGCACCCTGGACAGGTCGCCAGTCCATCGCAGGGCACACACACCATTCACTCACACACTCATATCTATGGGCAATTTAGACTCTCCAATCAGCCTGCATGTCTTTGGACTGTGGGTGGAAACTGGAGTACCCAGAGGAAACCCACGCAAACACAGGGAGAACATTCAAACTCCACACAGAGAGGCCCCGGCTGACGGGGATTCGAACCCAGGACCTCCTTGCTGTGAGGCGGCAGTGCTACCCACTGCACCATCCGTGCCGCCTAATAATTAAAATAACCAATATTAATGATTTAACATACCAATAACCTGAAGGTTGGAAGTTCTTTGAAAGACTGCTTTAATTCGGCTCTCATGTCTATGTGACGCCAAAACAGACCCAGGTTTAATAAAATATATGTATTAAACAAACATACAAACACAGAACATATATGGGGTTGACTAAAGGGAAGTTAGTAGGGTAAGCTAGGAATGTGTGTGTGTGTGTCCCTTGAACAAAGGAAAGGTAAAAGTGGGAGTGTTAGAGTGTTAGCTGTGGAAAGAGAGACTACTTGCGTAGTTTTACTCTATAAAAATGTCCACTGGTTCTTTTTCCGGGTGGAAAAGTTTGGCGCTGTGCTTTGCAGTGGTAAACTCATGTAGCGTTCCGCGTACACCAGTTTCCTCTTTCTATAGGCCACTAAGTTATCACGAAGTAAACTAGGTGTGTCCATAAGCCTGGTGGTGCGCTGTAGAGGCCTCTGTCTGAGTGTCGAGACACGGCGTTGATGTTGCAGGAGCCGGGGGCCCGAGGCTGCTGAGGTGAAGAAAAGAGTGTCGAAACAGGGTATGTCAAAAAAGAAGAGAGAGGAGATTTCCCAAGAGCTTGCCATGCTCTTATACAGGGAAGGTTTATTGCTCCCACCATTATGGGATTGGCTGAACCGAGCTAGACGTCATGCGGGGTGGATGTTGCAGAATTGTCCTGTGGGATTGTGGGAAATGTGGTCCCTACAATGGATTACCCAGAAGTGGAATGGCTGAAGGGCCTAATACCACTGGGTAATCCTGGCATTAGTATCCTTCATCTGGTGGAGCCACTGGAGGGGGGCATGATCCGAGGACGAAGGGTTTACCCAGGAAGTAGTATCGGAGAGTCAGTACAGATCATTTTATAGTGAGACACACCATCTTGATGGTACTGTACCAACCAATAATGACCATATTTCAATTAATATGAACCATAATGCTATACATGCTCACTCACATACAGTAGCTATTTTACTATTTTAAGGTTCACCGAATGCAAAGATCAGCATTCAAAATTTATCTGCGATTATTCAAAAAAGAAAGAAACAATAAGGAGTTTAGATTTAGCAATTCCAGATCAATTTGGGATCAGGATTACATAGACGCCTTGACTGTAATCAGTATCACCAGCAACCCTGCCCTGAAGTCTCTGCCGCACTCACCTGCCCTGAGACCGGGAACTGGGGAGAGTGGGCACAACTAGGGACACCCCTGGGAGGACAGAAGAGCTGGACACAGGGATATATGAAAAATAACAGACTCACCAGGTGCTTATTGGCAGTACACAGAACCTGGAGAGAGGGAGAGCACACGCCCAATAACGGAAAAATTTACAAAAGTCTTCACCCTTCACTCTCACAGGATTCGGGCTAAAATAATAAATGAAAATAAACTGACTCACGTACCTTTTCAGCTGTTCGCCGTCTCAGGTCTCCTGTGTGTTTCTCAGCCACCTACTGTGGAAAGAAGCACACTTTTAGGCGTGATCCCTGAATTGCCCTGCTTCCTTCCTGTACAGTTCATGTACTTTTTGTGAAGGGAGGATACTTTATTTTTATGAGTGGTCATTTGCATGTTTCAGTTTGCATGCTCAGTTTGTGGATACGCAATTTCATTTTGCAGAATGAGTCAATAAAATTGTCACAAAATATGATGCATTCAGGCTTTCATCTTGGGAAAAAGACAGTTTTATTTTTAAACTCCACAAATTGCTTTTTCAACCCATACCACAAGGTATGATTTAGCGTCTCCATTCCCTTATTGAATGACTTAAGTTCTAACGCTGATTTCCACCTGTACACTCTTTCAACTTTCAAATTAACCTGAAAGTCATTTGTTGCTGTTTGTTTTGGCTGCCTTCAAAATCTTCCAGTTTCTTGCTTTCACATTAAAACAAGGCTAGTCATCTGTTGAACATGTGCTGTCCTTTTGGGAGGCATTTTTGCGTATTAGACAGTGTCAAAAAAGCTGGTAATGGTGCAGTTACCTAATATCGCTCTGATTTAAGGTTGATTAGGTTTAAGAAATGGTTTTGAAAAGGAACTGCCCAGTGAATGTATATATACAGAATATGATGGGATTTCAGTTTGTAAAAAAAGTAATGTTTTGCGTTTTTAGATCGCTAAAACACCCTTTCATAGTGACCGCATTTCCAGAAGTGGACCATCCTAATGTCACTGACAGTGTACACATTGTACCAACTCGTGCAATTTGAAAAATGCCATGATTCTAACTTGATTACAAATAGGATACTGTGTAATCAGTGGCCTTTCGATGGCAACTTGCAACTGATGTCAAGCACAATAGGGGGAAAAAACCCCATGAGTGTGAATGTTTTGGTACGTCCCGGGGATAGATAACGTCATCTGTTACGGTCATTCCCTAATGTTCACGCCCCTTTTAGGCCGATATTTATTTTGTTATTTAGATATGAGAATCCAGGCAGCACAGATGGTGCAGTGGGTAGCACTGCTGCCTCACAGCAAGGAGGTCCTGGGTTCGAATCCCCGTCGGCCGGGGCCTCTCTGTGCGGGGTTTGCAAGTTCTCCCTGTGTCTGCGTGGGTTTCCTCTGGGTACGCTGGTTTCCTCCCACAGTCCAAAGACATGCAGGTTAGGCTGATTGGAGAGTCTAAATTGCCTGTCTAAATTGCATATAGGTATGAGTGGATGAGTGTGTGAGTGAATGGTGTGTGTGCCCTGCGATGGACTGGTGACCTGTCCAGGGTGTATTCCTGCCTTTCGCCCAATGAATGCTGGGATACCTGCAGGTTCTTTCTGTATAATATACGCCGCATCCGTCATCTCCTGACGGAGAAAGCCACCCAGCTCCTAGTCCAGGCGCTCGTCATTTCCCGCCTGGATTACTGCAACTCCCTCCTAGCCGGTCTCCCAGCGTGCGCCATCAAGCCCCTCCAGCTGGTCCAGAATGCTGCAGCCCGCTTGATCACCAGTCAGCCCAGGTCGGCTCATGTCACCCCGCTTCTCATTGGCCTCCACTGGCTTCCTATTGCCGCACGCATCCGATTCAAGGCCCTAGTGTTGGCATTTCAGGCTGCTAAGGGGACTGCCCCACATTACATACAATCCCTGATCACTCCCTACTCCCCAGCTAGACCACTCCGGTCTGCCAGCTCTGGTCGCCTTACGGCTCCCTCTCTACGGGCACCTGGCAGTCGAGCTGCACGTTCACGCCTGTTTTCCGTTCTGGTTCCTCAGTGGTGGAATGACTTGCCTACCACTGTCAGGACAGCAGAATCCCTCCCCCTATTTCGACGCAGACTCAAAACACACCTCTTCAAACTCTACCTTAGTCCTCCCTCCTGATTTACCCCGCCCCCCCCTTCTGATACCCCTATCCCTGTCTAACCCCCCCCCAAAAAAAAAAAAAAAAAAAAGAAGAAAATTGCACTTATGATGACGCCTATATGTTTAGAACAGCAGTCCAGGTGTATTTTCCTAGTTCTGGATGTGATGCTTTGACTTGTGGTAGAACCTATGCACTTGTAAGTCGCTTTGGATTAAAAGCGTCTGCCAAATGACTAAAATGTAAATGTAAATGTAAATGGGATAGGCTCCAGCCCCCCTGTGACCCTGTTCAGGATAAGCGGGTTAAGATAATGGATGGATGGAGATATGAGAATCCCACATGATAGTGCAAATTATGATTATTAGTGGTTATTATGGCTTGGCTTGAAGTGAGGTATGGTGATGGTGGTGTCACATTCTATGCTTGTCATGTCATGTTTCATGTTTAGTTATTGTCTTAGTTATTTTATTGTCATGTCACGTATTATGTTAGTCTAGTCTCGCCATGTTTTTATGCTTTATTTCTTGTTGTGTTTCATTGTCATGTCATGTTACATTTCTTGTTTAGTTGTTATGACTTGTCATGTCACGTATTATGTTAGTCTAGTCTCGCCATGTTTTTATGCTTTATTTCTTGTTGCGTTTCATTGTCATGTCATGTTACATTTCTTGTTTAGTTGTTATGACTTGTCATGTCATGTTATATAGTTTATTGTCATAGTTTTGCAAACTTGTTATGTCATGATTTATGTTTGTTTTATGTTATGTTCTGTTCATTGATTAGCATACACTTTTTTGTGTCTTTCTTGCATTCATGCTTTTTCTCTCTCTCCCTTTCTCTCACTAACACTTCCCTAATTGTTTCAATTTCCCTTGTCTTCTAACTAATCTACTAACTTTAGATCAGGATTGGGTAATACTAACATTCTAACCATGTGTTCATCTTACCTTACGTTTCTTGTGCATGTCATTTACTAATTTACCAACGCTAGGGCAGGATAGGTTTATTACTAATGATTACTAATTATCTTGTTAACTTGTCAATCCTCCACACTTGATTTCTATTCTCATGCTGCTCTCAAGCTAATCGTCTGCACCTGTCTACACCTGCATATAAGCTCAGTTTCATGTCATGTCTTTGCGAAATTGTTGCCTCCTCTTCGTCAGTGCACTTTTAAGCGGTTTGTCAAGCTATTGTCTACCCGATACAATCCAATCCAAGCCTGTTTATTAACCAAAGATTATTGACTTTTGTTTTGTTGACTTCAGTCTTGACTCTTGCACCGCCATTGACTCCGAGCCTGCCTACCGTCCGTCTGCACTACTGCCCCACTGACAGCTTCCCTGCTTACTGGACTTTTTGCATGGTTTACCGATTCTGAGACTGCCTTCTCCCTCGGTACTGTACTTTGGTTTTGGCTGGGTTTTATGTATATGAACATTGCTTGTTTTTCGACTACGCTCCCTGGATATTCCCTAAATAAAGCCCTGACGGGACTATTACATCTCTGTTGTCTGAGTTGTGCATTTTGGGTCCAACCCCCACAAACCCGTCTCAGGTGGTTACTGTGAAGTGGATGTGACCATGACCCTGGATGACGCATTTCCCATGCGAAACCAGGTTTGAAAGGGGGCGGAGGCATCTGGAGAGAGACCGAATGCCAGCGGTGTCGCTGAAAGAGACAGCCCGTTTTCTGGAGGCTTCGTCTCATCACATGCAAGAACCACAAACAAGTCAAGCTGTCATGGTGGGAGGTTATTCCCGTGGTGACCGCTAGAGGGCCTGGGATCATTGTTATCACCTGTTCCTCACTTGCATTAGGGGAATGACCTCCCAGCTGAGTATTTAAGGCCAGTTTGTATGAGCCTCAGTGCTTTTGTGTTACTGTTCGCTCTAACACCAAGCCGGTAAATGCACACGGTAGACTCGAGGTTTGAGTCAGGTACATTACATTACATTATTGGCATTTGGCAGACGCTCTTATCCAGAGCGACGTACAACAAAGTGCATACCCATAACCAGGGATAAGTTCGCTGAAAGACCCTAGAGGGAAGTACAATTTCAACTGCTACCTGTACAACAAAGATAAGGACAAGGGCCATTTTTTTTTTTTTTTTTTTTAACAAACAAACAAACAAACAGAGCAAAAGTGACCAAAGTTAACTATCCAAACACTGCTTACCTAGCCAACTAAAAATACCGATACACAAAGCAAGTCACAGAGACAACAATTAAGGTTCACAGGGAGGTAGGGAGGGATGGGGAGAGGTGCTGCTTGAAGAGGTGTGTCTTCAGCTTGCGCTTGAAGGTGGGGAGAGATTCTATAGTTCTGACCTCAACGGGGAGTTCGTTCCACCACCGTGGAGCCAGAACAGACAGTAGTCGTGAGCGTGAGGTGGAGGTTCTGAGAGGGGGAGGTGCCAAGCGGCCTGTGGAGGCTGAATGAAGAGGTCTGGCAGGGGTGTAGGGTCTGATGATTTTTTGCAGATAAGCTGGGGAAGACCCTTTAACTGCTTGGAAGGCTAGCACCAATGTTTTGAATTTGATGCGAGCCATGACAGGCAGCCAGTGGAGGGAAGTAAGCAGGGGGGTGACGTGTGAGTATTTGGGAAGGTTGAAGACCAGACGAGCTGCTGCATTCTGGATGAGTTGGAGGGGTCTGATGGCGGACGCTGGGAGGCCAGCCAAGAGGGAATTGCAGTAGTCCAGGCGGGACAGAACCATCGCTTGGACCAGGAGCTGGGTCGAGTAGGGGGTGAGAAAGGGGCGGATTCTCCGTATGTTGTATAGGAAGAACCTGCAAGACCGGGTCACCGCCGCAATGTTCTCGGAAAGGGACAGTCTGCTGTCCATCACCACGCCGAGGTTCCTTGCACTGGGTGACGGCGTGAGTGTGGTATCCCCAAGGGAAATGGAGAGATCCAGATGGGGAGAGGTATTAGCAGATATGAATATCATTTCAGTTTTACCTGGGTTGAGCTTTAGATGGTGGTTGTACATCCAGCTCTGGATGTCCCTCAGGCAAGCAGAGATACGGGCTGAAACCTGCGTATCAGACGGCGGGAACGAGACGAAGAGTTGGGTATCGTCCGCGTAGCAGTGGTAGGATAGCCCATGTGCAGTGATCACAGGGCCAAGGGAGCGAGTGTAAAGAGAAAAAAGAAGTGGGCCAAGGACTGAGCCCTGGGGAACTCCTGTGGCGAGGGGCCGAGGTGTCGATACCGAACCAGCCCAGGCAACCTGGAAGGAGCGACCAGAGAGGTAGGACTCAATCCAGTCCAGGGCTGTGCCACAGATGCCCGTTGCTGACAGGGCAGACAGGAGGATGGAGTGATCCACAGTGTCGAAGGAAGAGGGTGAGAGGGAGCGGAGGTTACGGCGGGCTGAGGAAGTGTGGGTGGGAGGAGGGGGAGGAGGATGGGGAGGAAGAGGGAGGGAGAATGAGATGAAGTGGTGATCAGATGTATGCAGAGGGGTAACCGTGAAATCGGAGCATGAGCAGTTCCTCACAAAGACAAGGTCTAGGACATTGCCCGCCTTGTGGGTTGGAGGAGAGTGTTGCAGGGAGAGGCTGTGCAGGTGTGTGTTCACTTATCAAAACTTCCTAACAAATTATTCTAAAATGTAGGAAGGCGTTTGGTGTGGTTTTACCGACACCTTCCCTATTTTGGGCTTGTGCGAGCCGGCAGTAGAGGGACGTTGTCCCCGGTAAATGTATTTTGGTTTGTGTTTATTCCTGAGCTGCGCCTCATGGTTTTTGTTTAGCCTACGCTGTTTTTGGCTAGGTTGTATTTTTATTTCATTGCCCCTGATTGGGCACTCTCTGTGCTCGTTATTCGGCACAGTTACTGGTCGGTACACTCGCCCTGTTCTCAAAGGGTCGTTTTATTTTTCTTCAGCCATTTTGGGCTCCTTTTCTGTTTTCCCTATTAAGAATTTGGTTTGTTTTTGTTTCTCCCCCCTGTTACGGGAGTTATTCTAATTTTTTGTCCCACTTATCCCTGTACTCCGCCCCTGGGATCTAGGAGGGGTTTTATTTAGTCGCACTTGGTCCTCCGCTCAAACCCCGCCCTGATACAAGCCACTTAAGTTTTAGAAACCAAACCATAAAACAACGTGACTGAGCGATTGGGCCACGGAGCTTCGCTGGAGCTGGTTCGCGTCGACATGGTAAGATCATTCCAGTTTCTACCAATCTCTTGCAAACCTCGACTAGTCCGCTACATCATCTTTGTTGTTGGATTTCGTACGCATCTGACTGTGCGCTCGTAGCTATGATAGTTTAAAAAAGTTATGAAAAGCTGCATATCGATCATTTGCTCATGATATGGAGCCTTGTAATGTTTCAGTTTCAGAAGGATTTAATGCTTAATATGAAGAGCTTATATGAAGTAGTTGATCCTGTTGTCTATGATGAAAAGCCCTTCAATAGCATTTAGCAGGGACATCCACTTTACCTCCCCTTACCCCAAACCACCAGATGTTATGCTTTTCTTCTGTATAACTGACATATTTGTTCCTAATTGGATTTGAGGGCTTGAGATGTGAACAGACTGCACGCTTGCGTACTTGAGGTTCTGAATTTCATTTTTGAAGTCTGAGTCTTTAAGTCTGGGTGTCTTTCTGGAATTATGAGTGTGATATCTTACAAAGATTGTCCTCTGTGAACCATACGTTGGTCTAGTAACTGTGGCTCTCAGCACATATGGTGTGTTTAGAGAGTTTATCTTGGGTGCAAGAGGTTATGGAACGAAGGCGCTGTGAACAGCAAATCCCAAGTGCACTGGCATCCGAAAATCCTCACAAAGATCCCAGCGGGAGCTATTACCAGTGCCAGTCATGCAGGAAATAGATTCAATACAGATGATAATATCCTTTAATAATTAATGGATGGCTTTTAGATGTAAAACAAACATGGGGTGTTCCCCCTAGGGAAAGAAGAGCAATTGAGTTTGCAAGTGCCATTTTAAAAGCTGTTGGGCCTACATCTCAAATGCAAGATTCATCAATAATTGGGTCCGGTAACTGGATTATAATGTGGTTTTATGTGTGTGTGATTCAGCTTCCTGTAAAGTTCCTATAAACAGTGATACAGTGCATCCGGAAAGTATTCACAGCGCTTCACTTTTTCCACATTTTGTTATGTTACAGCCTTATTCCCAAATTGATTAAATTAATTTTATTCCTCCAAATTCTTTTTGCAAATTTATTAAAAATAAAAAACTAAGAAATCACATGTACATAAGTATTCACAGCCTTTACCATGAAGCTCAAAATAGAGCTCAGGTGCATCCTGTTTCCACTGATCAACCTTGAGATGTTTCTACAGCTTAATTGGAGTCCACCTGTGGTAAATTCAGTTGATTGGACATGTCGGAAAAGGGACACACCTGTCTATAAGGTCCCACAGTTGACAGTGCATGTCGGAGCACAAATCAAGCATGAAGTCAAAGGAATTGTCTGTAGACCTCCGAGACAGGATTGTCTCGAGGCACAAATCTGGGGAAGGGTACAGAAAAATATCTGCTGCTTTGAAGGTCCCAATGAGCACAGTGGCCTCCATCATCTGTAAATGGAAGAAGTTTGGAACCACCAGGACTCTTCCTAGAGCTGGCCGCCCGTCTAAACTGAGCAATTGGGGGAGAAGGGCCTTAGTCAGTGAGGTGACCAAGAACCCGATGGTCACTCTATCAGAGCTCCAGCGTTCCTCTGTGGTGAGAGGAGAACCTTCCAGAATGACAACTATATCTGCAGCAATCCACCAATCAGGCCTGTATGGTAGAGTGGCCAGACGGAAGCCACTCCTTAGTAAAAGGCACATGGCAAAAGTTTGCCAATAGGCACCTGAAGGACTCTCAGACCATGAGAAACAAAATTCTCTGGTCTGATGAGACAAAGATTGAACTCTTTGGCGTGAATGCCAGGCGTCCTGTTTGGAGGAAACCAGGCACCACTCATCACCTGGCCAATACCATCCCTACAGTGAAGCATGGTGGTGGCAACATCATGCTGTGGGGATGTTTTTCAGCGGCAGGAACTGGGAGACTAGTCAGGATTGAGGGAAAGATGAATGCAGCAATGTACAGAGACATCCTGGATGAAAACCTGCTCCAAAGCGCTCTTGACCTCAGACTGGGGCGACGGTTCATCTTTCAGCAGGACAACGACCCTAATCACACAGCCAAGATCTCAAAGGAGTGGCTTCAGGACAACTCTGTGAATGTCCCCGAGTGGCCCAGCCAGAGCCCAGACTTGAATCCGATTGAACATCTCTGGAGAGATCTGAAAATGGCTGTGCACCGACGCTCCCCATCCAACCTGATGGAGCTTGAGAGGTGCTGCAAAGAGGAATGGGCGAAACTGCCCAAAGATAGGTGTGCCAAGCTTCAAAAAGACTTGAGGCTGTAATTGCTGCCAAAGGTGCATCAACAAAGTATTGAGCAAAGGCTGTGAATACTTATGTACATGTGATTTCTTAGTTGTTTATTTTTAATACATTTGCAAAAATGTCAAACTTCTTTCATGTTGTCATTATGGGGTGTTGTGTGTAGAATTTTGAGGAAAAAAAAAAGAATTTATTCCATTTTGGAATAAGGCTGTAACATAACAAAATGTGGGAAAAGTGAAGCGCTGTGAATACCTTCCGGATGCACTGTAAATGAAAGGCTGCCTTGATTGCATAAATGTGTGATCCTGTAGATTCACATTGTGTGGTCATCTGTTTCCAATGTCAAGTGATGGTGAGTAGCTCTTTACCAATCAGGCTGGCTGCTCGAGTCTTTTTGGAACAAAAATGCCTGTCATGGAAATTGAGACAATGTCACGTTTCAGGTCTGTCTTGCCATGCTTTATGTTTATTTCATTTTGTCTTAGTCACTAATTGTCTTATGTATTATGTTAGTCTAGGTTCGTCATGTGGTTTAGTTTGTTTCTTGTTACGATTTATTTTCTTGTCACGTCTAGTTATGTTTCGTTACGATTTATTTTACCTTGTTATGTTCAGTGGCTATCATCTTAGTTTGTTTAGTGTTATGTTTTGATTGATGTTTATTGTTACGTAGACTGGTCACGGTTTAAACATACACTTTTACATGTCTTTCCGCCAACCTTGCGTTCCGCCTCTCTCTCTCTCTCTCTCTCTCTCTCTCTCTGTCATTCACACCCTAATTGTTTCTATTTGTCTATTTACTAAAACTACTAACGCTAGATCAGGATTGGGTAGAACTAACAAACTAATCATGTGTTCATGTTGCCTTAGGTTTCTCGTGCATGTCATTTACTAATGCTAGGGCAGGATAGGTTTATTACTAACGATTACTAATTACCTTGTTAAACTTGTCATCCATCGCACCTGTTTTCTATTTCCTTGCTGCGCTCTAACTAATTGTCTACACCTGCATTTATATCCCAGTCGCGCTACTGCTCATTGCGAAATTGTCCGCCTCTTGTTCGTCAAAGCAACTCTTGAGCATTTACTGTCATAGATTCCACGTTACGATCCAAGCCTGTTTACCGACCATGTTTGGCTGGATCTATGTGTATGGACTTTGCTTGTTTTGACTACGCTCCTGGGATTCGTCCCGAATAAAGCCCTGACGGGACTTTATCCTACTATTGTTTCTGAGTCGTGCATTTTGGGTCCAACCCCCACGCACCCGTCTCAAATAATGCACAGGTAGCATTTATTTTGGGTGCAGTATAGTTATGGAAGCCAGTTTATCAAGGACAGTTTTTCACCTGCAAATCCATCATCCCTCAGCAAGAGGTCGATAGAGCCTTTATATCAGTTAAATATGGCATTGCCCCTCCCCAGTAATCTATATAAAATTCCAGTAATTAAGCAGAGACAATGACTGACTGCTCCCACACTGTTATGTGCTGCTTTAAGTGCATAGAGCTGCAGACATGCAAAGGAGATCTTTATAGCATTGAGCCAGTGATGTTTTTTCCCCCCGAAGCCAGTGGTTCTCAAACTGTGGTAAGCAGAGCTCCTTCTTGTAGTACGTGAGAGGGAGCCTCTATAATTTATCTTCGAATTCAAACATAAAAAATATAATTAAAATACAATTGAAAAGTAGTTTTCAATTGTAGTAGTAGGCCTAAAGACAGCTAAGGTTAGCAGAAAATGGTGATGTGTTAGTGAATGTGATCAGGGTTATCACAGTTTTGGATTCACTTGAAGCATGCGTTTCATGGCACCAGGACCTAGACAGGCTTCCACAGTGTAGTAGCTAATTAAATTCACGAGGTTGCCCCTGAGATGCAATGGACACATTGTAGCACTCATAGCAAAGCCCTGTCCATGAAGACAATACCTTCATTTCAGACGGTGGACTCTAATCTAGCTGTAAAATTTATGAATTCCATCAAGGCACGACCAATGCATTCCCATCTTGGGAATGAGAAACCCGTTCAGCACCCAAGTCACTGAAATGTCCGTGGATTTCACAACCAGGGGTAGAGTCAGGGTAGAAGCCAGGGTCCTCCTGGCTACCCCCCTGGCTCCCTGAAATCTGACTGGCCACCGCAAATTTCCATCACATAACTGATTGATGAGAATGATTGCACTCACCCCCACCAGGAAGTAAACCGTTGAGGTTCATTCAGTGTGTGTTTAAGTAGCCCGCAAATTGCATCCAGTGGCAACGGATTCAATGTTTAGAAAGTATGTTTTTTTTTTTTTTTTTATGCTTAAGTTGTGGTTGGAAGGTCGAAGCATTCTTATCAGCCAGTTACTGTCATATTTGCGGTACCTCGAACGATGTGGATAAATTAATTTCAGTGAAACAAATTTAAGGGTTGGTGAGAACGGGGTAGGGATTTTAAAAGGAACTGTACTGACACTCCCAAATGAACTGATACTGCACTGACTATGGTATAAACTGCTGACTATCCAGTAGGCTACTGGTGAACTGAAATCAATAAGAGAATCAGTAAACCTCTGTATAAGGGCTCTCCTCACAGGTGACATTCAACTGTGGATAAAAAAAAATTCTACTTAGTTTCCAATAATTTTACCATTTGAAAGGGCAAAATAGTCCACTTACTGTATATCACGGAATGATTAGAACTTCAGAGCATACACGGTGACATGGGGTAACCTATTTCCTTGTCTTCTAATACATATTCAAACCTTCGCTGGAGTGACTTTACGGTAGCATATGCCAGAAAACTAACTATGGAAGGGAAAATACAAAAAGTTTATATGAGGTAATTATATGAGATGATTTTACTTGTGTTTATGATTGAAACTGAACTACGAGTAGTGAACTGAAAGTGCTTGTGCTTGTGGAATATTTGTGCGCTTGCTCAACTGACCAAATCAGTGAATGACTCACATAGTCAGTGAAAAGAATCTTTGTACTGAACTGGCTTTGTTCACAAGCAGGTGCACTCTTCTTATTGAGTATGCAAGCTGGCCATAGCCATTCAACCGGAATGGAAGGGATCATAATTAAAAGACAACCCAAATAAACAAAAAACAAAAAACAAAAAAAGCATAACAGCAGCTGCCGAATGCCAGGCATCCAATTTTCTGTAATTAGCTCCATGAATGTGAGCAATCGACAATTTTGAGAAAGTTATTTATTTGCTCAGTGACACCAGGACAGGGAGTGTGCTCCCTTACATCTTTTTGCAAGCATCTTTTTAGTTGCAGTGATACCAGCCTATATATATTTTTGAGGTAGAGATAAATGAAATTACAAATTGTCATTCAAAATGTGTACTCTGGGACAGCATGGAATATCTCTGTAACAATATTGGATAAAGTTGTTGGCACTTGGCTTTAAAACTGATTTGCAGTGGGGCAATCCCAAGTCTTTTAGACTGTTCCCTTGAGTTTTGTTGCATGCTTTGAACATGTTGCTTGCATTATTCAAAACAACTGGAGTTACATTATTGAAGTCAACCTCAAATTTCATGCTCTCCACAACGGTCAGTAGGCAAATGTTAACTAACCTAGCGACGGTATTCTCACATGAACATTAGTCCACAAGCTAATCTTAATGAACTGCTGATTGCTATAATGTTTATGTTCATTTTCAATTTCAAGTAATGTAAATAATGGAGAATGGAGCCCACTTGTTCAAAGGGAGTCCACACAAGTGTTTCCTTGATTTTCGTAGATGTTGGAGACTCATGTGATGAGGCAGTCAACTCTGGTGGTGTCTTATTTCTGATTATTTTTATATAAAGCGATGTCTGCTGCACCATAATGATGAATTAAGTAGCACAGGATTTTTCTAAAACAAGGAGGGGACAGACAAGCTGACACGGAGAGATCTTGAAAGTCCGGATTGCACCGTTTTATTCAACTTATAAATAAACACGAAGGTCTTCGCCCATCGCCCTCATGTGATCGCGGGTCAAAACCAACAAAAATAATAAATGCAAAACCAAACTAGCTTTTGCTCTTCTGCTTGTCAGCTCCATTTCTCTCGCACAACAGCTTTCTTGTCCGTGGGTCCCTAGTCTTCTGCTGCAGAAAAGAACACATTTAACAGCATGGACTAATTCAAAGCGTAATCCAGGCATGTGCCTACTTCACCAGTAGGCGTGGTCCTCAGATTGCCTGACTTCTTTTCCGCAAACTGTGCCTTTGCCACAACAAGTTTTAACCAAGAACTGTACTCCGAGCTGTGGCCTGACATAAAGTAAAGGGCTGTTTACTGCATGCATAATATTAGCTGAATAAATGTTATGTTTTATTAATGCATTCATTTTTAAAAAGGGAGAGAACATTTAAATGTTCATGAAAATATTCTGAATACAGCAGTTTGAAATCTGCTGAAGAGTTGATCATGATATTGTGTTCTTTCTGAGGATGGAGAAAAGGTGTTCCATTTAGTGAGTGAATGGGAAAATAACGGTAGTGTTGTGGTACTCTTTCTCAGAATGGAAATTTCAGCTTTTAAACGCAAATTATTCTTTCTTTAACATTGTTTTATTTCATTCCTGCTGGTTGCTTTAAGCGAATAAGGGATATTCGAGTATAAATGCCATGAAATGACCTTTTGAATGCTCCTCATGTTTTAAACACTATTAAAGCAAAAGGCACAAGCACTGCTATAGGATTCAAATACCACTTTAATAATATGTCACTTGCAATGGACTGAGCCATTTACTAAATAGAAACCAGTTTTTCTGCAGAGTCACTAATGCCTCAGGTCACATA
Source organism: Conger conger (assembly GCF_963514075.1). Lineage (NCBI taxonomy): Eukaryota > Metazoa > Chordata > Actinopteri > Anguilliformes > Congridae > Conger > Conger conger. The sequence goes on along the minus strand of NC_083762.1, from coordinate 36,620,365 downwards.
CACTTCTATTTTTCTCCATTCTAAAACAGAATTTAGGAGTATTATGAACATGTTTTACAGCTCAATGCATTCAATTGCAATTAACAGTACAATGTGTGTCATGTTAATGGTTTGGCAAAAGAACATTTAGGAATATTTTTATTAACAACACACTTAACAGTACAGTATTGTGTACAACTTTACATCTAATATTTATCATTTTGTTTCTATATAATATATTTTCTATATAATTTTCGGCCATTTTCCGCAGGTAAGACCATAATTGGTACCATTGAAACCAGGTGTCCCCATGTTCAAATGACTCTATTTAATGATATATTTTCAGCTAATGGAGAGGCACTAGACCTCTGTAGGTATCCAGGGCTGCCTGTTTCTCAGAGTAAAATGAAACATTTGTGAGGAAAAGCTCTGGAACACATTCGTATGCATATTAACACACAAGACTGAGAAACAGTGAAACACCACTGGCTTCACCATTACAAAAGCATTTGTGTACTATATACTGCGCATATGCGTATATATATATATGTATATATGTGTATATATATATATGTATATATGTATATGTGTATATATATATGTATATATGTGTATATATGTATATATGTATATATGTGTATATATATATGTATATATGTATATATATGTATATATATATGTATATGTGTATGTATGTATATATATGTATGTATGTATATATATATGTATGTATGTATGTGTATGTATATATATGTATGTATATATGTGTAATCTGGTCACAACTATACTAAGAATTAACCATGAGCAAGAGCAAGGAGAAGTTTGGAAGTATCAAAATATAATTTATTAAACATTGATTTAATTACGGAATGTTTGAGAGCACAATAAAACTTCCCCACAGTTAACAAGGACTAACCCCAAACTTAAAACAATTGTTTTACTCTTCTGAGACAGAGCAAGGGGTTAAGCACAGCGTCGGTCAGAAACACCCCACACATAAAGGATCATCAGGTGCAAACAAAGAACCAAGTTCAAATCTTCACACAATGTGGCACTGCAAACATTAGCCCTGCTCTTCCTCCCAACATACATATATCCAGCGCTGGGTTAGCCTGGCAAACAATCGGGAAGGTTGACAAACAAAACAAACAAACAAATATACAAAGCTGCTAACCAGCGCCGCCACAGGCCAGAGTGCTAAGTGAACACAGGCTGATCAATTAATCAGCATTATCATGGGCGCTGGCTAGCAAAAAGGATTAAACACTCGCAAAATCAAACAAAAGAAACATGAAAAAGAACACCAGAGGAACAGCGATTGCCACACACTTCCACTCTGCTGTTGTCCTCTCAATGAAAAACATCCCCAGCAGTCTCCCAGGAAACAGTACCCGCTCATACCTCCATACCAGGAGAACAATCAGCAGCTTCCTTCCACTGGCTGCACACACACGTTGTGAGAAGCATGGGACAGGTGCTGAAAATCAGTGGCCTTCAATAAACTTTCCCTTATATATTTCCCACATATAGAGAGGAACCCGTTTCAAACATGAGCCATCTAGTGGCTAGTTAGTGTAACTTCCTAACTCAGCACCCCACTGCCACATATAAATATTAGCTTCTGGCGACATTTTGCTATTGTACTGCACTATTGACTGTTTGCAGCAGAATGTATGATATTTACTGTACAGGTGCATGTGCCTATCATAAATTGTATCGCTTGAACAATTATAACATGAAAACTCTTGTAAGGAACTAAAATAAACATAGAAATTATATGAAATGCAAATTATAATACTCAACACATTGAAATTGTTTGCAGACTTCATATCATCTGATTTCAAGGATTGTAGTTCTCAAGTGGTTTTAAAAGGCACATAGGACATGGGTCACAATATAACAACTTGAAAATGTGCCCAAGAGGCAGATTTATGAATGCCCAACCAAAGACTTTCCTTTGTTTCCTCTATGATAAAAACACACTTGGGGCCGCATTTTCCAGAATCAACTTCGCATGGCACTTTGGTGCAGTCACTGGTGAGGTGCATGGCACACTGGGTGTGGCTTTTCAATTTAGCCATTTTCAGCGCAGCGAAGGTCACACACATCAAGGTGCATGGCACAGGTGTTAAATTGCCTGGATTATGCTGATTAAATTATCAGTGGATTTGGTATACCTTGATTAATTCATAGCCAATCAAAAGGAATCTTATCACCGTTTAAGATCCATGCATATTGCGCAGCTTCTATTGGCAATTTCTGTAGTCTCAACGAATACAATGGAAAATGAAAAGGCAGATGTTTCTATCACAGTTATTTTGCAGCAGGTGCAGACTTGTGCTGACTTTTTATTTATTTTTATTGAGCTCTAACGAATCTCAGAAAGAGAAATCGGTTTGTATTTGTACACATTTTCTTCTGTAGGAATTTCAAAAAAGCATCGCCTAAACATGTATTATGGGCCTCTTTTAATTTCCCATTAAACCTATAGCTCAATAGTATAAACACGCTATTCTATAACTAAATGCTAGTAAATGGTTGGCATTTATATAGCGCCTTTATCCAAAGCGCTGTACAATTGATGCTTCTCATTCACCCATTCATACACACACTCACACACCGACGGCGATTGGCTGCCATGCAAGGCACCGACCAGCTCGTCAGGAGCATTTGGGGGTTAGGTGTCTTGCTCAGGGACACTTCGACACAGCCCGGGCGGGGGATCAAACCGGCAACCCTCAAACTGCCAGACAACTGCTCTTACTGCCTGAGCCATGTCAACCCCAACTAAGAAATAATGGCAATTTATCTTATTTTACTAAACAAAATAAACCCAAGAGAGATCATAACAAGCCATTCGCAGCAGTGAATGACTCTATCTGAACTGTTGCTCAAACAAAATAAAAGTACAATTAAATAATTAATTCATATGAATGATATGGCTTACTAAACTGAATGGTGTCTATCGACGCCTCTAGCAGTGTGACACTCCTCTCCTGAGTCCACAACTTAAGTCACTCTTCTCTCAAGGAACCTGCAGCAGGACCTTAAAAAGGCAAAGCTCCTCCCCCTTGACAATACCAAAAACTAACAATTAAATTAGCTTCACAAAACTAAAAATAATAATTGTAATTTTAACATAAGCAATACATTACATGGACTATTATACATCACTCTGTCAAACATACATTTTTGCAGGCAAACTATTGCACCCCTCCCAGAACACCAAAATAGATGGGTTTTCCTATTTCCAAAGTGCGGGGCTCCCCCCTATATCTACAGACTTGGTACAGTCGCCTCTGTTACAAAGTGCAGTGGACGAAGTTCTGCATGTAAGTGTACATGCTATTTACTGTAACAAAAATAAATAAACTGCCTATACTTTGGAACTAGTCTTATTCGTTTGACAAACATGTTTGCCCGTTTGCATTTGCTGGTATCTTTAAACTTGCTGGTTTTCTTGGTACAGTTAATACCAATTGAGCATCATTTGAATGCCACAGCATACCTAAGCATTGTTGCTGACTATATGTATCCCTTATGGCCACAGCCTACACTTTTTCATATGGATTCTTCAGCGCATGCATCATCTCATGTTGGTTACAAGGAAATGGCGATCACTTCAGTTTACTCCAATGGCCTGCTCAGTCCTCAGATCTCAATCCAATAGAGCACTTTAATAGATAGCTGTACCTTATAAATTGCGAATGGGAACTTCAATCAATTGTTCTTCCAGGTGTAAGTAAGCTGTTGTCAGAGACCACGGATCTGCAGTTTCAAGGGCAAACAGCACAGATCCACTCAAATGAGGAAAATGATATAAGATGATAAAATGCCTGAAAACAATATCAAAGCACACTAAACATCAATAAACAATTTCTATCTGTTCTCCTTTTTTTATTCAGAGCTCTGCACCTGAATCTTCTTATCTGAGTGTAATGGTATTCTAGGCTGCACATTGCACTTTTTAAGTTTTCAAACATTAACTACTGAGAGTATTATTATTAGCAATATTTTCAGATTTTGGCACCAGGTCCCTTCGCAACTATTCACTTAGCGAGTCTGTCAAGTGGCTTTCAAGGTTGAGCTGAATCTGCCTGGGTCCCGCTGGTGATATCACTAGACTTATTTGTTAGATTTTCTTGTAGTCATCCAAAATGTATCTCCAGAGAGGAGCCATCACTCTTGTTAAGAAAACAATTAGAGAGAAAACGGGGCCTCGATGATTTCTGTGTCAATTGGGAGCATGGCAGAATGAAATGTTGAATTTAGTAATTGACTGGATATAAATCTGGCTGAATGAGAAGCTGTTTAATCATTATTAATGTCAGTTGCATTTGTTAACATCTTTGCTTGGATCTTGAATAAAGACAGACTGGGAAGACACGTGCTAATGACTTGAGAAAGAAGGCCTGCAGATCGGCTGCAGTCCTTTGTTTTTGTGTGCTTTTGAGGATCTATTTGTCTCTATATGATTAAATAAATGAATCTGTCTGTTTACAAGCCTCAACAAATGGCAGGCGTAGGGCCATCGGTGTTTACACTGAAGAGGTAAGGCTCACATGCTTAGCATAATTTATTTTTTAAATATTTCATTCCCAGAATCTTTCCACATTTTCCCAACCCCCAAACTTATTGATCTCCCACAAGCAACCTTTCATGACAAGAGTTGACGGCAGACATGTGACTCATGTGACAGCTATTTTTGCTCATTTCCACATTGCAGATGCACTACCCATGCCGCTGGAGGAGAATGAGCTCAGCGTATTCACGTTGTGTGTCTGCAGGCACCTGATTTGATCAGGATTTGCTTTTGTGCTTTGGATTATTGTCTTGTTACATAACCCAATTACGCTTCAGCTTATGGTTTTCACTATCTATCAGTTGATGCCCCCTGTCCAGCACCTTGGTATAGGCTATCCCAGGGAGGCAAAGGAGTGTGATTGCCCAGTAATTGTCCCTATTCTTAAAGATAGGGGCCGTCTTCCTGGACTTCCACTTCAGAGGCATTGTTCCCAACCTTCATGCTACAATGAAGCTGTGTGTGAACCAGGATAATCCAATAACATCCAGAGCCTTCAACATTTCTGGATGGATCTCTACCCACCCCAGGGACTTATTTCACTGAGATGGGTTCTGATCCCCCCAGACTGTTCCAGCTCTGCCTCCTGAACGTAGGATTTAGGAATTCCTCAAATCATTCTCCTGACAATATGCCTTGTTGAGGTAACCATTTCACTGTCCTTACTAAGAACAGCCTGATCGGTGTCCTGCTTTCCCTTACTGAGATGCCAAATGGTTTTCTGGAACCAGCGTTTCCTCCCTGCGATCCGGTCACATTGAGGTGACCACTGTAGTAAACTCCAACTTAGTGGCCACCGGCCAGGGATTTGTGAGTATCCCTGCTCCCGCTAGTGAGTGGCCACCAGCCAGGTACTCATGAGTATCCCTGCTCCACCCTGTCTCACCCTGGACAACTCCTGAGTAGTAGGGTGACCACCCCATATCAGGTAGTTTGGTTTATCCAGTTGGTACCTCTTAACCTTATGCATTGGGTTAGCGCGGGGCTTGCACAGTAGTAGTTTAACTGTAACTAGACGTCACGCCAGGAAAGTACTGTAAACTCTGCGGACGTTCCCTGTGGAGAATACCAATACCAATTTATAAATAGCTTATAATATGATATGCCGGAAGAGCTCAAGAGCTCATACATATCTGCCACATGCATTAAGTGGATTACTTTATTTTGAACAAACAAATTCAATTTATGGTGCTTAATAAATCATTATAATTGACTATACCACCATTTTCACACTGCTTTTATAATGCACCATAGCCTCTTGTGCAGGGGTATACATTATACCCTTTGGTCATAGCAATGATTTATAAAACATTATAAAGGCTGTTATAATTACCTAGGAGATCTTATGAGTGCCAGTCAGCCCAGGTTGACTCACGTCACCCCACTCATCAGCCTCCACTGGCTTCCTATTGTCGCACGCATCTACTTCAAGGCCTCACTAGGAACACCAGGCGGTCGAGCTACACGTTCACACCTGTTTTCCGTTCTGGTTCCTCAAGTGGTGGAATGACTTGCCTACCACTGTCAGGACAGCAGAATCCCTCCCCATAATTTGATGCAGACTAAAAACACACCTTTTCAGACTTTACCTTAGTCCTCCCGCCAGATTTCCTCCCCGCCTTCCGATATCCTAAAAATCTTTTTTGAGGAATTGCTCTCATGATGACTGTTGCCTAGTTGTTTAGAACAGCTCTTCATGCGTGTTTTATATAGCATTATGGATTTGATGCTTTTAAACTGTGTTCTAAACCTATGCACTTGTAAGTAGCTTTGGATTAAAAGCATCTGCCAAATTACAAAAATGTAAATGCTTATAACAGCAATGATTATAAGTGCATCATGAGGCATAAATGCATCTATAAAGCATTGTATAATTGTTTGCATACTTTTTCACGGCACGTTATATAAAAAGCAAATATTACAATGTATCGTACAGTGTTAACTGTTTGTATTCTGATTTATTCATGATGTGATCAACAAGCCAATTCATGTAAATTATTTTTTCAGCAATCAGCAGCAATAAAAAAACAGTGGGGGGGTACAGCTGGTTCAAATATGACTGTTTATGTGCCTACCTACTTTCCTGTTCAACAATAGCTAATGTATTTCTTTCCATATGTGTTTGGCTGATAAAATAAGTGTGTCCACATATAGTATAATCAGTAAAAACTTTCAAGACAAATAACTACTGTCCTCAAAAGGTCTTGTTTTTCTAATGCTATAAATGTGAAAAAAAGTTATTGCAGAGTATGAGTTAACCCCTTAACTCTCACCGGCCCAGCCCAGGTTTTTTTTTCAATTTTAAAATGGTAAATATAGCACCTTTATCCAAAGCGTGGTACAATTGATGCTTCTCATTCACCCATTCATACTCACACTCACGGTGATTGGCTGCCAGGCAAGGCGTCGACCAGCTCGTCAGCATAATTTCGGGGTTAGGTGTCTTGCTCAGGGACACTTCGACACAGCCCGGGCTGGGGATCGAAACGGCAACCCTCCGACTGCCAGACGACTGCTCTTACTACCTGAGCCATGTCACCCCTGACAATTGAAGCAGGACATACCACTGCAAAGCGTTAAAACTCACAGTTCTATCGGTATAAAGTGTTTATTATAGGTATTACCATTGCTTTAGCGACTACAGGTCCTTATTTTGTAACATGTGGGTGGTAGTGTGGGGGGACCTCAGCTCTGACTTTTGGAAATCCACATACAAGAAATTAGGTAATATCAGTGTCCTTTTCACAACAAATATCCAGCAGACAAAATGCATTATAGTTTCTCATTCTAAAAATTTGCGCGTTGCCAAAAACAGCTCTTGACATTTTATTCCAAAAAAGGTTGATGTTTTACAATAAAAAATATATTTTTCAATGGCTACGTCTAAATAGAGGACTTCCAAGGAATCTCTCGTCTGAGTGAATATTTCTGAGGAAAACACCATTGACAACACAATAGAGTGTATTTTCAGTGATGTAACCCCATTTTATATTGGTGAGCATCTAAATACATTCTCAAAATATTTTATTTTTATTCAGTATGCTTATAAATAAGGAGCCAGCCTGATTTTGAATAATAAATAGCATGTGAATTTATGGAACATGTTTGACTTTATGGGCATTATTGGGTATTTTACAAAAACTTCAATCAATGGACCTCAATTAATATATTGGTATGCAAGATGGCATTATTGTACCTAGTTTTTATGATCTACTCAACCTGTTGCTGTCAGGATAGCTGCAAGGAGAGAGAGTTTGGGACAGAGAGGTGACAGGCGGGTGGAAGTGCAAACACTTTTTTGTATAGTTTAGTGAGCAAAATGCAGTATTTTACACCTCATAAGACCCATAATATCATTTAGTTTCCATGTGTCCTTTTGGAATCTCCAAATTTGAAAACTGCCAAGACATAGATTAGAAAAACAATGCAGAATGCTCATTTTTGGTGAGTGACATTTGAAAGGGGATTTGTCCAGTGTTGTGACTTGACTCCATTGTGGTTTTTTTCAAGCGCACCAGCCACAGCTACAATAATCTGTATTTGGTCAAAAACAAAATCTTTTCAGTGAGAGGAAAAAAAGCATTGAGCATCTGTAACTTTGTTTTAGTAATATTCTGAGTAATTCAGACTCTTGGAAAGCAACACCCAAAGGGTTACCTTTCAGAAGAGATCAAGATTATGACTGTAGGGGTTGAAGAATAGTAACCATTTTACTTTTGGTATGTCATTTTTAAGTTTATGTCAAGAAAAAGGGCGGTACTTAAGGGGTTAAAGCCTGGAGGCTACTGCTGGGACAGTGTTATTAAATGGCTCTGAAATGAATCAAACTTCTCTGTTTCTCACCATCAATAACAGTGTTTCCCTTATTGTCAGTATGTCTTATTGCAGTACAAAGATGAGTGATCATGAAAACAAATAAAATGTATTAATACATCTTAAGTTAAACAACACTAATGGGAAATAACTTTGTTTTACTTATTAACAGTGAATATGAAAAAGGCCTGATTAGAGCTCATGATCTGAGTTGTGGTTAAAGCTCCAGGTTAGACCCAACCAGCACACTCCCAAAGAAAACGGCATTAATCCAAAAAGGTTATTGCATTGCTATGTAAATGCCTGCTGTACACATTTACATTTGTGAGCCATGTGTTATCTGAAAGATAAAGTAAGAAAGTAAATGTGAACACGCATCATTTAGCAGCCTACTGGGACTTGGAGCCAGAGTTTGCAATATTAATTAGTTGAGTTTCATTATTTAGAGAAGCTAATTACTCCAAGAACATTGGTTTGGAGCTTATCTAGCAGGATAAGAAGTTAAATATCCTGATATTTCTGCTCAGGCTGCTCCGGGTAATTACAGTTACTGCAGTCAGAGGAATGTCAGCAAATTGATTTGGATTAAAAATCATTATCAATCTCCCATACATAAACATTCAGTGTAGCCTCCTGCTTTATGACCAACACAATGGCTGTAATTTTAATAAACAGGTTCAATAGCTTACAGTCAACAGTCTTAATGAAGCTACCACGCATATTGTCTTGTGTGTACGTGTTTCTGTGTGTCTATTTTGTATGATGTGTCCTATCATTCTACAATTCAGTCAGTGAATGTGACTTTCCTGCAGTTGAAAATGAGTTATTTCAGTATAGACAAAGGAGACATCCTTTATTTGTGTACTTTTAAAAAAAATGCAAGCTGCAGTAGGCTAATATCTTTATCTTCATTATGTGCCATTGTTTGTAACCTCTGGCTGAGAATACACACTCTCTACAATACATTTATTGCAGTCAAACATTAATAATGGCAAATGCCACATTTCAACAGTGTGTGGATGGCTGACTGTTAGTGACCTCTTGTCCTCCTCTATTCTTTGTTCATTCTACATCAAATTTATATTCTGGCCTTCTCATATGCAGAATAGTATTTAGAGTGCAGCAGAGTGAAGTTTTCTTCAAAGCCATTTCCGACATGGTGTAAGTGGTGCAGCGGCCACGGTTTGACATTATCTACAAATTACAACAAGACTGCATGATGAAAACTGACAGTTTTACACTGTTACTGAGTACCCAGCTAATGAGGTCCACGTAAATACTGGCTGGTTTTTGCCACTAATGCAGTTTCTATAAATGAATGAAAAGCAAAACAGTGTAGAGTAGTGTTTGCATTATTTATTTATTTCGATGTAATGGCCACACAGAGCATAAGGAAAGAGGGGAATGCATGGCAGTGGAACAGCAGAGTAGTTCACCTCCCCGTGGCCTGGGGTCTCACAGTCTTGGTGAAACGGGTTGTAGGCATACGTTGGAAGGAAAAAGGAGGATTTGTGTTGTTCAGATGCATGGATCAGTGAGTCCAGATCGAGAAGCAGCCAAGCAAAGGTAGTGTGGCGGAATCAAAACAGACTGCAGTGTGTCTGCGGGCTATGGCGAACCAGACACCTCGCAAGGTGTGAACAGATAGGAGGAACAATCTGAAGAGATGAGAAGGTGATTGGGAGGTAGTGCTTTGATACTGGGAGTTGACAGAAATGTAATAATGATAACTAAAAGAATGATTATCCGGAAAGCTATCCAAACGATGGTAACATAGAAAAAAATGGAACAGTACAATTTCTGTATGCTTACATATGAACATGCCCATGATAAAGTAGCCCTCTGCATAGGGTTAATCTATCATATTCATATTCATATTACTGTGCATCGGATGGTGCAGTGGGTAGCACTGCTGCCTCACAGCAAGGAGGTCCTGGGTTCGAATCTCCGTCGGCCGGGGCCTCTCAGTGCGGAGTTTGCATGTTCTCCCCGTGTCTGCGTGGGTTTCCTCCTGGTAACAATCAGGTTGATATGCACTCAGTTGTATACAAGGTTGAACAACAGACTTATCAGGAAGTTGTAAGATAAGGGCTATCACAGCAGGCTATGCAGTGCTATGGGCTTGAAATAAAACAGCCCTGATAAACACATGAGCAAAACTGACCTGATCTGTTGTACTTGTTGCACTTTTTTGGCCATGTACAGCATATGCAGCCATTATGGAGTTTTGCAGTGCATTGAATCATTTTGGATTATGTTGTATCAGTATGAGAATTATATTTATATTTCATCTGGGACCCAGTAGCATAGTCATACGGGATTGCTGAACTGATCAGAATGCGGTTGGTCTGAGTGGTCTCTCATTCTGGAGAGTTTTGCCAATGTACCTGAAAATAACCACCTCACTGCTGTTTGGACTGACCATGCTGAACTGTGCCAAGCACTCTGCCACTCAGCATGCCAACTGGTTGACCCTCATGACACGCTGAGAGGCTGAAGAGCCATTACAGTTTGTACACTAAAGTTGCATCTTTATTTCTTAAGCTTGCTGCACTTCCAACCTCAGAGAAGCAGAGCATCATTATATGTGGCTTATACACTCCCTCCTCCTGTCTTTTAATTGATTCAGATCCATTAAGTTTTGTCTTCTTGGTCTGTGGGGATAGAAAATGGGATCGACTATTATTCAGAGGTTAATGTTGATGGAAACATTTTGCGTTTGAGGTTCTAATGTTTTCGTTGTTTTCGTTGCCTACACAATCAGAGTGCTACCTATGGCTGATCATTTTAACTGTACATTCTCTAGAGGCCCAGACCACATCAGATTTTCATAAAAGGGAGTTTCCATGTACTGCTGTGTTAGTCCACCTCGAGCAAAGACAGCAAGATGTCAACCATAATTTCTGATGAGCATAGTCAGAGGCATCCACGAACAGAGTCAGAATCTTCTGTTTCCCTGTCCTGCCAGCAAGGATGCGTTCCCAGCTTAGAGGAGTTTTCTGAGGATACCACCCTTCATGGCCTGTCACGGGTGGTCCGCGGGAGACTTTGCTCCATTAGACGCTGGCTGTGGACAATTGCCTTCTTAGGGTCAATCTCGCTCTTCCTATATCACACCTATGAACTGATCAAAGACTACCGGGAATACCATCACATCACCAAGGTGGACGAGAAGGCCTGCACGAACATGAAGTTCCCAGCGATCACAATGTGTAATATGAACAGAGCTCGCTTTACCAAACTGAACAACTGTGACCTCCAAAAGATTGGTTTGTGGCTGGGTCTTGATACTAATGAAACTTTCAATCTCACTGACCACTTTGACCCGGAGTACCATGAAGTCTTCAAAAAGTTGCTCGGACAACAAGCGAAGTGCCCGTGTCAAAGTACCTGGACTGATATCCATGAACGCTTAAGTCACAACATCAGGGACATGCTCAAGTCCTGTAATTTTCAGGGTAGACGTTGCTCTCATGAAGACTTCAATTCCGTAAGTAAATTAATTTCCTCCTTTGAACTCCAGCCTCACTATAGCTGAGTTGCAAACAAGATTTGCCAGGGAAGTGTACCATGTTTTGCAATAAGGAAAGATTTTCTGACAGGACAGGATATTTCTGATATTTTTGGCAGCTGAGAGATTAAAAGCAGACAGTTAATATTGTAGCTTTTGAAATGCTTTTTGAAGTTGCTTATTTCGCTTATTTTTATTTGCGACTTTAAAAGCATGTGCTAGTGAAATTGTGGCCTGAATACACACTCAGTGAGCACCTAGGTATTTATTAGATTTATTAATTTATTAGACTTTTACTGCTGTAGCCTATCCACAGAGTTATGACACATTGTGTGTTCAGAGATGCTCTTCTGCATACCACTGTTGTAATGCATGGTTATTTGCGTTACTGTCACCTTCCTGACAGCTTTGACCAGTCTGGCCCTTCTCCTCTGACCTCTCTCATTAACAAGGCATTTCTGTGTGCAGAACTGCTGCTCACTGGATGTTTTTTTTTTTTTTTTGCACCATTCATCATTCATTGCAAACTCTAGTGTGCGTGAAAATCCCAGGAGATCAGCAGTTTCTGAGATAGTCAAACCACCCTGTCTGCCACCAAAAAATCATTCCACGGTCAAAGTCACTAAGATGACATTTTTCTCCATTCTGATGGTTGATGTGAACATTAACTGAAGCTCCTGACCCGCATCTACATGATTGTATGCATTCCACCGCTGCCACACAATTGGCTGATTAGATAATCGCGTGAATAAGTAGGTTTAATAAAGTTCCTAATAAAGTGCTTGTGAGTTTATGTCCCAAAATAAGGTGTGTTGCTTCAGTGATAATTCTGCTTTATGCTGTACAGTATTACTGTAACAAGCTGGCTGACCTCACTGTCTGTCTCCACTGTCTTCTTGGACAGCATGGGCAGACCTGACCCTTGATTGCCTTCAGGCTTACTCATTGTTTTTTGGTGTCTGCTGGCTAGACTACTTTGTTCTGATACTCTCCTGCTGCAATGGTATTCTTTGCTTGTCAGTGTGTATGACTGCTGGGTCACACATTGTCCACAATTTCATAGTCCTCCATGGAGTAGCAGCTCACATTTGTCCTGAACATCAGGGAATTCTATATCCTTCCTGCATATGTCTAGATTAAGTAGAACTTGTTATGTTGGTAACTGCCATTGGTATGAATGCTATGAGCATAAGAGCAAATGCTGATGCACATCAATCACTTGCAACAATGTTGCCAAATTTAATAACAGCAATAACTCACTCCAGGACGTGGTATATAGAAATTATCACAGCTACGGGGGTCACGGCCCTTAGCTGTGATAAAATTTCTATACATGACTGCCTGTCGTGAGTTATTGCTTAAACATGCTGAAAATGTTCTTCCAAGGCTGATTCGATGGGCATTAGTGCCTCTTCTGTACCAAGAGGTGCTACCAATTTTGCCATGTACATTTTGCCATGTACATTTTTTATGAGTTCCCATATAGAGCCAGTCAGTATGGTGTTACAATCACAGAACGAAGATTACCTTCATAACCAGACAGTTTGGTTACGTCTAGGCATGAACAGAATCCCCAAAAACGTTTTGGGTGGATGCGTGTGTTCGCATTTTAAGCTTATATTCCTCTGTTTTTCTTTGTTTTCCAGTACAATATAGGAAACAAACGCTGGACTCCTGCCTCTCCAGTCCCTATCTATTTCTCAGTCTATCAAATTATCGTTATTGGCATGATGTAGCAATGTGCATATTGTCAGAACATGAAAAATACAATAAAGATATAATAAATGTATACGAAATACAAACCGAATAAAGCATATTAAGCTGATTTGAATATTAGGCTACTGAATTTATGTGTCTGCTTTTATGTAATGTAATCATGTGAATTAGTTGCAACAGTAAAGGTATCATTGAACTACAGTACAATTAACAGTTGGTTGGCCTCTCTCTTTGTGTGCTGAGTACATTAAGGACCATAATGTATAATAACAATGTGAAAGGTCAAATTAATTCAGAAAAGATTATGAGTAAATTAATAACAAAAAAAATGATTGCAGTTGAAAAAATAATGACCTTATAGTGTGGGTTTTGGGTAGATTAGAGCAGTGGTTCCCAACCTTGTTCCTGGGGGACCTCGATGTATGCTGGTTTTTGTTCTAAAACAAGGTCATAAACCTTCATAACCAGACAGTTTCCACACCTTTTACATGACCGCATGGTGATTGCCAACACATGCATATGAGAATTAGTGAATACCACTAGATCGAGAACAGCCACTGTGAGACGGGTGCATGGGGGTTGGACCCAAAATCCATCCATCCATCCATCCATCGTCACCCGCTTATCCGGAGTCGGGTCGCGGGGGCAGTAGGCAAAGCCGGGTATTCCAGGCGTCCCTCTCCCCAGCAGCGCATTCTAGCTCCTCCTGGGGGATCCCGAGGCGTTCCCTGGCCAGGAGAGATATATAATCTCTCCAGCGGGCTCTGGGTCTCCCTCGGGGTCTCCGCCCAGTTGGACGAGCCCGGAAAACCTCCAAAGGGAGGCGCCCGGGAGGCATCCTGACGAGATGCCCGAACCACCTCAATTGGCTCCTTTCGATGCGAAGGAGCAGCGGCTCTACTCCGAGCTCCCTCCGGATGTCCGAGCTCCTCACCCTATCTCTAAGGCTGAGCCCGGCCACCCTACGGAGGAAGCTCATTTCGGCCGCTTGTATACGCGATCTCGTTCTTTCGGTCACTACCCAAAGCTCGTGACCATAGGTGAGGGTTGGGACGTAGATCGACCAGTAAATCGAGAGCTTCGCCTTCCGGCTCAGCTCCTTCTTCACCACAACGGTCCGGTGCAACGCCCGCATTACTGCTGACACTGCACCGATCCGCCTGTCGATCTCACGCTCCCTTCTACCCTCACTCGTGAACAAGACCCCGAGATACTTGAACTCCTTCACTTGGGGCAAAGACTCGTTCCCAACCCGGAGGGAGCAATCCACCGTTTTCCGGCAGAGAACCATGGCCTCGGACTTGGAGGTGCTGACTCTCATCCCGGCCGCTTCACACTCGGCTGCAAACCGCTCCAGTGCGTGCTGAAGGTCACGGTCCGATGAAGCCAGCAGAACCACATCATCCGCAAAAAGCAGAGATGCGATTCTGAGGTCACCAAACCGGACACTCTCCTCACCTCGGCTGCGCCTTGAGATCCTGTCCATGAATACCACAAACAGGACCGGTGACAAGGGGCAACCTTGGCGGAGTCCAACACCCACCGGAAACGTGCTTGACTTTGTGCCGAGAATGCGGACACAGCTCTCACTTTGGTTATACAGGGACCTGATGGCTCGTAACAACGGCCCCGGTACCCCGTACTCCCGCAGTACACCCCACAGGGTTCCCCGGGGGACACGGTCGAAAGCCTTCTCCAAGTCCACAAAGCACATGTGGACTGGATGGGCAAACTCCCATGACCCCGCCAGCAACCCTGCCAAGGTAAAGAGCTGGTCCACTGTTCCACGGCCAGGACGGAAGCCACATTGCTCCTCCTGAATCCGAGGTTCGACCGTCGGTCGGAGCCTCCTTTCCAGTACCCTAGAGTAAGCTTTCCCAGGGAGGCTGAGGAGTGTGATACCCCGGTAATTGGAGCACACCCTCCGGTCCCCCTTCTTGAAAATGGGGACCACCACCCCGGTCTGCCACTCTACAGGTACTGTCCCCGATCTCCACGCGACACTGAAGAGGCGTGTCAGCCAAGACAGCCCAACAATGTCCAGAGCCTTCAGCATCTCAGGGCGAATCTCATCTACACCCGGCGACTTGCCACTGAGGAGCTTTTTGACTACCTCAGCAACTTCCGCCAGGGATATAGGTGCAGATTCCCCCGAGTCTTCAGGCTCTGCCTCTTCCACAGAGGACGTGTTGTTCGGGTTCAGGAGCTCCTCGAAGTGCTCTTTCCACCGCCCGACAATATCCCCAGTCCGGGTCAGCAGTTCTCCTCCCCTGCTGAAAACAGCCTGAGACAAGCCCTGCTTTCCCTTTCTGAGTCGTCGGATGGTTTGCCAGAACTTCCTCGAGGCCAACCGAAAGTCCTTCTCCATAGCCTCCCCGAACTCCTCCCATACCCGGGTTTTTGCTTCAGCGACTGCCGAAGCTGCAGCCCTTCTGGTCACCCGGTACCTGTCTGCTGCTTCAGGGGACCCCCGGGCCAGCCAAGCCCGAAAGGCCTCCTTCTTCAGCTTGACGGCCTCCCTCACCGCTGGTGTCCACCAGCGGGTTCTTGGGTTGCCGCCCCGACAGGCACCGATGACCTTCTGGCCACAGCTCCTGCTTGCCGCCTCTGCAATGGAGGCTTTGAACATGGCCCACTCGGACTCCATGTCCCCAGCTTCCCCCGGGATGCGTGAGAAGTTCTTCCGGAGGTGGGAGTTGAAGACCTCGCGAACAGGGGCCTCCGCCAGACGTTCCCAGTTCACCCTCACTACACGTTTGGGTTTACCGGGTCTGTCAGGCAGCCTCCCCGGCCACTTGATCCAACTCACCACCAGGTGGTGATCAGTTGACAGCTCTGCTCCTCTCTTCACCCGAGTGTCCAAGACATACGGCCGCAGGTCTGATGATACGACCACAAAGTCGATCATCGATCTTTGGCCTAAGGTGCTCTGGTACCAAGTACACTTATGAGCTACCCTATGCTCGAACATGGTGTTTGTTATCGACAATCCATGGCCAGCACAGAAGTCCAATAACAAAACACCGCTTGGGTTCAGATCAGGCAGGCCGTTCCTCCCAATCACCCCCCTCCAGGTTTCTCCGTCATTGCCCACGTGAGCGTTGAAGTCGCCCAGCAGAACTATGGAGTCTCCGGGTGCCACCCTTTCCAGGATGCCACCCAGTGACTCCAAGAAGGCCGGATACTCTGAACTGCCATTTGGTGCATACGCACAAATGACAGTCAGAGCCTTCCCCCCAGCGACACGTAGTCGCAGAGAAGCGACCCTCTCGTTCCCCGGGTGGAACTCCAACACAGTGGCGCTCAGCCGGTGGCTTGTGAGTATCCCCACACCCGCCCGGCGCCTCTCACCTTGAGCAACTCCAGAAAAGAACAGAGTCCAGCCCCTCTCCAGGAGTTTGGTTCCGGAACCAGTACTGTGCGTGGAGGTGAGCCCAACTATATCTAGTTGGTACCGCTCCGCCTCCCGCACTAGCTCCGGTTCCTTCCCCACCAGAGAGGTGACGTTCCACGTCCCCAGAACCAGTCTGCGATGCCGAGGATCAGCACGCCCGGATCCCCGCCTTTGCCTACTGCCCGTTGGGCAAAGCACCCGACTCCGATGCCGACCCCAGCAGGTGGTGAGCCCACAGGGCGGCGACCCCACGTGACCAGTTCGGGCTGTGCCCGGCCGGGCCCCATGGGATAAGGCCCGGCCACCAGACGCTCGCCGACGAGCTCCCCTCCCGGGTCTGGCTCCAGCAGGGGGCCCCGGTTTCCCTTTTCCGGGCGAGGTAACTGGGTCTTTGTGTGGCCGTGTCATGGGAGTCTTTGACCCAAAATGCACGACTCAGAAACAATGGTTAGATAAAGCCCCGGCAGGGCTTTATTCGGGACGAATCCCAGGAGCGTAGTCAAAACAAGCAAAGTCCATACACGTAGATCCAGCAAAACAAACACTAAACAAACAAAAAGCATGGTGCCGAGGGAAGAGGCAATCTCGTAGTCGGTAGACGTGCAGGAAGGTCCGGTAACAGGAGAGCCGTCGGCAGGGCAGAAGTACAGGCGGACGGCAGGCAGAGTCGTAGTCGAGGGCGATGCGGAAGTCGAAACCATGAAACAATCAGCGAGGCAAAGGTACAAAACGGTAGGCGAAGACGTGGTCAAAACACAAACAATGGTCAACGAAACAGAAATCAATAAACGATGGTCGGTAAAACAGGCTTGGATCTTAACGTGACTCAATCAGCAATAATGCTCAAGAGTTGCGTAGTAAACTAGAGGCAGACAATTTCACAGTGAACAGTAGCGCAACTGGGATATAAATGCAGGTGTAGACAGGTGTAGAGAATTAGTTAGAGCGTAGCAAGGAAATGGAAAACAGGTGTGATGGATGACAAGTTTAACAAGGTAATTAGTAATCGTTAGTAATAAACCTATCCTGCCCTAGCATTAGTAAATGACATGCAATACAAGACTAAGACAAAATGAATAAACATAAAACATGGCGAGACAGACCTGAAACGTGACACACTGCCCCTTAAAAAGGGAGACCTGGTTCCAGTGCATGCTTGAAATCCCAAAGGGTGATCTACTGGTGCCATTACATCAAATTAACTTGGCTTCCTCCAAGGAGATACAAAGCTACACAATCATCTTTCTCTCACTCACAGCTCATGGCAATCATTGTGCTGCTATTGAAAGCAATATCAGGCGTATTTTCACTTGTTAAAGTATCATATTTTTAAACATGGCGATATTGTACCATTTAAATATTTTAGCACCGTGGTACTTTTTTTTAGTACTGGTATACCATGCAACCCTAGTACAGATAATACAGATACAGGGTAACTGCAAAACAAAATGAACCAAAATAAGTTATTTGGCAATATAACTCTGATTCTGTGTTGTATTTCCCTCTATTTTCTTGCAATAAAATATTGCTAAACATACAATAGCATGTTACGTAACCTTAATCTGAGTTATTCCAGTAACATTGTTCCGTGTTGGTACAGTTTATAGGTGTGTGATTCAATACTTTATTTGATCTTGTATAGAAAACTATGTGCATTATTATAATCATACATCATGGAAATGTAGCTTATTTAAAATGAATTGTTTGCCATTTTCATCAACATCTCGAATAAAAATAATAATAAAAAATCACCAAGCAAGAAGCAAATCTTGGAGGAATTAATCACAATTAATCTAATTGCATACTAATGCCAATTAAATTGCTCTGTGTTGTAGGTGTGTGACTACAGACACCACTGAGCATACTATATCTGTTAAGTATAACAATGAAACTTCCTGATTCAGAAGTGATCCTCATAAGTTGCTATTGCTGGCTCTATGCCAACTTGACCAGCTTGAAAATTGAGTTGGCCAAGCTGGTTATGAACTTGTCTAGCTGAATATGAGCTGTTCAAGCAACATGGCCAACTGGTCATAAAACTGGTCTAGCTGGGTATGAGCTGGTCAGGTCATTGGAGTGCCAGAAAATCACTGAAAACCACAGTCCTAGATAGTCAATCAAGGTTTGACATGTCGGAATGAAACCTCATCATGTAGATTTAGCCACATTAAGAATTAAAATATGGTGTAGTAGCTAGTGTAAGAGGAAACATTAGTAGCTAGTGTAAGTGGAAACATGCATAACAAAATGATCTTTATGATTTATGATATTTTTCAATGCCTGAATAATGTTGGGCATGCCTCACCTGAATGAGTCCAGGTACAGTTTTTTATTGTATGCATAAAAGCTGTAGTAGACTAAAACATTATGCTAGATTTCTACAAGTGGAGAACACAAGTGGAGTTGACCATGTCTTTGTGATTTTGTATGTAACAACATTTTATTTTTTTAAATTAGATTAATTAAATTAGACTAATTTTTAAGAGGCATTCTACATTTTCCCATGCTTTAATATCTTCCTGTGCTAAACTGAATTTAGTATGCATGAAAATGTGAGCCAAACAAAGGTTTTGTCATGAAAAGGCGAGCATTTCTTTTTTATTGGTCGGACCATATCTCAGTAAGGTGAGCAAAATAGACTTTGAGATTTGGTAACAGATGAATCTGGAGTGTTGTTGGACTTGTTGTGGTGAGTTTGAGTATTCATGTGTCCAGGAACTACAAATATCCTAATTTGTGCTGACAAACTATAGATCCGCTCATTCTGGATTGTGTTATTTTCAGCTTCACTGGCAAAACTATGTAAAACACTGATGTTTGTGGGAGGCAGCTCCCTGCTGTTTGGACTGACAATGCTGAACTGTGCCAAGCACTCTGCCACACAGCGTGCCAACTGATTGACCCTCATGACAATTACCTCCAGCTGAGAAGAGACAGAAGAGCCATTAGAGTTTGTACACAAAAGTTACTTCTTTATATCTGAAACTTTCTGCAGTTCCAACCTCAGATGCAGAGTGTCATTATATGTGGTTTGTGGACTTCTTCCTCATGTCTGTTAATTGATTCAGGTCCATTAAGTTTTTGTCTTGTTTTACTATGGGGACAGAAAAAGCAGTAGATGATTTCAGCGGTTAATGTGGCTGGAGACCTTTTGTGCTTGAGGTTCTTTATAGCTTCATGATAAAAATTGATACCTTTCACTGATACTTGTAACTGCACATTCTCTGTGTGCCCTGCCCACATCAAGTTTCCATAAAAGGGAGCTTCCATGTAGTGCTGTGTTAGTCCTCCTTGAGCAAAGACAGCAAGATGTCAACCATAATTTCTGATGAGCATAGTCAGAGGCATCCACGGACAGAGTCAGAATCTTCTGTTTCCCTGTCCCGCAAGCAAGGATGCGTTCCCAGCTTAGAGGAGTTTTCTGAGGATACCACCCTTCATGGCCTGTCACGGGTGGTCCGCGGGAGACTTTGCTCCATTAGACGCTGGCTGTGGATAATTGCCTTCTTAGGGTCAATCTCGCTCTTCCTCGTTCATTCCATTGACGTAATCTACGATTACCTTGATTACCCCCATGTCACTATGGTGGACGAGAAGGTCTGCAAAGAGTTGAATTTTCCCGCGGTGACACTGTGCAAAGGAAACCACGCTCACTTTACCAAACTTGGCAACTGCGATACTGGGCTGCAACTTGGTCGAGTGTCTGACCCAGGGAATTGCCTGAGGTTGCTCTATGAACACTCAACTCACAATATTAGTGACATGCTCAAGTCCTGTCGTTTTCAGGGTGAGAACTGCACTCATGAAGACTTCAAAACTGTAAGTAAATTCACTTCCTTCTTGTAACTCAAGTCTTGCTATTGTTGGTTGTTTCAAACCTGTGTGTATTATTGCCAAGGGAGCTGAAGGGTACATGATCTTCATCTACAGTATTAAGAAATAAAATGAGCAGTGCTTTGTAATAAAGAAGGATTTACTGACAGAGCAGGGTAATATTTTGATCTCGATACCTGAAAGATTAAATGGAGACTGCTTAATTAGCAAAAAATCTTTGGGTGTTATGTAAAAAATTATAAACAACAGATTTTCACTTTTGCTTACTACCTGTCTAATTGTAACCAGTAAATGAAAGACTGACCTTCCAGTATAACACGTTATTGTTTATCACATTGAAATTAGATAAATGTTTTTTTATTAAACTGAGTGTCATTCTTCCCTAACATCTGTTAAGCATTCAGAGTGTTTCTCCTATGTCATAATAATTGTAAGGCAGATATATCAAAATATGAATTTAGCAGGCAGAAGAAAGCTGTTGAGCAGTGGAATTATAGTGGGTTAACTATGGCAAATAGCACAGATTATGTTGCTACTCACAAGCTCACAATGACTTGTTCTTTTCATAATGCTTAGTGATGGGAACTCTCATTCAGTTTAGTGAGCTGCATCTTTTTGAATCCGTTTGTTCACAAGATTTGTTTGTTTGGCTCACTCGTTCGTTCACTTGTATTTCTAGAAAAGTATGTGCATGAGTCTCATATGTTCCTCAGTTTATTGTTCATTCTCAGCATTAACAAGGAGCCCCCGCATGGCTCCATCAGAATATCACCCAGTCTAGTTATGGAATTATGGATTTATAATTTCCTGTTCCGTTAATATACTATATTGTGTTAACTGCAACTAAATGCGTTTAATAAGCTATATATAATATAATCATAACCCCTTGTTAAGACAGCATTTGTTGACACCACTTGTTGCCCTGTTGTAGCCTAGCCTATTAATCCAAATAAAACTACCGCAATATTTTAATTTTTTGGATTGCAGCTGGACACTAAATTGTACATTTGTTTAATTATACTTTGCAGTACGGATGATACTGCACAAAAACCATCCAGTTATTTGCCTTAATAATAGTTTCATGACAGGTTTCAAAAGACCATGAGACATTGTGAAAATTGTTAAGACATACTTTACACATAAATTACACCATACTAGGGAAGGGGAAAATCACTGCATAGATTTATTTTGGTACATAGAAATATTGAATATGAATACTATTATAATATACACTCAGTGAGCATTTCATTAGGTAGACCTGTACCAGCCTGTAAATGGAAATATTTAATCAGACAATTATGTAGCAGCAACTAAATGCATAAAAGCATGTAGACATGGTCAAGAGGTTCAGCAGTTTTTCAGACCAAATGTCAGAATGAGGACGAAATGTGAAGAAAAGTGACTTGGAATGGTTATTGGTGCCTGACAGGGTGGTTTGAGTATCTCAGAAACTGCTGATCTCCTGGAATTTTCACGCACCACAGTCTCTAGAGTTTGCAGAGAAAAGTGCGAAAAACTAAAAACATCCAGTGAGCAGCAGTTCTGCAGACAGAAACGCCTTGTTAATCAGAGACGTCAGATGAGAATGGCAGGCCTGATTAAAGCTGACAGGAAGGGGACCGAAACGCAAATAACCACACAATACAACAGTGGTATGCAGAAGAGCATCTAAAATTGTCTAAAAAGTCTAAAAAATAAGTCTAATAATTCACTTAATAAAGTGATTGCTGGGTGTATATCTATGTTATTTTAAAGAAACATAAGTGGGTTAATACTGAATGGATATACATCACAGCTGAAATCTCTTCAAGTAACTGCATCCTGAGAAAAGATCTCTCAAAATACCCTTTTTATTAAAATGTCAGAAACATTATAATGTTCCCTGTGGGGAGGCTTACACAGACAGCTGCAGAAGAATGACATGACAACCTTCCATTTAGATCACTGTCAATATTAACTAAATGAAACATATCCAAAGCAGTATTCATAATTACTTCAAAGGAATTTTAACTAAGCTGACATCTGCATGTTTTGTGTATGCCTCTTAAAAGCTATGTCACAGTAATACTTTTGGACAGCCAGTCACCATTAGAAGCACATTCACTTTGCAATTTGGGGGTCCACATATCATATCAATTGAAAACAGAACAGTGAAGCTGGTATACAAATACGAGAACCTGCCTTCAGATGGTGATGCTGAATTAAGCTTGCATTCACTGCACAAGTGGAACTTTTATTGAGGTTACAGTATAGAGAAACATTGTACATTTTCTAATATTTTCCACAAAGCCCTTAGCTGGATTTTCTACAATGTCATGAACTGGACAATTTTATGAGTACAGATCAGGGTTGTCCAGCTGCAGTATTTAGAATGAGAAAAATCACTGGCTATAATAATGAATCTAAGCAGAAAATACAGTGTCGTGAAAAAGTATTTGCCCCCTTCCAGATTTCCTCTATTGCATATTTGTCACACTGAATGGTTTCATATATTTAGGCAAATGTAATATAAGATAAAGGCAACCTGTGTAAACACAAAACCCTTTTAAAAAAATTATTTCATTTATAAAATGAAATAAATGTGTGTTACAACTACAGCATGCAAAAAAGACTCCCTTTATCAAAATACCTAATACACGGGATGATGTTTGCTGTATGAAGGATTGTTTTTAGAGTCACAAGAATACTGGCTGTACCGATTCGAGTGATGTTTTTGCATTTTCCAACAATAAGTAGTGGTAAATTGCAAGTAAAATCTAAGGCTTGTTTTAGTGTGTAAATCATGTATGGCACCTTTGAATCACCACCTCCAATTATATTCCTGCCTACAAAAGATTGGGATTCATCAGTAGTATACATTCTCCAGTGGTTTATTATCAAAGCAAATCTCTGAAGTTAAGAAAGTTTTGCAACATTTCTGTGCAAAGTTTGACAAGCTTAAATGTGGTGGCTACGGATAGAGACTACCGAACCAGCCATATGATATGCTTTATTCGCTGGAGATTGTAATTGGTTTAGTTGCACAAAAATATAATCTGTGTGTCAAATCATTGGATGAAGTTGGATTTTTGATTTATTTATTGGTGCCAGATCCTGACAAAAACTGACAAACTGACCACAGACGGTAACATTTTTCTGTCTTTATATTTTATCCTGTAGGCCACTGCAATTTGTTGGGTCCCTTCTCAAAAACAAACCTATCAGGTACAAATTGATGCGTATACAGGGCATAAATGCTTCCTTTGTTTGGTCCTATTCATTTTGAGTGTTTAATGTATATGTCATTGATTTCTGGGGTTGCAGCCTTTCAGGTGACTTCAAGTTTAGTGTTTTATATTGGCCCAATTTGCCCAAAAAAAGGATGTTTTGAGATAGTGGACCATTTATGGTTGAAAGACTTACAGGAGCAGCCGCAGTGGGTACGCTGGTGGGGCAAAAGATTTTCCTTGGTCTCAACTTCTTTCAGTAATTTTCCTTGATTAGCAAGGCAGTGACTGAATCAGTAAATACTCAATGCCACCAGATATAACCAGTTCTTCTTAATCAGGCAATTTAGGGAGTAATAGCCTACAATTATTTTTGCATTGCAAAATTCTGCACAATTTATTAACATTATCTGTTGAGACGTGTAGACTTGTACTCATACTCATTCTCCCATCTCATACTTTAAAATCTGCACATTGCATATCTTTGAATATTTTGAACAAATCTTGAGGAGCACGTTTCATTATTGCTGGTTATGCTGAAAGCCAACATAGCAGTTAACAGAGAGGTCAGATTTGTACTTACTGTGTATACTTATGTCATCACTATTCCTCTACCATGCTGGATGTCATCATAATGCAGTTTTTGCTTTTGATGGTGTAGGCCCAGGATCATGCCTCATTTGGCTGACAATGCGAAGTAATACGCATGTTGTGAAATGACAGCAATAAATAAACAGCAAGTAACCATCTCATCAACAAGCAAATTATTTCTGGTTCTAACTTTCACGCAACACAAATACACGTACATGCACATACACAACCCTCTGTTCACAAAGGCACCATAAACCAGTGTAGGAGATCATAATTTTGTTTAGCTACATAACGCATTAGGATTTCATCCAAACTGAATATCTGTTTATTGTTAACTGAAAAAAAACAAAAAAACATTTAAGCAAAGGCTACATTAATTGATTCATAAAAATTTGTCAAAATGCTGCAGTAAAACAACTTCATTGTTTATTAGACTGAAGACTAAATGGCGAATCCATTCTGTGCTTTACTTAAACTCTTTTCTGTTCACTTCTCTGAGGAAGGCAGGGATGGTGGACTGCACTGTCACTGTATTTACAATCATCTCTTTTAAATGGAGATCTAAGAGCATAAAGGCAGATTAACTTCCCTTGGTGTAAATAACTTCTCCCTGATCTTTTCTTCACTTCCAATTGAATTGCCTGACAAGGCATTAAGTTGTGAAGACTTTATCTTCTGCCACTGTTTGAAGTTTAATTAAAAAGTCAGCTGCTTTTGTAGTTGAGGTTTCTGCACCGTGATATTGAAATATTTTGAATGATAACGTTCAACATATTAGGTTAAACTGAAATGGAACACCTTGCATGAATCTGGCAGCTGAATTACAAGTGTAGAAGATGAATTGTATAAAAAATAGACCGAATGTGAATGCAGGATATATTGTGGATTGTAAACGATTTAAAAAGTATTTCACAATGCCAAAAAAGGATTTGAAAATGCATTTATTTGGGATTATTTATTTAAAATGTATTCCATCCTGATTTACTAACTTCTGCTGTCCAAATAGTATTTTTCTATCAGCTACATAGAATCATAAAGGTTGACAAAATGGTTTCAAACAAATAACTTGTACATATAACTCCTTATCCATATTGCAGTATATACAGTGAAACCCCACGATACCATGCCCCACAATAACATACATTTGGATGATTAATTGGTTCTCTTTTTAAAAAAAATTTCTTTTGAACTCTTAAAGGAAAATGTCACTTCTAGGACATATTGTGCAAGGTTTTATGCACAATATGGTTATACTTGTCGTGTATGCTTTGTTTGTAATGATCAGTTCCCACACATTCCTTCAAACTTCTCTTCATAAGTCAGTCTCTGTGTATAAATTAAACATCATTCATATACTTCAGCTTTTTCTTATTCAAAATGGAATAAAGGAAGTAGATTTCTCACGTGTATGTATATTTTGAGTCTTACCTTATAATATGGGTGATAATGTGTGAACATTTTACCCCTCTATTTTCATACGGTAAGACTGACAGGAAGACTGGCTGAAAACAGGGAGCCTGTTATGAGAATCGATTGGAACCCGTCATAGACACAATGATGTCACAGGCTTTAATCATGGCACCACAGAAACAGGTCGGTGCACGGCAAACAGGGCAATACAGGAAAAGCAGTTTTGTAAGCGAGTCCAAGTAAAGGGTCAGAGTCCAAACAACCATGAGGAGGCAGGTGAAGTCAGGCGGAGGTCAAAGCCGGGTGATCATTCAGAGGGGAGCAGGAGAACAGTAGGCCTGAAGGGTAGGAGATCGGTATGGGAGGCAGGAGGGCTGGGGCAGGGCTGGACGAGACTCAGGAACAGAAACTCGGGAGACGGGTAAGGAGCAGCCAGGAATAAATGCTGGAAAGTTCAAGGACAAGCACCAATGCAGGGCACAAAACGATCTGGCACAGGACAAAGAAACAGATAGGATTATATACACCTCTAATGAAGAGACAAGAAACAGATGAAACAATTACACATATCAGTAGCGGGACATGTTACCGGGCAAAAGGGAAAACATAAAACGGAACATTAACATGGAGAATACATAGAAATGGGAAAAAAAAAAACACGGAAACAAACTATGGGGCAGAAACACAAGACGTGGCAGAGCCAGTGTAATTAAGAGAACACAGGGGTGGATATGTTGGCAGGGTAATGTGTGTGTGAGAACATAACAGTGTGCTGTCTTTGCTGGAGCAGGAAGGTCGATGACAAAAGTGTTCTTTATGAATATTGCCATGCCTGTGCAACTTACTAAACTTTTGGTTTCTTTATGTAGTATGGGGTTAAACAATGCAGGCCTTTTCATGGGGGATGAGATGCAAGATGCGGGATTGTCTTCTGTTGTGAAATGTATTAGAGAAAATGGTCAACAAATGATATTTTCTCAGTTAAATCAGTTGGGGGACTTTAATGATAAAAAAGAAGCAATTGATGTATAATATTAAATTCTTCCATTTTATAATACAGAGCCAACACATCATGGGTACCAATGCTTTTTATTCATGGCATGAACTTTTCAATCTTGGCATGAGAAAACAACCAATAATATCACACATCACAAAACTGCCAAATGTTAACTTTATACATCTAACAAACAAACTATAAACAACTAGCTTAACTATACAAATATACTGCAATATATACTCCTCTCTCCTCTAACCCCTTTCTTGACAGAGCGAAAGTGGGAGAATCTTTATAGCTGGACTGCCCACATTCTTGATCAGGTGTCTCCGGCTCTGACTGGTTTAGAACCATGATTCAAGTGTCTATGGAAAGTTAAGAGGATTAATTTTTCAATGGAACTCTCCGATTGGCTCTATGATTTTGTCAGCCAAAGTTACAGACTGATGCTATGCTTTGCTGGCATTAGTAGATGTATGTATACTCACCCATTTGAATGGACTGGCTTTGTTTATTCAAAAAAATGTGATAGTGTGACCATCAGCTCGGTAAGAATCTTAGCCTTTGAACGCATTTCGTAAGCCAAGGTCCCAGAAGATACCAAATGCCAGGTTGGTATCCTTTGAAGTTCAGGTATGAGCCTTGAGTCACATTTTCGTAGGTCAGTCTCGTGACTAAAGTAAGGCTTTGGAGAGAGAAAATGCTTGACCCTAGTCAGGTCTCGAGATTGGTAGGTTGCCAGAGTAGTGATAAAGAGAAAGACCATTGGGAGGACTGACAATGGTTGGTTATTGCAGGTGCCTGGTTCTCTGAGGTGGTTGCTTGGGCAATTTTTAATGTACTACAATGTATTTATAGCTAAAAATTGTCTTGCAAAAGACTTGCAAATTGACTGTCTCGGTACCAAAATGTAAAAATAACAAGCAAGAAGATATGAAATGAGAGAGTGTCTTTATAGTGGAAAATAAAAGAAGCCTTGCGTTGAATATGGGGCTTCTTTGGCCCACTACATTTGTAATGAATACATTCAGGACTTTCTCATGATTCCCATTACCAGCTCAGCAGGTATCCATGGCAACCCTAATACTACAGGTACAGCCAAATGGGTAGTGGTAATTTCTTCAAACGGATGCATACTTTTACTAAATTAACCTTTATCAAAACCTTGAGGCACATTAGTGTTCTGTTTCGGTTCCATAAGTCCAGTTCTACATAGTCATTGGGCATGGGGGGATAAGGATTGGGCCATGTCTTTTAGTTCATTTTCACACTGCAGTTCTATGTGTGTGCTACAAACGCTTTATAAGATCGAATGGAATATGGCTCTCTCTCTTTTATGTTTTTGCTGATTCCAACATTTAATTGTACAGCACTTTGGATAACGGTGTTATATATATGCCATTTACCATTTATTCAAGCCAATCAAAACAGCTCAATGACTTCTATCATATACATATATGGGTCACACTTTACAATAAGGTTCATGAATTGCCATTAACTAATGTAGTTGTTAACAAGAATTAATGATGGACAAATACATTAACTATACTTGAAATTAACTTTTCATTAGTTAATGCATTTGTTAACAAGCAACATATTTGTTACATCAATATTTATACATTAGCAAACCATCTAAGCACATTTATAAGCACATATCTGATTACAGCAAACTGGTGCATTCACAATGCAGATGTTCAAAGCATGATTACACAATTAGCACCAATCAGGTTCACTAATAAAGTTTTGTAAACAACTCATGTAGGGGAAAATTCACAGAACAAAATATCTCCCTCCTAAAAGCATGATAAACAATCACAAGTCAAAATCAGACTCCACCTTGATGAGCAGGCTGGTTCCTCCAAAACTAAAAATGTATCAGTATATCCGTATTAAAGTATGATATGTACCCTGTATAGTTTCAAACTGATTAACTGCTAAATTGTGCTAGAATTACACAGTGACCCATATGTAACCGGAGCGAGATATATCTGTACAGCTGGTTTCTCTGGGACTCTCGATGATTTATGCCAGAAGTGTATCTATATGCAAGTGATCTATATCACATGTACGCTGCTTGTTATCAAATCAAATGAACCTAGAACATTAATTGTAGCTGAGCTTATGAAAACGCAAGAAACCACAGTGAAAACTGTTGAAATGAGAGCAAAGAATGCAACGTACATTTACTCACTTAGAAGAGAATAATTCATCAAATGTTTAGTATGTCTGTATATTAGAAAAGAATATTAGAAGATAATATTAATAAAATGTTAGTATGTCTGTATATTTTCAAAGATTACTGCTGCTTAGTTCGTCTTGTAAAAGTGAAAGATACAGAGTGATGTGTATGGATGACGTGTGTGTTAGAGGAGGGGCATCCAGAACTTTATGAGGTCTGGTAGTTTTCCACTCTGCCAAGAGCAGGTGCGGGGTGAAGTGAGGACGGGGGGCGTCCTGAACTTTGTTAGTAGTTGGCAGAATGCCCTGAACTTTGTACAGAGCTTGCAGAGCATAAGGACCTTTGGCGATTTGCCACAATGACGTTGTGGGAGGAGCTTTGGGAGGAGTTAAGATAAGAACAGTGTGGGTGATTTGCCACAATGAGGTTTGAGGAGGGGTTGTAGGAGGAGTAACTGTGTATAAAATTGGTGTAAAAATGACAGTCGGGGATCAGTTCTGGAGAACTGATCCGGCTTTATGCGCTTCTGCGAATAAAGTCTGATTTTCCTGAAGAGCTTGCTGCCGTGGTGTCGTCTTTTCCCTCATGAAGATGTTTTTTGACAAATTGAAGATTTGGACTCTGTCGTTTCCTAGACACGACATTTACTTTAGAAAATAAATACATGCCAGGCATACAATGACTAAAAGGGAGGTTTGCACCACAATCAGTGCACTTACAAATACGATCATATACATACATGGCCGATGCCATCAACGCATTAAACTATCAACACTACCATGGAACATTACGAAGAGGGAGGTGTCCAGTGTGCTGGGTGGAAACAGCCAGTTACCATCACATATTTTAATGAATGACACAATCCATTCCTATCGTACAAGCTCACATCCCTAAAAATCAATAAATGCTATAATAAAAATGTCTCAAATAAAAAAGACACCACCATGGATGCTCACATGTTATTTCTGATATATTCGTTCTCATAGTTTAGATAAGCAATACACCGAACAGAATATATATAGTGCCTGATTAGCAATTCAATTTCTATTGGGACCATGAAGAGGAAATGACAGCAAATTGCGATGTGTAATAGCCCAACCATTCCTCACGCCATATCTGCCAACTAGTGCAACTACTACTGTAATGGCTGCCACAGGCATTATTTTTCAGCCTCATAATGGCTTCCTTGACTTTCATTTGTACAAGTCTGGTCCTCATGTTGCCAAACGCCAATATCAGACTCCAAAGGCAATCAAAAGCCTAGAATCAAGACTGGACACTTAAAGCTTTTTTATACCTGCACCAAGCAAGGGATTAAATACAGTACACCTGACATATGCAAAACAGCTGAGAAACCAACTGTCCAATTACTTTTGGTCCTCTGAAATGGGAAGACTGTATAAAAAGGGATGTTAATTTGTCATGGATCACCCGATATGACTGTATATGGCCTAAAGTCACAAGTGCAATTGTGATCGCATGACAAATTAGTTTATTGGTCCTTGTTTCCCAAAGCAATGAATTGAGCCCCACACATTATAAAACATTTCCTAGACCAATCCATGCTGGCCCATTCAGCACCTGGCTTGACACATGGTGAAACTTTCATTTGTGCAAATGTTGCATAGAACTTACTGTATATTGCAAGCAATTTGACAGTTACATTACATTACATTACATTACGTGGCATTTAGCAGACGCTCTTATCCAGAGCGACGTACAACAAAGTGCAAATCAATCACAAGAACAAGTGCAAAAGTAGACCTGAGAGGACAGTACAGTTCCGAGTCCTAGTGTAAACATACAGAAATTCAGAACCCTTGAAGAGTACAATCAACATTCAAACTAGCATACCACTGTTGGCAGCTAGAATACAACAACAGCCAATAAAAACAACAATACCTATACAAGTAACGATATCTATACATAAGTGCCATTACGGTCTAAGGCTAATCACAGTGATTGTGAGTTGGGGAGGGAAAGGTGTAGCCTGAAGAGATGGGTCTTCAGTCTGCGCTTGAAGGAGGTCAGAGACTCTGCCGTTCTGACATTCACCGGGAGGTCATTCCACCACCGTGGGACCAGGACAGACAGCAGTCGTGAGTGTGAAGTGCAGGTGTGGCGAGGGGGAGGCGCCAGACAGCACGAAGTGGCAGAACGGAGGGGTCTTGTTGGTGTATAGGTCTTGATAAGGGATTGAATATACACAGGGGCTGATCCTTTAACTGCCTGGTATGCGAGCACCAAAGTTTTAAATTTGATGCGAGCCATAACAGGCAGCCAGTGGAGGTTGCTGAGCAGGGGGGTGACATGTGAATGTCTGGGAACATTGAATACCAGACGGGCTGCAGCATTCTGGATGAATATACATGCTGAGATTGAAAAACCAATCAATGTTGCATGCAATATAAACATTTCACATTGAGTTGTTATAAACACGTTGTCATTTTGCATCGTGTTATCGTAGCTAATAGTTACTTTGTATGAACAAAAAAGATTTTGATCTTAATGGGATCTTCCAGGTTACATGAAAATAAAGAAAATGCTTATGGGGTTTATGGAACGAGCGATTCACTTTTGCTTGTTGTGATGAACTAGTCAACAGTTTAGCATATCCCTTGTCATGACCTGCTGCTAGCATTTTTCTAGTTTTAGAATAAACTGTTAATAATACTAAGTATGTAAGCAGCTGATACACATTGTACCGTATTTGAGCATTACCAGGCTCAAATTTGTTCCATTTTTGCTGCCTGTGCCAGCTTATTGCTTACTTGTCCTAACTTGTTAGCTAGGAAGCACAAGATGGAGCAAACACTTTGCTCTGTCTATTCTGGCTGTTATGTTTGTTTTGCTTGTTCCTTTGTTAGCTAATGTTCAGTACATCATCCATTATTTGCCATTGCCTAAAAAGTGCCAGTGATAAAAGGTTTCACTCACCGCAATGTTTCTGTGATCATACCACCAAGGTTTGGCGTCAAGTAAGTGATGAAATTGGGGGTGGAGACATTGCATCATTGGTGGAGGACAACATTTGTTTAGTATTTGCTTGTTTTCCCCTCTCTTTGCTTGAGTTGCCGTTTTAAAGCCAGAATTGAATTGTATTACTCCTTTTTGCCCCATGAGAAATATTGAAGAAAAAGAACATTTGCAAAAGCTTTAAGCTTTAATGTTTCCAGCAACAACTACTGAGCTGAGATGGAACATTAAATATTTGGAAATTATATGGTGTGTTTATGTAAGGAACTTTCATTTCAGCTGGTCTGTTTGAATTTACTGTAAGTGTTATAGGAAAAGGTTGTGGAATCAATTAGTGGTGTGACTCAATTAGAGTTTTATGCTAACCTTGGAATAGAACGGCTGAACCCACATGCTGGCTAATGTTTGATCACTTTCAGATGCTCCACAATAAGATTACTGTAACCTAAAACACAAACACATCTTCAGACTCACACTAGCTGTCCCTTGTCCTTTAGACACTAGGCATATTGATTGAATGTGCATGTAGTTAGTGAGGCACCAAGGGGTCTGCGGCCTCTGAGTTCAGCTTCTCTCCATCATGCTGTAATTATATTACTGCTTTAAAACTTGACATCAATTTATCTGTATTGTCAAGCGTACTGTATAATTACAATATAACAATATCAATGATGTCATGTAATAATGGCTATCTTTTTGCGTGATGCATCTTATCCCTTGGATACCGTTTGGTCATGAGAATGAGAAGCACACTGGTATGAACTGGCCTTGCTGGACAATGGCAGTTACGTCACACTTCATCAGTGTGTTCATTTTAGCACAGGACAGGACTGCCATTTAAAGCAGGGCTGTCATGTCTGCAGTCAATTCTGTCTGGCTGACAAGGTGTGAATGAGTGACTCATCTCTTCTGATTTAAAGGGCAGAAAACATTCTACCTATAAGACCAAAGCGGTTAGGGTTTGATCCAGCCTTTTCTCTGGTCAGCAGTACACACATTTCTGACTTTACCTTTGGTCTCCTTGTGTGATGGTCACAGTGCGGTCATAAATAAGTAAAATTATGGGAGGATGCATTTCTTGCAACCAGGGTCCTTCAGTGCTTCCACCAGCTGTTTTCTCAATGGTGACACTCCAAAAGTGCTCCAAGAACATTAGTCCTCTTAGTAAGTAGTGACAATTGTGTCAGCTTGCATTTGTCACATCTCATCCATGGATCTGAAAGGACTCGACATTCACGCCTCAGAGCATCTCACCTTATCCACTAGCAATGCAAACAGCATTGTGCATGGCAGGCACTGTAATGCCAGAATACACATCACAAACCCAGGTCGACTGTATGTGTACAGATGTCTGACTGTCTTATCTGTGATCTGTAAATATATTGAATTGTTATCTTTTCGTAATTGCGGAATCAGATGAATGGAAGGACAAAAGTAATGCTAACATTTAATCGAGTCAATGTACACTCAGTGAGCACTTTATTATGTATTTATTAGACTTATTTTCTAGACTTTTACTGCTGAGTTATGATGAGTTGTGTGTTCAGAGATGCTCTTTTGCATACCGCTGTTGTAATGTGTGGTTATTTGCGTTACGGTCACCTTCCTGTCAGCTTTGACATCTCACGTTAACAAGGTGTTTCTGTCTGCAGAACTGCTCCTTATTCGTTTAGTTTTTTTGCACCACTCTTGGCAAACTCGAGACTAGTGTGCGTGAAAAACCCAGGAGATCAGCGGTTTCTGAGATACTCAAACCACCCTGTCTGCCACCAACAATCATACCTATACAAGTAACGATATCTAACCACGGTCAGTCACTTGGATCACATTTTTTCCCCATGCTGATGGTTGATGTGAACATTAACTGAAGCTCCTGACCCGTATCTACATGATTGTATGCATTGCACTGCTGCCACACAATTGACTGATTAGATAATCACAATAAGTACGTGTAATAAAGTACAAATATTCCTAATGAAGTGCTCGTGAGTGTATATAATTGAACCCTTTCCCCTAGAGGCTGATTTCCACCTACTTTGTACTAGTCCTGTATTGATCTGTAACAGCTGGATTTCCGACTTTGGAAGTGAGCTGTTAAAATGTAAATGGGGCATCAACAATTTTCCCACTGGATATCTGATTGACATCTATATTACATAGAGGTGCCCTGAACAGGGTACACTGACATCACGATTGGGGAGGGGCCAGGCGGCAGAACATTTTCTATTTATGACAAAATTATATAATTTCATAAATGTTGAAATAATGGCATGAATTACAATGTTTCATTATAAACTAGGCGCACAAACACCGTTAGAGCTAAAACGTGTGATCTAGAGTGTAATTACCCTTTAAAGCATGGACTGCTGGAGCACTATGTAGGCCTGGTACACGGGGGGGAAATAAATGTAAACGAATTAGCAGTTTTAGGTTCATTATTTAATTTCACTTTGTAGCTTTAGCAATTTGTTGTTTAATGGGTAATAATATTAGCTTCAAGAATCATTACATAATCATATTTTAGTTGGAGTTATGACTCTAAAGCAGTGTAATTTTCCACATTATTGGTGTCAGACAATGGTGCTGATGTTAATCCCCACTTATAGTCAGAATTCAAATCAACATGATGCCACCCTGAATATGACGCATTACGGAACATCATTATTTTTATTAAATGGTATTTTCACATTGGGGGTTTGGTGCTTTTCTGTAAGACCAACCCCACCTCTGTGCTTTGACAACAAAAGGCTCTATTTTTGTCTCATCAGCAAACATAGGCTCTTTCCCGGCAGTACTCTTTGCATATGAGAAAATGACACCAAATGAATTAGCCTGCCACAAGTTATGGTGTGCTAGTGGTATGCTACATACATGTCTTTTGAGGCTTTCAGCAAATGCAAATTTCACTTAAAACATAGTTTTGTGAGTAACACTGTATAAGGCCAACCTGTACCTAAAATCAAAGCAAAATAAAAAACGACTTTGCATTATTAAAAAAGGATGCTTGCTTGTAGTTGCTAATGTGATCACGCCAATTTAGCTTTCCACTTTAATTGGCACTTTCATGTGATGTTACTTTAACGCATTCTGGGGGTGCAAAGGAAAAACATGGCAACCACTGGCGCCATTGACTATTATGTTGTGTATAATTGTATACATATAGTAGCATTCACGACAACAGTCCATTATTTCTGTTTGTTGCTGCTTCTTCCCCTCCTCATCCCGCAAGCACCATTTAGATCAGGGCCTTGGCTTCGTTCACAAACTTCATCTTTTGATGTGACCCTAAACTGTTTATGAACCTCAGGAGTCAAAAGGGATTTCAATTAGCTGAAATCACCCACTAATAGCATTTAATGAGCAGCGTTTAGGCATGATGAGGTTGTCCGTGGCCCTTCTGTGACGATTGATGTGGTTTGATGCCTCTTCCCGTAACCATTTTTTGTTTGTGCTGTGTGCTGTATGCTTGGTTTAATGTGCGGAAAATTAGGCTTACTAAAGGAGGGTGGAATCTCGTTTTGGTGCCCCTGTTAACTGGAAACAGCACTTTCAAAACAACGTTTTTAATGTTTACTGTAAGCTTGGCATCGATACCTCTGTCAAGCCTCAATTCCCTGATGATTATTGTAATATAATTTGTATACATTGTTTTGCTGAATATGCATTGTCTCTATCAAATTCTGTAAAACTGACAACTAAAATGAGGTGGAGGTTGAGGGATGTGCAGTGGAGGCAGAGTGTGAGTCACCTTTGTGTGTTCACCCATTTTAGCCTATTACATCAGAAAAGCAAATAAACAGAAAAACGGAATTTGGTTTTAACAGGGGGCTCCTCGCTATTAGCTGTCCCGTTATCCGTTATTTCGGACTTAGGTTGTGAAGCTGTTTACCACTGTTTCTGGTTTAGCCTATGGTGAATCAGTTACATCACTCAAGTAATTTTGTTGCAGCCAACCAATGATGTCTATATAAATATATATGAGATATATATATATATAGTTAAAGAAGTGAAGACAAGAAACAACAAGGAAAAGGAATACTCATTCTGGCTGGTACTAACAAGAGATAAAATGTAACTTGCATCATAAACTATGAGGTGGCAGGGTGACCATGCCTAGGAGGGACTCAAGCCCAACACACTCACGACACATGTGCACCAAAGCCAAAGGGAAACCTACGGAGGTTTCAAATACAGACACTACCGTGGCGTGTGGTGCTGTGTAAGTGAGAAAACCTAGGTGCAGCAACCCTTCTATACTGCTCACCTCAAACTGTGCTGGACACATGTAGCACCTGTGAAAGGAATTCACCACCCGGGGCAATGCTGCCACCTACTTCAGGGAACACCTGAGATAGGAAGTTATACTATAATATCAATGGACAATGGGGGCTGGGCAACCAGAGGTAGCACTGCAGGTAGCTATGGCTTTAAAATTAGACAGGGCCCAGAGGAATAGCCATAGTGGCTACCATTCAAATCATAGGGCCAGACAGACACCAAACAAAGCCAGCAGGCATTAAAGATGATAATCAAGCTAACTATGATGCAAATCAGAAAAATATAATTACCATTTAAGACAAAAAACAAAAACAAATGAAAATGAAACAAACACATAAAAGTTAAAAGTGAGCAACAAAATGCAACATGGGGCCATGCAAAGCAAGCAAAAATAACCAACCAAACGAGAGCCAGGTAGGCTACCTAGCCAAATAAATACAACAAAAGAAATAAGAAGTAAATAGAAATAAACACAGGCAAAGCAGCTGCGGTGTAGCCCTTTATGCTAGTTCTCCTCCACAACCACACAATGCAGTGTTCTGTCATGGATTTCACGCCCCTACACTCTTCACATGGAGCTATATATGTGGACAAACCATGCGTTCCTTTGGCCACTGTAGCTTACTGGTACACAGGAGCAGAAAGACCGGCATCTGGCAAAGACAACAAAAAAATCCCTGTAAGCCACCAGGCATTTACATAGCCGCAGACAAACCCAAGAAAGTTCCCAAAAAAGTTAGTGCACTAGAAACGTAAAAGGATGTGTTCAATACGGGGCCTCAGCAAGGTAAGGAAGACGACACTGCCCCTAAATGCACCTGGTCACACCACACATTACAACCGTCTTATACAGAAGAGCATATCTGAACACGCAATGTGTCAAACCTCTTGGATAGGCTACTTAAGACCAACAGAAGACCAATAAATGTAAAGAAAATAAGTCTAATACATTCCTAATAAAGTGCTTACTGAGTGCATATGCATGGATGGATGTAAAATGATGTTAGTCCTTTCAGCCAACGCCCTGTAAATTGAGAAGCTTTTTCTTGTTGCTGTAAGATGAAAACGGCATGTATGTAAGGCATTAGCAGCACTAACAGCCTGAGAGATGGCGGCTGTGTTCCACAGCAGGGTCAGCAGTCCCAATCTCTGCCTTGTTTTATCCAAAACACCCATCCAGCCGTGACACTGGTAATAACGCATATTGCTGTAAGGTTTTGCCCTGTAATTCTACCTGATGGATGCTAATGATGCGGAGGGACTCCATCAGTGACATCTCCCTCTTATCTTTATGGATCCTGTCCGCATCAGTGCGCCATTACCGCCCGGCTGTCGTCATTAACATTAGCGGGGAGACGGAGAGCTTGTCAGAGCCGTCCAAACACATCAGCCTGAATTACCCCATCCAGATCTTTGTGGGACATGGGGAAATTTGCGCGGAGGGGTTTTTTTGCCGAGGGAAGGGATAAGGGGGAGGGAGGGACGCGTCTTTCTACACGAGTACTCATTTCAAAAAACGAATGTCTCTGACAGGGGCCATTACGGGCACCGGGGGGAGAGGCAGCAGGGGCTGGATGAGTAGAGGTTGGGGGCTCCTGTCGGGTCTCACCTGGCGGGAGACCGGCCTCATGCATATGGAGATGGGAGCGGTGTAGTCGCCACTGCAGACTGTACAGATGAAGAAGGGAATCTGCATTGCACCAGTGACGGCTCTGCTGAGGGCCAGAGCCTTGTTGATCTTCATGGTTCACTGAGCAACCACAGTGTTCCCACAACAGCCATTCTTTTACTGGTGGGCTCTGCTTCATGAACCTGGGAGGTGCCCTTTTGATTAACTGTCATCAATCTCCTCATAATAGCCATTCCAGCTTTGCTACTAGTATATCTTTAAATGCCATTTTAAGAGTTCGGTCCATGCCTTTCAGTCACCCGACATATATCTATTACTGTTACTGATATATTTATGAACATGGTAAATTATAATGGATATATAATGCACATAGTACATTATTAATAATTAATTTAAATGCATTGTGCATTCATATACCGCATGTTTGACCAAGCTATTTAATTTTCCTTGCAGCTGTTCTGGAGAATTGAAATCTAAATTTGAATGTTGTATGGGTCTAAGGGTAGAGGACAGGGAAAAGTGCATCTATATAGCTTATTTTTAAATCCCCTGGTTGTATTGAAAGTGTGCTTTTTCCATTTCACAGGAACCATGATTCATAATCTCACCAGCAATGTTACAAATCCATTGAAGCAAAAAGGATTGTGCCGAAGCGCCACACAGCATCGATGTGCAGCTAAAACAGCGAAATCCACACATTCACTGTTGAATAAAAGCAGAAATGCATTCAAAACAAGACTTCATGGATTAATGTACATAGTATTATCAAAATTATATTTTGAAAACCACAGGAAGCATCAACACTGTTTGATACTGCTTGGATTATGTTTGGGAAAGGATTACTATGTGCTATTTTCATATGTAGAGACATACAGTTTGTTTGAACATACACTATGCACGCATTCATTGTGAACAGAGGTGGGTAATATAGTGTGTGACGTTTACTCTTGTTACATTTACTTTTTTTTAAAGAAATTGTACTTATAGGAGGATACGTTTTACTCTCACAATTTCTTACTATTTCGCTGTACATTATCCAGGGATGCTATGAAACTATGTACTGTAAAAATAGTAATCAATATACTGTTATACTTGAATGTGAATATTCCTTAATTTTGTATCTATTTGGAAGTGAAGTTTTAAATTATGTTAATTGGAAAGCTTTGGAGTGTTTTTCACCAGTGCAGACTTGGCCCAGTCATTGCAGGTTTGAGCATCAGCCATAACATTAGCCAACTCTGACTTGGAATCTGTGGTGCTGGTTTCATCTTATCAGAAGTGGATGGTTTTGACTCAGCAAGGTTCCTGAGGGTAATTCTAATGTCAATGCTGTTTTTAGGGCTTCTCGTGGATGTGCCAGGCTGCCACAGTCAGTGGGAGATGGATCCCTGGTTGGTGTTTAACGCAACATATAAAATGGATGCTGTTTTACAGTTGGGTTGTATTCAAAATATTGATATACAGTCCACTCCAAAAGTATTGGGACAGCGTGGCCAATGAAAAAAATTAACACGAGACAAGATTTCAGAATTTCCTGGTATTTACACCTAGATGTGCTTAACTACTTAGAAAATAGCACCTTTGGTATCAGACCACCCAATTCTTAGGTGGGCAAAACTGACCCATAGAAACAATAGTCCGGACCTATCCATTCTACAATGTGTGCTCAGAGATGCTCTTCTGCATACCACTGTTGTAATGTGTGGTTATTTGCGTTACTGTTACCTTCCTGTCAGCTTTGACTAGTCTGGCCATTCTCCTCTGACGTCTCTCATAAACAAGCCATTTCTGCCTGCCTGCAGAACTGCTGCTCACTGGATTTTTTAAAAAGTTTTTTTGCACCATTCTTGGCAAACTCATGCGCTCCCAGGAGATCAACAGTTTATGTGATACTCAAACCACCCTGTCTGCCACCAACAATCATTCCACAGTCAAAGTCACTTAGATCACATTTTTTCCCCATGCTGATGGCTGATGAAAACATTAACTGAAGTTTCTGACCCGTATCTACATGATTTCACTGCTGCCACACAATGGGCTGATTAGATAATCTAATGAATAAGTAGGTGTAATAAAGTAAAAATGTTCCTAATAAAGTGCTCGGTGAGTGTATATACACTGTATATATATACAGTATACACTATCGTTCAAAAGTTTGGGGTCACCTTGACTTTCTCTGCTTTTTTAAAGGTAATTATCTCTGTTTGTAATCAAGCAATACGTGGTCAAAGTGCGGACTCAGATGTTTTATTAAAGGGTATTTTTATACATTTTGGTTTCACCATGTAGTAATTACAGCCCTTTTTATATGTAGTCCCCCATTTCAATGTTTGAGACAAGGTATCAAATGAGCCTTGAAAACCACTGTGCTGCTGTCAAATTTGCAGTTGATACTTCAAGGGACCTGTGCTCTTAAGTGCAAATATTTCAGCAGGAAACTAAAACTAAGCATTGCTAACCATTCAATACTCCTTTTTTTTGTTGCTTTTATTGTATTGTGTAGGAGCTCCTTCAACGTCAAATTTCCTCAGTGATGTCTGATTTACTTTGGGGGGAAATTTTTTTCCAAAATTCACATCCCAATCATATCAGGACTGTACTGTATCATGACGCACCTAGAGTATACTTCAGCTGCCGTGCTCCTTGCATCGGCAGTACAGCAGTAACATGAGAGGCAAAATTGCTGATTGTTGTGTAGAGGGCCACATGTCCTTTCAAGGTATATCTTACTGAAAGTTCTATGAAAATATGCCGCTGCTGGGTAAAAATGATGTCATTTCTCTGACATTACTGTCCACATTGTGATTATTGCTCCATCTCATTCACACAAAACTAGATGCTCTTTTCTCTATTTTATACTGGGGTCTTTCCAGGTAAGGACAGGCAGACAGGATGGAAATCGGTCTCTGTGTGATAGATGAATTTGGTCTTCTGTGATCTCTATCCATCACTCATTTGCTTCATAAATGGGCCCATGTATTATGCAGTGATTTGACATGTAAGAACGTCAAGCTCAATCAAAAGCCTGTTGAATCTTCAGAAGGCTTATAAAGGTCGAGAAGTACTGTCAATCCGGCAGATGGATTTTCACACTGATCTGGAATCGTGGGAGATGCGCTCTATGCTGCCTGGCTTGTGTTTCTGTAGCATTTAGAATGTGATTCATCAGTGCCACTCTTCCTGTGCCAAGTTTGAGCCCTCAAGTTCTACCCATGCAGGCCCAAGGAATGTTTTTTCTTCAGGAATCTGTGCATACTTAATAAAAGAGCCAGAGGGTAATAGGCTTTTAAAGTATGCTATACCTGTTGCTTAAACTCTCTCAGTCCTGTTCCTGCTTTCTCAACTGTGCTTTTCTTCCATCAAGCTATCTACACAAGAACACGAGGCCAGATGGTACAGATGTTCTCTGTAAGGAGTGAGAATCTGTGGATATTGTAGATCTGTCTTTGCACAGAAAAATGTTACGAAAAATGCCTTAAAAGGTACACATGTTTGTCACTGGGGTGGTACCCTACTTAGTACATAAAATTGTATTCCTAGCCAGCAATATATAATTATATTACTTGGGAAAAGTACTCATTAGTACCCAAAGAGAACATTATTTTACTTTCAGTATACATTTGGGAAATCTGTTCTTTTTTCCAGTCCTTCGTTTTTGCCCACAGTAATAAATAAAAGCTTCATTAATAGCTACATTTACTTAAATGTTTAACTAAATGCTTTTCACAACAACTTAGTCCCACAACTACAGCGAAACAGCTGAGCATTTGCCGAATTCGTACTCCTCTCCCAGTATTTCTTCTTCTAAAATGTGTTTGGGACACATAATCCGGATTCTGTCAATATTTAATTTGATAGATGATTGATGATTCAATAAAGGGTCAGTTAAAATCCATAGGTTTTATGAAATCCCTCCCTAGTGCTGTTTGAGGTGTCTGGAATTTTTTTTATATTGTTCATTTTTGGTGAGTTTATTTTGGTTTCATGGTTTGTCAAGCACATGTTGACTTGTGTTTTATTTTAATGGAAATCATGATTTTATAAAAGCATAAAAGGGAAAGGTGTTGGTTGAAGGTGTTGGTGTTTTTTAACCCCTTATGTGCGGATTCCACCTGCACATTACATCTCCCCTAACAGACGGATGCGACACCAGTCATAGGACTCTTTTTCAAGACGAATGACCGTTTAGACTCAAAATACATCAAAAAGTAATAAAATATACTGTAAATGTTTGTTAGTTCTAAGCAAAGATTACATGGGTAAAATTGTTTAAACAAGTAAAATAGGTTTGATGAGCATTTTGAAATCTGTGCAAAAGTTGGATAGCTTGTTCACTATGTATCAGATCAGCATACATTTGCTAACACGTTAGGATATTAGCATATGCTGGTTATAGATTTAAGCAACCAACCTGCGCTAAATTAGTGGAACAAGTTAAAATGATATTTGAATACATTTATTTGACAACATGCGTAAAGTAGTGTGCTTCATTAATGACTCAATGGAATCAACCAAAGTCTTCAAATAAAACACTTTGGTTTAATACTTTGTGCAAACACCCCTGGCAGTTTTTTCCTATAATTAGAAGGTTAATAAAATTAGAGAACACATTTGGAGGGATTTCTTTTTTACCATTCCTCCATTCAGAACCTTTCAGAATCATTGATATCTTTGGGATACCCCCTCTTCAGTTCAGATTACATGTCTTTATGTCTGGAGACTGAGATGGCCATTGGAGAACATTGTTTTCACTTGACTATTTCTGTGTCAATTTTGAAGTCATTGTCCTGCTGGACAATCTACCTACGACCAAGACTTTGCTTCTTCGCAGAGGAAACCAGATTTCCTGCCAAGATTTCCTGGTACTGAATTGAATTAATTGTGCCTTTGATCTTAAATGGTACCCCTGGACCACTGGCAGCAAAACATCTCCAAAACATCAATGACCCACCGCCATATAAATCTAATGGCCAACATGTTACATTTTGCTCTCATCTGACCATAGTAATCTGTTCCAGTCTTATTTCCAATGAGGTTTGGTAAACTCAAGATGCTTGATTTTGTTTATTGTGCTTAGTAAGGGCTGTCTTTGTGCCACCATTCCAAAGAGTTTGCTGGTATGGAGGTGCCATTGTATGTTTTCTTTTTTTTTTTACTTTTTGACCCCAAAGCACAACCTGTGATCTTAAACTGTGATCCTTGCATAACCGTCACGGGGCACACGGGGGACCTGCCCCCCAATATGTTAAAGCCTTATCTGTTCCCCACATTGTTCGGCCCATTCAAACTGGATCAGATGCATAGTGCCCCTTGTCCCCCAATTGAAGGTACAGAAGTTAAACGTAAACTAGTCACTTTTATCTCTCGATTTGAACAACTATTAGGTTAACACGTTGTAAGAACATTATTAATCCAGTATTAAAGCCAATCGAAATTGGAAGGCTTGTCTATTATATAGGCTACTGCCAATTCAACAGACATATCAGCTTCAGGCTGCTGTAATCAC
The DNA here is from genome assembly GCF_963514075.1 of Conger conger. Taxonomy (NCBI): domain Eukaryota; kingdom Metazoa; phylum Chordata; class Actinopteri; order Anguilliformes; family Congridae; genus Conger; species Conger conger. Next base: position 36,576,766 of record NC_083762.1, on the reverse strand, counting down.
TTGAAAAAATTACAGCAGCCTCCAAACATGACAAACATGAGACTGTATTCCAAACATTATTAATTCAATTATCTGTGATACTACTATCTATTTTTTAGTTTCTGATATGGTATGACTGCTGGGAAATTAGTGTAGCTATTTTGTTGTCCAATGTTAAGTTTTTTTTTTTAAATTTTATTATTATTTTTTAAATAATATTATGACAATGCAGAATGCTGTAGCTAACTTAGTTTTGGCAGTGAAATGTCTGCTAGTTGAGATTTCGATGGTCTCCATATGGTTACGATCCATAACTACCTAACTAACAACCATGGAAATAAGCCAAAGGAGTGAGATGAAACACAAAAGTTGCTCAGAATTTGAAGTCATGAATGATTTTGCATTATGTATGCTGTTCGAGTGAGTAGACTGCGAATTTCAACTTCAACATTTTAACCATATAAAGATTTAATAGAGATTTGCCTGCAAAACTTTGGAACATCGTGAATAGTTGTTTGGAACATTGTGAGCTAACGTAACACGTCTTCTGAACGTGTGTTACATGTTAGCTCATGTGAATTCACATGAATCTAAGTGTTGTAGTGTCTGGGATTGGCAATAAGCAACCAGAGTCATAAACCACATTCCTCAGGAGAAAAAACTACCATTGAACTGGGGTTAAATGCTGGTGGAAGCGGCCGCCTACCCGTGTTCTGATCAGAACACAGTGAGTCTACGTTAATTTCAAACTCCCAAGCCTATAGGCTAAGTAGGGATGGTCTGTTTAAGAAATCTGACCCAGAATCTCCATCCATCCATCCATTATCTGAACCCGCTTATTCTGAACAGGGTCGCAGGGGGCTGGAGCCTATCCCAGCATACATTGTGAGAAAGGCAGGAATACACCCTGGACAGGTCGCCAGTCCATCACAGGGCACACACACCATTCACTCACACACTCATACCGACGGGCAATTTAGACTCTCCAATCAGCCTAACCTGCATGTCTTTGGACTGTGGGAGGAAACCGGAGTACCCGGAGGAAACCCACGCAGGCACGGGGAGAACATGCAAACTCCGCACAGAGAGGCCCCGGCTGACGTGGATTCAAGCCCAGGACCTCCTTGCTGTGAGGCAGCAGTGCTACCCACTGCACCATCCGTGCCGCCTTGTTTGAATTTATTGACAATAATTGTTAGGGGTGCCAGTAGTTTTGGTTTTCAGAATAAAATTAGATTACTAAATAAAAAACATTGAAACATGATAGCAAATGTATTGAAATAAAAGTATATAGTTTTCCCGTATGTTTGAACAGAAAATATACATCATTATCAATGTTGTTTATTATATACAGGATTTTTTTTCATTTGTTATGAAGGGTGCCAATAATTCTGGAGCCTACTCTACATCCAAGGCAAACGCAAAATGCATTTGTCTCCAAAGTACGTCATTAAGCATTATGAGACAATTGCCTTTTAACCTATAATTTCAAAAGACTGAAGTCTTGTGTCTATATCATGAAATGTGCATTGTGTAAAGATGAATACATGTTCATTTGCCACTACTGTGCTGGATACAGAATTACTATTGTGGCATATACTGGAATGAAAGTGGAACATAATTTATGGTTTTAGATTAGACTACTTTAATGTTTGCCGTCACATGTATTAAATAAACAGAGATGAGGAATTACCAATACATATTATAGATATTAACCTCCATAATCTAGGATGTGATTATATTTTTCCATCCCTTTGCAAACACAGCTGAACCCTTGGATATGAGCATGGACCGATAATATATTTACAGAATTGATGAGCACACAAACCTCTAGTATCAAAACCCTGATACTAAAGACTAATAGTTTCCGCTCTGCTTCCATTTCAACCGTTTGCCCTGAGGATATTTTCTGCACATTTGCCTTCATAGATAATATTATACTGTTCTACTCTGTTAGCTTCATTACAAACTGTATATACTATACAGTATGTAATATTAAACATTGTAAGTTTGCATTTTTCTGAAAAGGGTTAAGAAAGGTGACTACAGTGAAGAAAAGGGAACTCATCAATCCCCCTTACCTTAAATATACTTAAGTACACAATTTAAACAAGTTATTTAGCAATTATTCTAATGCATAAAATGAATTTCGGGAGTAATTTGCATGGAAAATGGATGGCTGTATCTTCACTGAAGAATTCACACATGCTTTCTTTCCTAATCCTTGGGGCTCAGTAGTAGCATAGGCACACCAAATTAGTCACCTTGTGGTGAAAAAAATGAGCCAGTATATATTTAGACAGTAAATATATCAACCCTCACAAAAATTTAAACAAGAAGAAGTAAATTTGAGGTATCATATGCAGAAAATTTTATTAATATTGGTTTGTGATATAGATAGATAGATAGATAGATAGATAGATAGATAGATACTTTATTCATCCCGAGGGAAATTTTAGACATGGTATAAATATCCGGACATGGTACAGTTCAAGGGTAATTTTTTCACAAGATAGTTTGCCTAAATACTAATTGGTATGTACACTGTCTTTATGTTATATATGTAAAGTATGCTATCTGCTTAACGGCACACAGTACACAACCTAGGCATGATATAAGCATGTGTGCTATACAAAGGTCAGTTATTGAGCTTGATCTAACTAGTTCATTTCCGCCATTTCTGTGCAAAATATAATGATGTTCCCCCACATATGATGTCATGTTTTACACAATGCAGTATTTATAGGTTTGAGTCTACATTAGGCTTGAGACCACTCAAGGATGTATTTCCTCCCAAGACTATAACATATTTTATATTGCATGCCCATTATAATGTGAAACAGAAACCAGAACAACCAGAGAGGAAGCATCAAAATGCTCTATGTTTACCGCAAGATCATGAAAGAGGTTAAATTTACAAGGAGAAAGTCATGCGTTCTTAGAATATAAAATGGCATATTAAAACCTAATTGCTGTTGTGGTAAGTCTGAGTGAACTCCAGAACATTTGAATATTAATGTACCTGCGTTTCCTGCAGCATAGTGCTTAAAAAGCGCTTTGAATTATCTCCCAGTAGTGAATGGTTGATGTTGTCTGTGGAAGAAATCGCAACTCGGCCATTACCGTTTGCCTTTTAATTTTCATGCTCAGAAGTGCTCCAAATGTTTCTTATTTTCCTGTAAATAGAAATGCATTGTAACAGGTATCATGGAAATAGCCACCTTCCAAAGGCAGCGGGCAGCATCGATTTCATTTAGCGAAGACGAGCGCTCCCATATCGCTTTTCCATCCGTCAGCGGTACGGTGGCCGGCTGACGGGAGGCGGCTGGGTGCCGGCGGCGGGGCCCCCGTTAGCCTGACCCGCCTCACCTTCACACGTGTTTACACAGCGTGGGCCCAGAGCGCAGGCCGTCGCCTAGTGCCACCTTTCTGAAATCACAGCCTTATTTACAGTCCTCCCCCGCAGTCGGGGGGATAGATGGCGGTCTTCTCATTAACACCAGCGCGGGCTGACGTTTTCTTGGCTGGCTGAACCTGCGCCTCGCCCCCGGGCCAGACACTGCGCTGCAATTAAAACTCCGAAAAATCCCAGATGAACCCGATGAATGTGTCAGAGGCTTAGGCAAGCCCAGTTTTGCGCCTTTTACTTGATTTTTTAATTTTTTTAACTTGAATTCACATGCTTTATATCATAGAAAAAGCATACATAAGGAAGTATGTGTGCTGTATGTTATTGTTGATGTCGTAACTGTTGTTGGTCTTTGTAACATTTGCCTTGGCAACACAGCGCATGTCATCACAGTTGAGGACCTTGAAATTGAAATTTGCATTTATTATATGTTATTTTCTGTGTTTTGACTGAAAGAATGAGGGAGAGACAGGTGAAGGGAGAGACTGAGAGATGGAGGGGTGAGAGACAGATGGAGAGCGAGAGACAGAGAGGTAGAGAGACAGATGGTGAGAGACAGGTGAAGGGAGAGACTGAGAGATGGAGAGCAAGAGATGGAGAGGTAGAGAGACAGATGGCGAGAGACAGGTGAAGGGAGAGACTGTGAGATGGAGGGGTGAGAGACAGAGATGGAGAGCGAGAGACGGAGAGGTAGAGAGACAGATGGTGAGAGACAGGTGAAGGGAGAGACCGGGAGATGGAGAGAGAGAGAGAGACAGAGAGGTAGAGAGACAGATGGCGAGAGACAGGTGAAGGGAGAGACCGAGAGATGGAGAGAGAGACTCGAAAGACGGAGAGACACCGAGGGAGGGGCTGGGCGCGGGGGAGTGAAATGATTTATTAGACCGGTTGGACACTTAATAATTACTTAACACACACACACACATAGATCACCTTTACTGTATTTCTGTCCCGTCGCAGTGAGGGAATGGAAATGATGCCTGATTGATGGCGCAGGCAGAGGCACAGCCCACAGGAGACACGGTGCAAGGTCCTGCTTATAAAAACATCAATCAGGCACCCTGCCCCCTCCGAATCCGCCCCGCGAAACAGCGGTCCTGCCGCGTTCCGGAGATCAGCCCCCCGACAGGAGTCTGTCCGAACGCCGTGCACACCTCGTCGGCAGGATAATGAAGAGGTTGCGTCGTGCGTGTTTGCCTTCCTGCCCCCGAGAGGTGGAAAAGGCCTCCCCCCCCATTTCCTTTATTATATCTTGTTCTTTACGTGTTCGCCATTTGCATGAGAAGCCCCATTGATCAGCACCGAGCGTGAATGATTTACCGTGTTTCCCTCCATTTACATTGTGGAACGGACGTAGCTTATCCCGCGCACCCAGGGCAGAACCGAGCCCGTGTATATCAATAAGACGGCACCGCATTGTTGTTAGCGCGGATTAAATCTTCCGGGCCGGTATGTATACATTTCCGTGGATTTCCATGGATTTGTGCACTGCGTCGACCTGCCCTTATTAATCTAGTTTTATAGAATGTTTTCTCTTGGGAGAAGCGAAGAAAACAGCGGTACATTTTACCCTACAAAAACCCAGAAAAAAAGGGAAAGAGGTTATAGGACCGGGCTTTATCAAAGTCCCCCCCCGTACACCATCAGTGTCTGCTCCCAGTATGCATTAGTTCTCCATGTCCTGGCTGAAGAAAAGGGGCCTGTGGGTACAGGGTAGGCCTCTTTACTTCTCTTTCCGTGACGCACTTCCATTACTCATTTCAGAATCCTTTGATAAAGCAATCAAATGTTTTTTGGTTTTTGAGCCGGCCCGCCCGTTATCTCTGGCAGACACCCTGCCCAAACCACAGATTTATTTTCTGTCTAGCTGTGGAGCATAAATGGGGAGAGATGAAATGCACATTAAAGCAGGTGCAGACCCAGTTGCTCCTTTAGTCAGGCAGTGATAACGTCTCCCTGCACCCACCTGGTTCAGACTGAGTCCGTTAGTATTAGAAAGGGATAAACCGCCGTGCTTTTGGTCCAGATTACCTATTCAGATCTGAAAGATTCTGTCTCATTGTTATGTTTCTACAGATTGAGCCACGTATAGACATGGTTTATGATCACTTTGCATGCAAATTCAATATCAGAATATCATAGCAGTGTAACTATCTGGACATCAGATGGTGTGAAATCTTCTGGGGAAAAAACGTCACCATTGTTGCCTATTGGGTGTTGAGACAACCAATCAGCAGCAAGGTCATACAGCTTCCACATGATCATGTGATTCGTTTTTGTCAATAGTATGGCCTTGCTGCTGATTGGCTGTTCAGAAAACAAATAGATACCAGTGGTGACATTTTTTGGTGACCAAAATCCATCTAGCATATTTGTAATAAGTAGAACCATCTCTTTATTTCCAATGGTAATAACTTTGCGGTTGGGCACTTGTGGACTATCGATGACTGCTCCCCGAAAGACTTAAAGGACCAAGTATACAACAGAAAAAAATAAATGTTTTATTCATTAATTGTCGGTGCTTGTTTGCATGTGTTTTCATGGTTCATTAGCAGAGGAAAAACAAGCTTAGAAGGAGTGCATCAGAGAAACTACCGATCGTCTCATTTCGAACAGGAACATGTCCCATTAGTCTAATTAATTATCTTACCTGCAGACAGCGCTTGTTGGGGTAGTTTGTCTCGGAATCATTTGAATATTCTATTTATTTTCACACATGGATGAAGGTTTCGAGCTCCGCCCAGCCTGCTGAGTCTTCCTCCCGTCCTCATCATATCACAGCCCAGGTGAGACAAGGGGGCTGGAGCAGCGCAAATGAACATTCTCCTTTTAATTAAATTCCGTGTGAAACCAGCGTGAAATTGAAAGCGATTATTGGCAAAGTAAACATGGCTAATTAGGATACAAGGACTGTGAGCAAAACATCGAATTATCGTTATTTGTTTGAAGCTGCCATTCGGTTTGAAATTGATGTGAGAAATGCCTATGAGAAATTTATTGGAGAATGATGCAAACTAGGCCGAGGTGGCGTTAATTCCTGAGCCACGGAGGAATGGTAAAAATGGTCTTTCCCGCCAGATGTGACATAAAATGCCCCTGAACAGAAGCTTTGTATGCATCCGCCTGTTCGTTACTGACCACCGTCTCTGTACTGTTATTACTGCTCTCTTAGGAGAGTTACTGTCGCTAAAACAAAGCTGAGATGTAAGTTGGGACAACACACGCCTTCCTTTCCTGTGGCCCACAGCCAGGCAAATGCACCCTGCTACTTTTGTTACAAATGACATTTGTGAACATGCTGTGGAACACTGCCAGACCACTCGAAACAGGGCCCCTCTAGCAGATGCAGGCTAAGCCATAATTTTGGATTGCACTAGTATTTATTCAGAACAACACTTCTGTCACAGATTTCATATTGAATTAAACCCAAATCAACCAAATCACTGCAGGGGCTTAAATGTACAAAGAAGCTGTTATCATTAGTGATGGGAGAGTGAGGTTTAATGAATCGCATAATGGGTGGAGCAGCGATGAGCCAGCAGTCCCTGAGCCAATGAAATGCATTTAGGCCCCACAGCAAGGCACAGTGAGTGCACGGTAGATCCACCCATATTGACGTTTTACGAAGCCCCACTCTGCTATCACGAGCCGGCCTTGCAATAATGTATTTACCTGTTAAGGTGAACAACTTTATTACCTTCATCCATTTCAGTTTTCAATGAATTGTACTATGAGCAGTGGTGTCCACAATCACATTTCACTGCTGAATGTTATACACTTGCATCTCCAGTAAAATGTAGTATCTGATGATGAGTTCTAAAATGAGTGGAGCGGTCATGCACAGTCATGATGAGGCTCCATGTTCATCTCAGAAGTCACAGGTGTCACAGATTCCATGATTTTTGCCATTTGGCAGTTCTGTGACTTTCTCGATTTCCGAGATTTGTTTAGTTTGTAGTGCCTTTTGTGATTTATTTGTTGGTTTCAGATGATAACTCAACCTTCATGTAGCCTACGGTGGTATTTGCATAGATGTTTTAACAATATTGCCAAATGCAGGGAGAAACAAAGTGTGACAATGTATACGGATTCTGTAATGGTCTGTGATCAAGGTTCTCAGTTGTTGCAATCGTATGTTGGAAAGCCCCTTTCAACAATGTTGATCCCCAGTGCGTCCTGTGTTGCGGTAACATTCAGTGACAAGATGCAGTCCATAAAAGACCATACGTAGCAATCTACAGCAATCTATGTTATATACCAAAACAAACTCATCTGCTGTAGCATTCCAACAAAGGGTATTTAGGGCCAAACAAAAAAAAAAGAAAAGTTTTTTAAAGTGAACCCCAGGGAATATACCAAGTCAATGGCCAAAAAAACTCATGAATAAATCAGCCTTGAATGTGAACTTTTATGTCCTAGTTTCCCTGCTTCCACCTGGCCTTATAGGGGTGGTGGGGGTAGTTGGAGGTGATATAATTATCCTAAGGGTAGGGATTCAGTTCATGGGAGGGTCATTGCAGTTAAACCCTTGGTAAAGCTACTGTATCAAACCTGCTTGGCTTAAGTGATCATCAAGCATTTAAGAAGATGGAAAATAACAATTTATCCTGGTGTTTGCTAGGAAAATAAATTGAAACTGTTGTTGTTACTGTAAACTTCTGATGGCCGTCATTGTCTCTTGTCTTTTAATGTGTTACTTATAACTTTTAATTGACTGGACACACAGAGTGTATGCAGCATGTAGTGGTATCTGCATTTGCAGGAGACCTACTCAAAGGATATTTCCATTATTCTGATCAGGAATAAAAATATGGTCACATCTTTCTTTGTAGAGCTTTGGTCACCCCTTGGGAACTGCTGCGCACTGACTTACAATGCAGTCTAACAGGGCCACATACATAGGCATGACTTGGCTTGGAACAATAGGTCCCAAAAATGGGTCTCCTTTGTAGCAGACTAATTTTTATTACAAATATAAGCTATTTAGCTGATGCTTGATCAACGTAACTTACCGTTTATTAGACTAAGCAGGGTCAAATCCCCCCTGGAGCAATGTGGGGTTAAGGGTACCAGTAAAACAGCTGCACAGATCTTCCAGGTCCCAGTTTTGCCACTAGGCTAAAGGCTGCCCCATATACTGCCCCAAATCTCAGTTTAATTGTATAGTGGAAATGTAACATTTGGGGAGTGTGACTAAAGATTATTGTAGGCTTGACTGGGACTGCTGCAGAAAAAAAGTTACAGAAAAATTATTTCTTATGATAATGAACAAGAGAAATTCACAGAGGAATGAGGGGGCATAGAAAGAGCAGTGCTTTTTTTGTGCCATCACGTTGTACAAATTGGAGCCAGAAACTGCAGTCGGGAGAAGGGGTGACTCTTGTATGGTCATGAAGCCTGGGCTGAGGCTGGATCCACGAAGCATGTGAGATAGCTGTGATTCACACTCTTTATGATCAAGGTTTGCTTTTCCTCAAAGCATACAATTTGTATACTATCTGTCGTTATGGAGCATTTATTGGTGGGGTGCGTCCACTTTCAGGGAGAAATATGTTTTCTGAGGTTGCGTTTTCAGAGGTGTTGGTTACTTTCCAAGTACTAATGCTGCTTTGAGAGTATATTTTGCCGCAGAGGTTACTTATTTAACAATGATTTATGCTTTAAGAAATATTCTTGAAAACTGGTGCTAGCCGACTTCCCTTTGACATCCAAAAGTATACACAACCAACAAAATTATTCCTCATCCCTGCCTCCTGTCCTCCAGAATACTCATTAGTTCTCACCCCGTTGTTTCAGAAAGACTCTTTAAGAAGCTGTTGTCGATTGGACAATTAACTGCAAATACTTCTGCCTCAATCCACTCAGAAAACTGAAGTGTACTTAGCTGTTCCAGTGCCCAAAATGGGTAACATGCATTTAGGAAGTAGACGTTGGATAGAAGTGTTTTTGTCAGTATAGGAGCATAGAGCTTTTTAAAGGCCTCAGCTGGACTAAATGGATGCATGATGTAATCAGTGCAATCAGTGCTTCTCTTAAAAGCACCAGCCAATGCACATTTAGGCTGAGCTCAAAGGATGGTGGTTTTGATATGTAGAAAAATACATGTCTTGCACTCCTTCATTATCCAGAGTCTAGAAGCTATTATTGGAATACGACTCAAAACCAGAGAATATATTGACATAAAAAATGCATGTTAAAAATTGTCAATACAGGAACTGAGTACCATATCTGCTATGGTAAGAAGTGCAATGGAAAATATTCAGTTGTAGGGGAAAACATCGCTACGGCATAGTGTCAAAATACATTTTTCCACTGGCTAAAGTTAAGCATTTCAATGCTAGCTAACATAAGGCCAATCAGCTGTATTGTTAACGGTGCATTTTACAAATAAACATACATTGCTTCTCTTTATTTTTTCAAACATTTGGTATAAAGGCATAGGGAAAGCACTGTAGTCAAGGGCACTGTAATCCTTTGCGGCTGAGAAAGAACAGGAAGCCAACAGCTCTGTCACAGCTGGCAAATGACATCAGAACACTTGACTAGTCAATGTCAGTTTTTTCTGCAGTAGAGAGTTTGGATAAGAAAATAAACAGGACTTCAGTTACAGCATTCCCTATGCAACCAACATGATTTCTTAGCCTAAGAAATAACTGCCCTCCATTTTCTTCATCTCTGGTCCGACATGGCTCAGGCAGTAAGAGCAGTCGTCTGGCAGTCAGAGGGTTGCCGGTTTGATCCCCTGCCCGGGCTGTGTCGAAGTGTCCCTGAGCAAGACACCTAACCCCCAAATGCTCCTGACGAGCTGGTCGGGGCCTTGCATGGCAGCCAATCGCTGTCGGTGTGTGTGTGTGTATGAATGGGTGAATGGAGAAGCATCAGTTGTACATGTCACTGACATGTTGACTCACCCTCTTCCTGTGTTTATAGTCCTTAAATTCGGGTTTCAAAATATATGGTTGACGGACCAACACTCTGTAACAAAACATTGCACAGCTGTTCAATAATTCAAGCTACGGATAAATACGTCAGCGTGTTCACAAAGAAGGGGGAGGGATAAACAGTGCTCTGGCTTGATGGTGTTTGTTGCTGCTATTCCTATCTTGACCATAGTCTGATATAACCTATTGTACCTTTAGATTGACACTGAACATTTTACTGTGTCCCTCCTTTATTCTATTGGCCGTCTGATGTAACATTGCATTATTTTCCTTATATTTAATATAGAAAAAGTAAAATGGGAACTGACACGGCAGCTTCTTAATAAATTGGAATCATTGTAATCATGATTATTCGTTTCCCCTTTGGAGCCATTTTATTATCCAAAGATCAATTATGATTACACCTCTGGATGTCTGGTAATTAGGACCCTGTTGAATAAAGTATTGATCAGTAGGAAGGTGGTGCATTTAACTTACAGGAATTCCCTTTCTTTGCTGTAGTGCACAAACCAGCAAGAAAAACTCAAAGTTTCTTCTGCTTCTGCTTCAGTTCTCTTCAATAGGCCAGTGGTGGCTGCTGGCCAGAAGTTTTGGTGAAGCAAACCCACCATCACCCCTGGTGAAAATCGAACCCCTGCTAGTGCCATGTTGACCTAGGCCGTTTTGAGGTGATAAACACTCAATACATTTTCATACACTGGTCAGGTTGCTTTTATTTTTCTAGGCTATGCGATTTATCCTTTATAAACGATAGCTAGCTACATGTATCAGGGTTCAGAAGACACTAGTTAAGCATGCTTCACGTAGGCTTAAAAAAAACACAATTATCCAATCCATGCCTTTTATGCCTTAAAAGGTCTCTCTTTGAGTATATGGGTGTAGTGAAGCAAAAATGATGTGCTTGCTTCAAGAGTGGGTTATAGCTGTTCTGCTGTAACAGACATGATTTTGAAGAGGCATTTTTTGTTCCACAGTCGAGAACAGTCGATATAACGATCATTTAACCTTAAAGAAAGATATGTTTTCTGTGATATGCATTGTCTTTTTTTTCTTTTCTTTTTTTGGTGAAGCACTGCTTAACCTGTTGTCTTAGAGGAACATCCCCTGCAATAGAATAGAAAGTACAGTATGTTGGAGTAAATTAAATGTAGCCTTATTAAATCTGTATTTGATTAGAGGAACCTAAAACGTTTAGGGCAGTTAAAAATGGGCAAGCTAAATTGATGAAATTTGATCAAATATTCATTACAGCAGAATGGGAATTTTGCCCTGGACCCTTTTCCCCCAGAAGATTCATTCCAAGTGTCTTTTTTCCTTTCTAGTTAATCTGTGCCAGTATTTTAAGTGCAGTGTCTGCCCTGCTGATAGAAAAATGCACAAGAGATTTGAATGCATAAATACTTGATAATCTACAAATATCCAGAAGAATTACATGTGAAATTCGCATAATTACTTGGATTCCTGCCAAAACTGAAAATGTGTTGTAACATAATGTAACTGCACCATTATCTTTCCAAATTCTATATAGTTGGAATGTGTCCAGTATGTTTTTTTGAAACAATTTACGATGTGGCTTCGTATTTATGTTTAATATAATCAGCCCTACGCAGGCACTGTTGTTAGGTTGAATTTATTACAAATATGTGAGTCTGTATGAACCCATTTTATTTAATCGGAAAAAAGGCAAATGCTTACAATGTCCCCTTGCTTTTCCGTGATCACAGCATCACCAATGAAATTTGAAACTACTGGGATTGATTGGTCTATAATTTTAAATGGAATGTCAGTAAATCTAATGACAATGGCAAAGCACCTGGTATGTGATTTTACAGACAAGCACAAATACGTAGAGACGCATAGCACACTGGCTTAAATCAGATAACAGAAAAGCACTGGCTTGTGCATATGGTGAATTACATAGCAAACTAATTCCAATTGAAATGTAAGACTGAACCTATTTGAAGCACAATATTCCTGTCGCATTCATGTCACCCTGCAGTTGCATCCAGGGAGAACCAGCACAATTGCAACATTTCACTTCTCACAGAATTAATCCAAGGTAGCGTGATCGCAATCGGTGAAATCGGTAACAAAGAGCCTACACTTGTCTGCTTGAATAAGACATGTTGGGTGTGAGTTGATCACAACCGCTTCATGTACAATTCTGAGAAATGTAAAGATTGTCCATTGTTACAATTGTGAAGGATGTGTGTGACGTGTAATTGTAACAACTAAAAATAACCACATAAATCGTTAATATTTGTATTTTTCATCGGTGTGAATAGTTGAATGAGAAAATGCATTTGCTATGACTGTAAATTGTGCCGAGTCTCCCCTACAAACATAAATCCTCATCAGCAGAAAGAGCACATTTACTTTCACGTCCTGAATCATCATCTTCATTAATAGAATGAAATACGGCTTTCTGCATTTTCAGCTGGTAGGCTACTACTACTGGTGATCAAACTGCCGAAATTTAGGGAAACGTATGCGTGGTTTCCAAATGTAAGTCTGGTCTGACGGTCAGTCCTATGTCAAGAAATAAGAGATGGTATGTACTGATTAGCTGTTTTTTAGGCATTTAAAGTAAACACATGATGGACATTTACTTAACTGTGCTCGAAGCAGTACAAGATAGTGATCGGCACCTGCCCATCCAGAGACTGCAGGAACCACATGCAAGCTTGATTTGATGCACATTTTCTCCTATGTGTCCTCCTAGTATTTGTTCAATAGTTTTCAGTTTGCTTGGAACCAGCATACATTGGTTAACTTCTTTATGACATTAATTAACGGTTTGAAATTATTTTAAGATAAACATTTTTTATTCGCAGTTGCCACCTTTAGCCACATGGCAGCCTCAATTCTACAGAAATGGGCTGAGTAGAATAAAAAATGGAATGTGAGATCTAATTGAAAGTATATTTCATTGCTGTCTTTACAACCGACCAGTGCATTCAGTTGCAACAATCAAAGATAAAGAGGTCAGTGGAATTAAGTAGCCGTTTAACATAAATGATTATTTCATTATTATCATGAACCTTGGAGGCATGCTTCAATGGGTCCACATTTCAAGTTTGGTGCTGATATTCCTGCACTTATATATTGCCTGCAAAAACTGCAAAAAAACAACAACAAATCATTAAATGTACCAATACATTACAAGGTCTTGGAGGAAATGTTATTGAAGTGTTAGGCCCAAAAATGTAAAATGGCAGAAATCCAGTATAGTGCAATATTTACTTTCCCAATTTAATTCAAAGGCAACAAGTAACATGATGGTCTGGCCATTTAATTTTTGCTTCCAGGACATTTAATTCAAAAACATGAGAAGCTTTTGTGGATCCTGAAGTTTCATTTAGCACACACAATTGGCCAGCTTTGGTTTGTTGTAGAATAAACAATTATTAGAAAATAATAAACGTCAACAAGATAAATTATCATCGCTGTATAATTCTGTGGGCCTTCAAGGAAACTAAAGAGTGTGAAGAAATATGAAGAAATTAAAAACTAGACTTGGAAAATGTGAAATCTCTCTTCTTTTTTTTTGGAGATTGCCTAAAGCTAAAGTATCACACCTTGGATGCTTTATCCATTTCCTATGAGTGATTTCAATATATCTAGCTAACATTATAGCACAGTGGAGGTTGATGATGTTTGTCAGAATATGTATATTTAATTTCAATGTGTTAGTGCTTGGCATTAGTGACATATGACATATGCAAATTGAAATAAAGATATCAGAAATGACTGAAGTGAAAGTTAAAACAGCTTGCCTCCTGCAATACTGGTGGTCTACTGCTAAATTAAAAATGACAGCTTGCAGTGCCTGTACTTCACAGAAATGCTTTATTCAAAGCAGTATGCACAACCAAAATTTTTTCAATTAAATTCTGAAATGCTGTTATCCAAGTAATACAGTTATATAGAAGATGGATCATTTTCTGATCATTCCGGCTTCCAGAAAAAGTTTTTTTCTTGCCAATGTATTTGACATACTATGTGCTATGCCCTTATCTCTGACTGACCACTTTCATTCCATTCAGTTCAGTACATGCAATTCATGTATTATATTGTTGATTGTTTTATTGTTGAAGATGTCTAACTCAATCACAGTAAGGGGTATTTAAATTGGGTGTCTGGAGCTGGGAACATTAACATAATTAGTATGGATAAATATTCTGCAGCTGTAACAATGACTGAGTGGGTAAGGAGAACTGCAGTTCTCTGCAATTTGCTGTTGCAATTGCGCTCTTTGATAAATACAGGTATATAGTATGGCATAGAGCTGTGTGTTCCCGCTAAAGTCATTTTGCAATTAAGGTTTAGAAATGATTTGATTTGACTTCATTGAATCATTTTACTTTCATACATCACAAACATGTAAATGGGGAATAAGGTTTGCACACCTGGCTTGGATAACAGGTGCTGGGAGAAAAATAATTACAAAAAGACTCCCTCACACTGCAAAACAACCTTTAATGTTGTAACCAACAAACCACACTCAGGCTGTCAACATTACATAGATACTTTTCTTTTGAAATATAGTTATTTTAAATTTGAGAAGGATTTCTACTTACAAATAAAAGGAACAAAAGGTACTCTAGTAAAAATGTTTTTCAAGATTGTGAAATAGTTTTGGTATATTGATTGTATTTTGCATTTGGTCAGGGACTGATAATGAGCTATTGTATTTTGTAAAGCATTTTATGAATTTGACTTAAATCATTTTTTAAGTCAAATTCATAATAATCATAATGTTGATTATTAAGTCTGATAATAGATTAATAACCACCATATATCAGAAACTGACGGATAAGAATACTTTACTCTTAGCCAGTAGCTTTGGCCCAGAAAGGCTCAAGAAAAGCCTATCAAAAAGTAATGAAAAAGCTGTTGACATGAAAAACACTTTTTTAATGAGATGTTATCCCGAATTATGGGTAGACAAGCTTATGAGACTGCATTAGAATGAGAAAAAACACGTCCTGTTCACAACTACATACAATATATGCCAAAACCCAACCTCTTGACTAAGCTTATAGAGCTTAGACCCAACTTTGTCTGCGGACATCAAATATCCGCCTTTAGTGGTTTTTAACCATGGAATGTACAACATGGGTCAAGCAAGTTTGTCCTGGGTGAGTTTGTTTTTCCTGTATTTCTAAAATAAAATTATTCTATCATTCAGGATGCTAGGACATTCTCAATTTATTTGTTTGTTTATGATCAAATAACAATTTTATTTAACTTTTAGAAGTTTTTCTTTTAGAATAAAAAAGTGCTTTTGTATGATCACACCTAGAACACACGTCTTAGGTCCAAATGTACCCGTATTAATTTGCTATGGAATTAAATAATTTACTCATTCGCTATCCAAGGTAATTAATTATCTTGTTTTTGGTGATTATAGATCATCATATTTGTTTTTCCATCCTTAGGTTTTGAATAAAAATCATATTTGTATTACGACCCCAAATTTGACAACATGGGTCATAAAGGACCCGTATTCATTTCTGATGTTATTTGATTGACAGTGTTTTGCAGTGGCTGTGTGGTTCCTTGCTAAATCGCTGAAATACATTTATGTAATAATTTCATAGTCCATGAATTCATTATTGATGTGGTGACCAACTCCCCAGGAACAGACTCAGGAACCCCAAAGCATGAGATGGCCACAGCAGGTCCAATCAGTGACACTGCATTTACCAGTGTACACAACCCTTGGTCACTCCCATTAGAATGTACCCACCAATTACTACCCTCCACGCTGGAAAGCACCCATCTGTAAGTATACCATCCCACTGATTACCCCCAGAGTTGATGGTGGTTCAGGGTGGTTCATTGAATGCACATTGAAACTGCCTGCCCATTCCTGCACATCTGTGTGTGGCACTCTGTCCTTTGAAGTGATGCCTAGGATTTTCTGAAGGCATCTTGCATGGAATGCCTCCAGGCTTCTGAGATGGTGGCTGTAGATGGTCCATCCCGGCAGACTGTCCGTTAAGTATTTCGGTGTGGAGGTTTAGGTTTCTGTTCAGGCAAACCCTTCTCCTAAGATGAACAAAAGATGTTGAGGCCTGTTTGAGGCGGTTTTGGTACTCATTGTCCATTATACAGTTGTCAGATATTTTGCTTCCCAAGTACTTGAAGGTAGGAATGGTAGCTAGCTGTTGGCCTACTACTGTGAAGGTTCTGGGTGGTAGGGAAGACTGGCACTCGTTTAACTGATATTTTTTCTGGGTGTTGATAGTGCGGCCAGGTGGTGTGGCCAGGTACTGTTTGCGAGTGAGGTTGTAATGCTACCAACTAACATTTTCACTTTGTTTACTTGCAATGTATGAACCACATTTGTATGTATACACTTACCACCAATCCCTTTTGCTTCCAGGCAATACAAACGAGAATGACAAAATTACATTCTGTTGGTTTAGGCAGATGTTAGGCAGCATGTATTGATAGACTGCCAATGGTCTGGACATGCTATTGCTCAGGGGTGCTAGTTTTTTTTTATTCATTACTTCAGGATGTACTGTGCACAGTATTGTCACTCTCACTTAATTAAGACATGGAATAATTTGTATCTATTGTAATGAGTAATCTCTGACAGTTGTTTTTATGTGTTAACTTGATGCATATTTAATGAATGCTCATATCTTTAATGGATTCACCCAACAGCCAATGGGTATAAAAGGAGGGCTCAAGCAGTTGGTTGGTTGTGGTAGTGTGAGGCTGTAATTGGGAAGCTTAAATGGGAAACGCCTGTGCTATTGTAATCTTTTGTTATTTTAATGTTTTCCATCTGATCTGTGCTGTATATATTGAGCACCTTCAATTGGAATAAATCCCTCCTATTTGCAGAAGTCTCTTTTGTCACTTCTTTGTTCTGAGCATATAACCTCACCGCCTTACCTGTCCTCTCACAATAGTTGTGTTTGTAGATATCTGTGCATATTTACAAATGAAAATCCCAAAACAAATTAGGCTGGCTGCTGTCTCATTATTCAATGTTAATGTACTTTAAATAATTGTATATGCAAATAAATACAAAAGATGAAATGCTGAAGACCGATTATATAATAATATAATAAAAATCAAATGTTAATCTTCTGTATTTTCATAATCACTTAGCTATACAGTATGTTGCCTTTAAAATAATAGTAATAGTTTGAAAAATATTTCATGGGCCTTTAAGAAATGTATTTTCAAATATTTGATGTGGTCTAAACTTTTCAGAAACAGCAATTCATAAAGATATTAAACTCTAGACACATTTTTTTCCAGTGGTAGAAGTTCAAAATGAATTGCTGGGATGAATTGAATTTTAAGAGTGTACTGCAAGAGCAAAGAAAAATAAATATCATTAAATAAATGTGGAATATTCATTATATAAAAAGTCTCAAAGTCTATTTTGTGGAACGTGGTTTGCTCAGATGTACATCTATAAATCACTGTCTGTTTAAATTTGCCTTCACCCCACACAGAGACCTTTATGATCCACAAGGGTCAAATGTCTAGTTGGCTAATGCATCCATTGGCATTCGTCACAGTGCTGCTGAGCCTGCATCTAGCATTAACACTGCCACATTCACATAGCAACCTAATATCTTCCCTGACAACCACAAAGATCCACCAAGAAGCATATTTGCCACACACAGCTTTCTGCGGTTCAACGACCAGAACCTCTCCTTTACCAAAGAAAGGATGGAAATGGCTTGCAGCTGTAGAAGACACATGAATGCACTTTGTTATTTCAGGAGCATGCTGTCAGCATGAGCAAATTGCAAGGCGGGGGCTCACATTGCCGCTGTTGTTATTCTCTCTTCCTCCACTGTCTGTTTGTTAACCATGAGGAGGATGCAATCCAGCTGGCAACCAGCTATGAGATATAACAGCAGTCATGTTTACAGGTAGCTGTTCTCATGTCACATACTTTGAACATGGTTAGAAAAGTCCACAATCCATAAAATAGAAAATTTTCATCTCATTGGAACCAGACTCAAGGCTTTTGTGTTCTCTTATCTGTGGGCTCCGAAGATCATGGGTAAAATGATTTAATACTCTTGAGGAATAAAATATTCAGCTTTCAGCGAGCCCATATTAAATCTAGTCTGCAATCCTCTATAGTCTATGGGATAAGAATGAAACAAAAAGAAATTGGTTGTACTTACTACTTATTGCTGTAATTACACAGAAAAAGAGGCACTTTCTTACTCCATAAATCATTGTGATGCTCTCATTACAAGCTTTTCGCCAAGTCACAACCCATTACCTTCTGAATTTAAAAGAAAACACACAAACAAAAACACTTGTTTAAACTAGATATTACTAGATCCTTTTTACCAGTGTGAAAATGAATGCAATAAAAATTATACCACATTATCTTTTCATTATTTACAAAATAATACAATTACTTATTGTTTGACCTATTGTTACAAATATTTCACTAGTTTATGAATCTAGTTGTGTGCATGACATGTTCTGACATTGGTGGACTGGCACTAACAGGGGTCTGTTGCAGTGCTAGATTGACCAATATCCACTTGATGCAAATATTCATTGATTATGCATGTGTTCAGACCTTCTGAATCACTTTATTGCAAATAAATGTGTACATTATGTGTTTATAAATGAAATGGCATGAGTCTTACCAGATCAGATTGGCCCAATAACAATGGCAATGAGTAGTGTTGGAGCAACGCTAGCTGGCCCTCTGGGTTCAGTACAGTAGGGATGCCCATTCAGTTTTTTTTAACAATCTTATTTTGCTTATTTATATAATCTGTAACTGTGTTGTGAACAATTGTAGTGAAACTGGAGAAAGGATGAATATGAGAAAATGAAAAGACATAGGAGCAAGAAAATAAATATTGGTGACCAGGAATACACAACCAGCACAAATTCACACACAAAGCACAATGGCTACATGCTTGAGTGTGAACCACTAAGGAGAAGCATGCTTGCCGTCCTGCTAAATTTTGCAGTTCCCTTGTTACATGGTTTATTTAAAAAATCTAACCTGAAATGAAATCTAAAAATCTAAAAAAAAACATTTTACCCCTGTTCTGTGATTATTATGCTGTGACAGTATTGCAATCCCAATTTACCTTCCAAATACTTTTGTTGCTCTATATTCTCATTCTCACAGCAAAAGGCACACGGTACAGCACTGCGCAGGTTGAAGTTTTTGTTGCACTTTAAGCTCTAAGTTTTTAATTATCAGGGTAATTTACTCCAAGTGTTGTTCTCCTACAATGTTGTAACACTATAAGGGCCGCAATTTTGCGCTTTCTATATAGACAGCATTTGAATCTAAACAGTGTATTTACTCCATTTTATACCAGCCATGAAAAAAAATATGACATTTATTTAGGCATGAAACACTCCAATACAAATAATTTTCTTCTTTTTTTTATGTTCATAAAACATTTAAATTTAAAACAAATAATATACATATATGCATCCATGCTGACATAATGCTAACATAATGTGCTATGCATAGTAAGAGCAATGGCATTTTACAAAAACAGATATGTGGAGATATGACTATTTCAACCAAATGTTGAACCATCACGAGTGCGTATTGCTCATCCATTCACTTTCCTGTCAAGATAAATGCATTCTCTTACAAAGTGTGTAGTTTTGTATCCAATTTACTTAGCTAAATTCAGCTGACTTGTATTAGTTCATACAGCAGACTCCACCTGCAATATAATGTTTTCCTAAATGATGAATCAGAATGTTGTCATCAAAAGGATTAAAAAAATGATTAGGGCAATCAAGCATCTAAATTGGTGTTGGCCATATTGTTTTTCAGCCATTTTGGATTTTTTTGAAGTACCCATCTATACATCTCCTCCCAGAACTATCACCCAATCCAGCTGTAATTACATCTATGGAGCATTTTCTTTACAAGTTGTTAAACGATAGTTGTGCTGTCAAACAATATGGGCAGAATATATTGATATAAAGGAATATAAAGGAAGAGTGGCCATATAACTGCAACCATTTTTTCTATTGACATCAAACTTTGTAAACATGCTTAACATGACGCCTGGGGGACACATACCAAGTTTAGTGAAATTTGGCCATTTGGGGGTGCAATACCAAAAAACAGGTTTAAATGGTAATTACACCAAAACTAATATTTCAACCAGATTTTGTTGGGAACATTACAGTAACGGACCTGAATTGGGCAACCATATTGAAGCACTGTAGCACATGGCCCCATTATTGCTGCTTGCAGCTATTATTATTATTATTATTATTGTTAGTATTATTATTATTATTATTATTATTATTATTATTATTATTATTATTATTATTCTGGTCCAGTCATGTCAGTATTTAGAATAACAACAATGTTCCCCCCTTAGGAAAGGGCTGTGGGATCCTGTAGAAGTCTCCTCTGACACTGTGACATTGATGAGTGTTGGCCTGCAGAGATATTGGGGAGAGTGACTCCGATAAATCAGACCTCTGTCCTCTGCTGTCAACTCCCTTCGCGAAGAGCTTTAAAAGCATATCACAGTGACGACAAAGCAATTTTTCTGTTTTTACACCCGTAATAACATTTTGACTAACTATCCCGAAACTGATTAGTAGCCCAGCTGCTGCTGCAGTATTAAATCAATGCCTTCCAAACGCACTTCAAGGAAGGAAATCAATTATTGTTAAAATACTAGCTGGCTCCAGCAACCAGGGATCAATACAGGATGTATTGCATTGCACCCTATACTATGAAAAAGGATTATTTTATAAAGAACGAAATAGCCAGGGTTTGCTAACTGCATTCAGACATATGTGGCGCGACAGCTAAGAAGGGTCTCTTGTGTTCTGCACTTGCAGTAATGTCTGCAATTTGCCCAGTGGTACATTTTGTCAATTAACTTTTGCCTGTACTTGAATCAGAATGAACTTTCAATC
Organism: Conger conger; assembly: GCF_963514075.1. Classification (NCBI taxonomy): domain Eukaryota; kingdom Metazoa; phylum Chordata; class Actinopteri; order Anguilliformes; family Congridae; genus Conger; species Conger conger. The sequence goes on along the minus strand of NC_083762.1, from coordinate 36,555,511 downwards.
AGCCAGCTTGGACAAGGGATGAAAAGGTTTTAGATTTTTTTTTTTTTTTTTTTTTTTTTCTAATTCATGTAATATTCATAAAATTAGTAGTTCAGAAACACTGAAGTAATACCAGCAAGCTTTTCAGTAGTCTGTTAATAACTGTTAAGTACCAAAATTCTCTTTCTCCTCTGCTCCATAGCAGAATTCTGCATCTTCTGAAGCAACATTCTCTCTCCCCCACCTCCATTTAGACTTACGTTTTACCATAACCAGACTTCAAACTGAAGTTCATTTTGGTCATTAAACACAATCAAATTTGAGTTATTGCTCATAGCCACTGAATATGTAAAGCTAATAACTAAGGTATAGTGATTTAGAAAGCTGGTAGAAGGGGTGGAGTGTCCTCTTCTAGATTCTGTCTGACAGCCTCTGCCCTGAAGCTACTGTCAGAAAAGCAATAAGCAAACATTTGCAGATGACAGATTAATGTCACAATGAGTTTTCAGAAGATTTGTTAGTAAACTAATATTATGCATATAAGCTTGCACATTGCAAATAGGCCCCTGGACAGCAAACAGGGTGAGGACAGTTCTTATGTAACGGTAAGGTGTTGGGCTGCTAGTTTAATGCCACCTAGGGAGTTGTACCCTAGAAAATAGTTTTATGCCACACATGCACCTAATTACACAGAATAAGTTCCCCACAGTTCTTTACAATAACAACTTGCACAGTTTAAAATATATTTTATAAAGAAAAGGCTGGAAGTAGCTGTAGAGTAAAGATCACTGGAGCAGGTTTAGCAAGAATTGATTTAATAGTTATAATTTCGTATTTAAAAACAATCTCCTACTAGAAAAAGTGCAATAGAACGTCACTCAAAGTCAGAATTCCTACTTGTGAACTCGGGGCAAATCCATCTACCAGCTCTGTCCCTGAGAGGCTGACTGGCCACAGCAACGTCAAACCAGTGTGGGTGACCAAGTCTTTAAACTTTGCATGCGTTTTTTTATTTGGTTAATATTTCTGTCGATTCCGCTTTCATTATTTTTTAGAACACTTCTTTCAATAAGTTATTCTTTCAAACCTTTCGACCATCAAAGCAGTTCACGAATGTTACCTATTTTAATGTTAATCTTGTTTGCAAAAAAAAAAGCGAGTCTCCCAGAGACATCTGAGGATTTCCCCGGCTGGGTCGAAACTCAGTGGTGTCACTTACCCTCTGAATGAAAATGCGTATTTAATCCAAAGAAAGTAGTCAGTGTTTACATATTGCATATACAGGTGCATCTCAAAAAATCTGAATATTGTGGAAAAGTTCATTTTTTTCCGGAATTTAATTTAAGAAGTGAAACTTTCATATATTCTAGATACTTTACACATGAAGTGAAATATTTCAACCTTTAATCTTGATGATTATGGCTTACAGCTCATGAAAATAAAAAATCCGGTATCTCAAAATATTTGAATATTACATAAGACCAATAAATTTAAAAAAAGGATGTATAATACAGAAATGTCGACCTTCTGAAAAGTAAGTTAATTTATGCATTCAATACTTAGCTCATTTTGCTGAATTACTGCATCAATAGGGCGTGGCATGGAGGCAATCAGCCTGGGGCACTGCTGAGGCGTTATGGAAGCCCAGGTTGCTTTGATAGCGGCCTTCAGCTCGTCTGTATTGTTGGGTCTGGTGTTTCATCTTCCTCTTGACATTCAGGTCAGGTGAGTTGGCTCGCCCATCAAGCACCAGTAATACCATGGTCAGCGAACCAGTTACTAGTAGTTTTGTCACTGTGGGCAGGTGCCACATCCTGCTTGGAAAAGGAAATCAGCATCTCCATAAAGCTTGTCAGCAGTCAGCAGACGCTTGTCAGCAGTGCTCTACAATCTCCTGGTAGACAGCTGCGTTGACTCTGGACTTGATAAAACACAGTGGACCAACACCAGCAGATGACATGGCACCCCAATTCATCACTGACTGTGGAAACTTCACACTGGACTTCAAAACTTGGAATCTGTGCCTCTCCACTCTTCCTCCAGACTCTGGGACCTTGATTTCCAAATGAAATGCAAAAAAGTACTTTCATGTGAAAAGAGGACTTTGGACAACTGAGCAATGGTCCAGTTCTTTTTCTTTTTCTTTAGCCCAGGAAAGACACAGAAACGTTGTCTCTAGTTCAGGAGTGGCTTGAGCCTAGGAATGTGACACTTGTAGCCCATTTCCTGGACACTGTGTGCATGGTGGCTCTTGATGCACTGACTTCAGCCTCAATCCTCTTGTGAAGCTACCCCAAGTTCATGAATCGGCTTTTCTTGACAATACTCTCAAGTCTGCGGTCATGCCTGTTGCTTGTGCACCTTTTCCCTTCCAGTCAACTTTCCATGAATATGCTTTGATACAGCACTCTACGAACAATATTCAAATATTTTGAGATACTGGATTTTTGATTTTCATGAGCTGTAAGCCATAATCAAGATTAAAACCAAAAAAGGCTTGAAAAATTTCACTTTGTGTAATGAATCTAGAATATATGAAAGTTAAACTTTTTTAAACTGAAAGATTATGGAATAAATGAACTTTTCCACGATATTCACATTTTTTGAGATGCACCTGTATTCTCCTCTTAAGCGGATTCCCAAGGGTTTAGACCACCCCCTTTAAACCAAATAAAATTTCAATCGGAATAGGATGATTTCTGTTACACAAGGTATGTTTTACTCCAATCGGCCTGTTAATCTGATTAAACATGGAGTAAAAGGCTCCATGTAAACGGGGCTATTGCGTGTTCAGGAGAAGGACTAGGGGTGTGTCTGTACCTTACTAGCCAGTGTAGTGGATAAAACTAAACTGCTCATTTCCGTGCTAATTCTTTGTGCTATTCTGTGGCTGTTGTCTGAAAGGTACTAAAAGGTAGTAATTTATTAAAAAGGCAGAGCTAAACTCTCTAAACTGGACTGTATGCCAGCACCCTGTCTTCTGTGTTCTGTAAACAGATTTAGACTAAATGTAGTCTTCTCAGAGAGGCTCTGGCAAGATATGCCCTAGAGTCCTGTTCAAAGCACACACATCAAGACCTAATGATTCAAATTAGGCCTTAAGGAAAAATGCATTGCATTGAAAATAAATGTGTAATATTCTGCCATTGATCAATAACATAATTTTTTTATGTTTCAAAGGAGCGAGCTGAACAGTCCATCATGCTGAGGTTGTTCATTAATAATTCTGGCAGCCTCAGTCGAATGATGTATTGTGTACAATATAAAGTAAGTATTTTAGGATGCGGTAATGATGTACATTTTGTAGGCGTGGGAAAAGCTAGCTCACATCAGCTAAATGGTTTCATGCAGAAGCTGCGTTTTGTTGCTGTTGCGATTTTCATTTTGTCCAGCTGCATTTTTCATTTTAGGTTCATGTTCTTCATCCCTGTTTGCAATAATACTGGTGCAGGACTGTGTCAGGATTTCCACAGAAATGCACAAAACACACACACACGCACCTGTGTGATGCATTGCACCCAGATCAGAGGACATCAGGAAACCAAGTGTGATGACTATCATACTCAATATTTGTTAGAGAAAATGGAGTGTTCTGATCTTGGGCCACACAGATCAGAACACTGCCTGTTGATCTTTCTGGTGAAGATGAAGACCTGCTGGTATTGAGGAAGTAATCCCAGGGGGGATTGTCCCCTGCTTAATCAAGTCACTTTGGATAAAAGGGTCAGCTAAATAACATGTAATGTAATGTAAATAAAGTGTGTGAGGACAGAAGAGAAAAAGAGAAGCCTGCAGACATTTCACAAATAGGAGGATAGAGAGAGAGAGAACTGTTGCTCAATAAAAGGTCTTATGACGAAGCAGCCCTGATATTGGACATGGGACTCTTCCAAGCACGATAGCTATCTGGGAGTTTTGATAGTTTTGTAGTTTTGTATCAGTCTACTTTGAGATAAATTGTGTGCCTTCTTAAAGCATCAGGGCTTGCAGTACTTCCATTTATGGTGTATCTGGAACATTTATCTTTCTTGTCTGTAAGGATTCTGCTTTCACACAAGGTGTCTTTTTGATGATGGAAAAAATGTAGGCTATGTAATTTCAAAATGGAAAGCTGAAAAATAGTAATGCTTGTAAGTAGAGCTTTGATACTCAGATCTAAAAGCTCTCAAAAGCCACTGTTCAGTATGATTAACATTAGCTGTCATTATTGATGTAGGTGCAGCAAAGAACACAAACTGCACCACTTGTCACATCTTGGGTCAGGGGGTTGTTCTACTAAATGGAGCTGTGGGGATAATTATTATCTGAGACGGTGTAGCCTCCCCAGTTTGTTAAAAAAATATCTGAATTCTTTCAAATTACCATGGGTAAACCTTATTGGGGGACAGAAATGTGGACAATGAAAAGCAGGTGTTGACAACAACACCAGGAGGTGCAAGGAGACGCAGTGTACTTGTCTGCAGTGAGTAGGAAATGTTTTAGTATTCTGATTTCAACCTGTATTATTGGTCGCCACTTCAAAATACTTTCCTTAATCTCAGAACTTTACAAGGTTCACCACAGAACACTTCTCCATTCGGATAAGTCAGTTTCACTACTTCCGGCTAGCAGAGATCACTACTGCCCTCTGAGGGGTTTTAAGCCAAATTATACACATTTTATTGTCACATTCACAATTCACATTGGTATAAAAGGTGGGTGAAATTCTTCACTGTAAACCTCCTTAACAAAGCAAAACTGTGATCAAGCCTTGCACTATTACTTTGACATTGCTTTAAACAAATCATATAATTCTATTAATATTCTTACATGTTATTATTTGTTTTTCAAAGTATTTGTATTCTGTGGGAGTAGATTTATTACTGCATTACACCCAGCAATCAAACCAATGTAAAACATTTCAATGAATCATGAATGAATTGTGATGTGTAGGAACACCAGAAATGGCTTATCATAAATGCATCTGTGTACTTTGAAAAGACGATGCTTTCCTGAAGCACTGAGGGTGAAGAGGCCATATGGCATAGCACAGATGTCGCCATAGTTTTTCAGGCATGCATGAGGTGGAGCCCAGTCAGCTAAATTATTCAGTGCTCCGTAGAATATACTGAGAAGTATATCTTGATGCAAATTAATTTCAGCTGAAGTTTTGGCTGGTAAAACTGGTAAAAAGTTGTATTTTTTATTATAAAAATGTGAACAGTAAGAATAACCATTACACACATACACCATAACGTTTGGGACAAAGATCCATCATGCATTTATTTGCCTCTGAAATTATATTGTCCCCCTATTTCAGGGCACCATAATGTTTGGGACACAGCAATGTTATGTAAGTGAAAGTAGTCATGTTTAGTATTTTGTTGCATATCCTTCGCATGCAATGACTGCTTGAAGTCTGTGATTCATGGACATCACCAGTTGCTGGGTCTTCTCTGGTGATGCTCTGCCAGGCCTGTGTTGCAGCCATCTTTAGCTCATGCTTGTTTTGGGGGCTAGTCCCCTTCAGTTTTCTCTTCAGCATGTGAAAGGCATGCTCAATTTGATTGATATTGGGCAGAGATAGGGACTCGAGTCGCACCGATTTTTTGCCTCATTTGATTTTTTTGAATGATTAAAGTAAATGCTTAACAGTTATCTTTAATTTAAAAATTAAAAAGTATATTAACAAACCAATACTGCAACGTGATTCAAATTTCAACACTTGTAACTTTGTTTACATTTGCTTACATTACTTTGTTTAATGTTATAATTATTCTTGAGTCGCAGATGCAGATTAGGCCTATTCCTCGACTAAATTTAATTGGAGATTAACCATACAAAAATGAATTTAGTCCAGGATTAAGCTTAATCTGTGTTCATGTAACCAGCCCCTATTTTGTTATTGACCATCATCTTATATTACAGTTTACATGCTTGCATTATGTCATATGAGTCACACAGAGTTCATAAATAGAATGGTTATTTATTTTATCTTATTTATTGATTTAGCAATTACCTACCACACCAGACATAAGGTTTTGGCAAGCCTTTCTCTGGCCATCGTGAGAAAGGCTTTGCCAAAATGTTGGCTCAGGCATGGTAGTTCATTGATGTGTGAATAAACAAATAACCACTATCTTTTTGTGTGCCCCTGATAATACTGCTTCTTCCGTTGTCACACGCTTGATGACATATGTAAAATATGTCTTCTACACTTCTGATTTCTATATCTTCAATTAGCATAGGAATTGTGATCATTTCTATAGCCATACTGTTTAGGCTGCACCATTCTAGAGACTTGAGACTTGACTTGGACTCTAGCTCAGAGACTTGAGACTTGACTCAGACTTGCATATAATGACTTGTGAACATCTCTGACATCGGGTGATTGACTTGGCCACTCAAGAATTTACATTTATTTTCAGCTTTTAAAAACTCCTTTGTTGCTTTAACAGTAGAACCTGAACAGTGTCTATAGTATAATTCATTTTGGTACTCCCATCAGCAGTTATATCATCAATGAAGATAAGTGAGCCAGTACCTATTTGAGGAAGCCACACATGCCCAGGCCAAAATATGTCTTTGTCTCAAACATCTCACTCTATGAGTATGGACTTCCCTGCACCAACAGCATCTAATTATGTTTTCTTTAATGCACATCTGCTAGCAAACCACAATGAACAGCAGGAGTAGAACCCCTGGATCTCTCCTCCCAATCAAAAAGGCATAAGCAAATTAATTACCTTGTCCAAATTAGTGAGAACACCCAGGGATTCTGCTCCTGTTGACATCCAGTGCCGAGAGAACAAAAAAAAGACTCTGGCCCTTGTGATTCCCATCCCTGGATCTTAGGCAAGCAATCTGCTAAGAAATGAGCCAGAGACTGTGTGAATGATCACAGAGTCATCAGAAACTACTGGTCCATGGAAACTGGGCGCAGCAGGAACTGTTACTGTTGCGGGTAATTCACTTCCACCTCAGTTCCTAGTCATAAAACTGATAAAACAGCACTTAGTTGGATGGATTAATTTATCATGGAAATTGGGATAGACTACAGTAAAATGTAATGAGACAGACGTTTGGATCGTTGTTCAGATGGGAGTGCTGCAGCCAAAGTTTTATAGTGTTTTGCTACATTCAGTCCATGGGCTCCTACATGTGGCCTGGACTTTAGTGTGAATTGACGGCTGAGGCCTAGTTTGTGGAAATCCAACTTCTGAACTTAGCAGCACATGTCTCAATGAAGTGTTCTCTCAACACAATAGGTAATAAATAGGTATTTATTCGACTCATTTTCTAAATTTTAGACTTCTACTGCTGTAGCCTATCCACTTGGAGTTATGATGCGTTGTGTGTTCAGATGTGTAATGTGCGGCTATTTGCGTTACTGTCACCTTCCTGTCAGCTGCCAGTCTGGCCATTCTCCTCTGATGTCTCTCATTTACAGGCTGTTTCTCATTGCGTTTTCTCCAGATTCTGATGGTTGATGTGAACATTAACTGAAGCTCCTGACCCGTATCTACATGATTGTATGCATTGCACTGCTGCCAATTGGCTGATTAGAAAATTGCTTGAATAACTAGATGTAATAAAGTAAAAATGTTATAAATGAGGTGCGTTCAAGATCGGAAACTTCACAAATATATATTTTTTTAAATTCTGTTCGATACGAACGATAGCTAACAATTTTTAAAAGTCGTGTGACGTGAACAGAAAAGGCTGCAGAATCAAATATGAATCAGCTCGCTGGCATTGTTAGATCTAACTCACATCCATTTGTATTGCATTAGTGGCGAATTAAATGGAATATTCATTTAAAATTATTAAACATTAACCTTTTGCTGCAAACATAGTTCGCTGTGAAGGTTTGCTGTCTTGAACGTGTAACAGGTAAAGAAATTGCCTGAGTCCGAGGTGGGATTTGAACCCCGGCCTCTCACTTGTCCAAATTATTTGTTGAACGAACGCGTTACCAGTCAGCTAAAGACGAACTCGCCCCTAGCCGAGGGCAACAATGTTCTTTTGAATTTGAGGGTTACGTCATCGGGGAGTTTTGTCGAGGTAATCTGCTACCAGCCTTCGCTTTTCACTGCACCATCCGTGCTTACTAGCGAACTAGCTGAGCTAACCATGCTACAAACGCACCTCTAGTAGGAACTATAGTCACTGGGTGTTCCTGACCAAACCTTAGCTGGTGCATGTTCCGGGTTGCTAACGATACACATATTGTATACACATGCCCCAAACATTTCAAAGCATGAATGGCGGCACTTTGTATGGACTTACTTTGCATTCAGACACATTCTCAGGTCTGGGTTGGAAATACGTTAATTAATAAATTTTGACCTCTTAAAATGGTGAAGTAGTTGATTGTAGCCTAGCCAGCTACTTTAGGCTGACTGTGCTGTAGTGTAGGTGATGGATAGACATCACCCCATAGAAAGGTTTGGCACAGTTTTGTTCCAACCTTACGTATTTTGAAACCGATAATCCATGCGAGCCCAGTGTATTGAATGAGGTGTATTGCCTCCGTCACAGATTGCTGTGAAAGTTAGCGGTCCGGGGATCTGGTCGTGAGTGTGGTCGCTGGTCACACAAATGTTTGTGATTTACGGTATGTTATTTGGGTGATTTTATATTATTTTTATTATTTTATTTATTTAACAAAAATGTTACAGATTGTTGTGTTGCTTAAGAATATAGTGCTTTAGGATAACTTGGGTGTGTGTTTCAAGGGCGAGTGTGATGGCAACATGGATAGTGGTGCTGATACGAACAGGGAGGCGGCTCGGTGTTCCTTGTAAAATTGTTCACACACAAGCACACATTGTTTTTTATAGACGGTTTCGATTTTTAATCAATGTTAAGATTAACCAGATAAAGATATAATAGAGACTTATCTGCATAACAGAGTGCAAAACTGTTGTAGTTTGCGTCTGGTGAAAGTCTTGGTTTCAATGTACTGCAAACCGCAATGTAGTACGGGGGACTGTTTAAACACCATGTCCAGGTTACGTCACGCCCACTTCCGAGTATGAGTAGCCAACGGATACCGATAATTTAATTGGTTTAACGGATACGGAAACGGATAGGAATAATGCAGTACTCACTCACCCCTATTGTCTACTAATACATTACACATTTCAGAAATTGTGTACACATTATGTTATGCATTAGGCATGGGGAATGAGATTTTTTTGCAAAAGACCTTCATTAATACAATGTAGCATCTTAAGCAATCAAACTAGGCAAATTGAAACTGGGCCTAAATCAAATACCATTATAATAAAACATAACATAACAATAAATTATATCTGTATCAAGCAAAAGCCACAAGATCCCAAACTTATTTTTCAAATAATAACTTTGTAGTATCAAAGGCTTTTCACATCTGGATTTACATACACACCAAATTAGAATTTCTCATATCGTTCTGTAACCAGCAGAAGTTCCTTGTTTTGCAATTACAGGATTTACCTTGCAGCCACCGTAGTGTTTTCTTCCTCAGCGCCGCCTCCCAGGTAGCTGTTGAGTGGCTAGCCGGTAATTACCTTGACATTTCAGTATATCTGACATGGCATTTTAAGTCAATTTTCCCTTGTTCTTCATTGCTTTCCTGCCTGCGGTGCAACCTATGCTGAAAGGTGTTTGCGGGTCCACGTGGACTTCCTGGTGGTAGATGAGTGTGTTTGCCATGGAAGGTTTGTGCAGTGTGATGCCAAGCCGAGTAAGCACAAGCGCTGTGCCAGTTGGAACGCACGTAAAACAAGGAGGATGTTTCACTGCTGTTTTGCCTCTTAGAAACTTGATTTAGCTTACTTTGCCTACTTTTAAGAAATGAATTGTTGCAACCAGGATACTAGTTAGTCTAATACTGGACCATTGAGTGAAAGCTTTTGAAGCATTGGGCTTTCTTTGGCCAAAGTCCCCATTCATTATGGGTTGGGTAGTTTGTGTGATACTGGCTGCCCTAGTATTTTGTCCCCTTCATTTGTCTGTTCATCTGATGTGTTCTAATGATTTTCCTCCTCCCTGTCCTTCATTGACTCAACAGTGTTGTGGCTGATTGCTGGACCCCGGTCCCTTTTTGTTAACCCCAATAATGTTAGCAGCTATTGTTATTATCACACACCACAACCAAAATGTACTGCTGCAAAGGTGGCCTGTCTTTGCAGTTCTCCATTTGAGAAGCATGGTGCTTTACCCGGCACTTGCCAAATTTTGTGATTACAAATCAAACAGAACTTGCAATGCATCAGGATGAGTTTAAAAATGTAAAACGAAATGTAACTGAATGTAGCGGAGTAAAAGTACATTTTTTCCTTTGTTTACAAATTATATACAAAACACGGAGCTAGCTAGCTAATGTTTCTTGACACTGGTGCTGAGGCAATCAATCGATTTATCTGTCTATACAAAGTATATAGTTCCAAGACACGGAGCTAGCTAGCTAGCTAACGATACTTGACACTGGTGCTATCTATCTATCTAATCTATTTATCCACTGCTGTCTGTCTATCAATCGATCCGGTGAGAATGTGTTGAAGTGATTAAACATAACATCAGTGTACCACTGGACTTGGCGAGAGAGCAGGTGCAGATGGAGACTAGCACAGGTGTCAAACAAAGCTCTCGTTCTCAAAAACTACTCATTGTAAAAATGTCAACTTGATATGGAAATGCTCAAACTTTCAGCTTTTCGGACATATAATGAAAAAAATATTGGAAATTGTTTTAAAAAGATATAGCTAATTTGGGTAAAATATCATATTCCCACTGTGTTATACTTACCCCCAAGAAGGGGCTGCACTTCAAAGTACCCTGATTCGCCGGTCTGGTCTATGCTGGCATTAAACCAATTGCCTTGCATTATGCAATAACTCTTCATCTCACGGCACTGATTGGCTGTTATAAATACGTAGCAACCACCTAGCAACACCCAAGCAACACCTTAGCAACTACTTAGCAACAGCCTAGCAACCATCTTAGCAACCGCCTAGTAACACCATAGCAACCAACTAGCAACATTCTAACAAACAACTAACAACACCCTAGCATCCACCTACCAAATACAAGGTACACCATAGTATTAGCAGTAGTAGCAATAGTCTACCGACTTGCTGCAAGCACACTCCCCATGCACATCTCTAGTTTATTAATGGTGTGTGCAAAAAGTTCCGAACTTTATGGCACTAATTATTAATAATAAGTTATATACTACATTATATTTTATGTAGAAATATTGTACTGGAAATATATTTTGCATTTTCTGCTCCATTGCTGTATGCTTTATTAACATTAAGCATACAGAATTAATATTGCCATCAAAGAAATTCCTTTTAAAGTGTGACTTTCACACCAATACTTTAATTAGCTCATTTACAAAAACATTAGTCTGTGATAGATCATTTTTAAATTAAATTCAAATATACAGATACATGTGTATAGGCATGAAGTGCTATTTTGGAGCATAGGCCAGTCCCAAAACCAGTCCACTCTATTACATACATGCATGCTATAAACATTTTATGTGTTGTCACTGTGCAATTAAAATAAGCTGTTTTGTGTCTGCACATATCATGATGTTTCGAATTGTCTGAATGTTGGCTTGTTTAGTTCTCCTGGATATTTGCTAATGGGGATGGAGCTAGGGTTTGTTCCTAGAAGTGCCTGCCTCACTGTGCGAGCACAGGTTCAGCAAATGTTAATCTTCTCAGACAGGGAGGGAGAAAGGCTTGGTTGTTACCACAATAAACCTGCTTTTCATGCACAGAACAACTCTCACCTGAGGCAAAACCATCTCAGCTGCCTGTTTTATTTTGTCAAGTTAAAAAAAGAAACATTAAAATGCCAAGGATAAAGAAAAAAGTAACTTCTGTGAAGGTAAGAAGGATTATCTCTTGTGGGTTTAGACACCCCAGTTGCTAATGACGCAGGTGGTCATTGGACATTACGTACACTAGCACTCACAGTACATGACTGTCTCACCCCTTATTAAGGATTAAAGCTGGAAATTGATACACAAAAAATGTGTGGCTAATCACCAAATCCATAATAAACAGCAATATGGTTTTCAGGATTACATTAAAACTCTAAACTATTCTGAAACAAATGTCAATAAATTGTAATCTTTTTGAATATGTAGCACTGAACATTAGTAACACGTGAAGTAGTATCAACACAATGTCAGTACTGTTTAACATGACATCATGTACAGCCCAGCATTTGATTCTTACTGTACTCAGTTGAGGACTAGAATCACTAAATACAGCATATGCACAGTTGCCAGCTCAAGGCAAATCTTGTTAATTGGCAAAATCTCTTCTTAATAAATGTACTGAAATGCCCCTCAGAATGCCTGCTCAAGCCTTCATTTAATGTGCATTACTGGCAATTTGCATGTTGGCCTGGCAGCATTTGGCTTGTATCTACTCATAATCAGCCTCTCTAATTAAGCCGTTGCATTCATTATGAACTTGATTTAGAGTTAATGTTTTATAATTGTGCTTTCCTCAAAGCGAGCGTGTAATACTACTTAGGGCATGAACTACATAGAACACTTTTCAACCATAAATAGGTACACTGGATTGTAGAAACTTTTCTTAACTCCTGCGATTGGAATTAGCGAAATGAGCCAGGGTTGAACGACCTTGTAGAACAAAAGTCTCTCCTTGTGTATTGTTACTGCAAGTTAATGAAGAGTAATTTAACATATTGAAACTTAGCCTTAATTAAGCACGTCTGGTAATTGTTTTATTCATTTTTAATCATGTTTTGCCCCCCCCCCCCCCCCACACACACACACACACACAAACACCAACACACACACTTGCAACTGTAATAGGAGCATCACAACACCCTGTGGGTTATGCCTTCAAAATAATCATGCACAAGGCTGTTCCATAGCAGTCATTTTGAATTCTTGTTACGATGCTGCATGTCATTGGTACAAAACCACTCAATGAAATTTTACTCTTACTGGCTGATGGCCAACAGCTAGATGCAAGCTGCTTGCATGCAATTTAGCCAGTGGTAAGCAACCTGACTTTATTACACACCTAACATTTCAATATTACAAAACTGATATTTCACCAACTATGAACATGTTTGTTGGACCAAATTTTGCACAAACAGTCATGCTGTCTACACTAAATTTTAATTAAAAATACACAAAAACCTAAATAAAATAAACCTAAATAAAATCTGCAAAAATACTTTAAGGTTTGTTGCATTACTACTTACCACAGAGTCACTGACAGTGATGATAATAACAAACATTCATCTCTCCTTTAATTGATCTGGATTAAATTAACACGGAAAATGCTTTCTTGGTTTCGCTCTTCAAATAGTTTGTGCCCCAGTCTCCCATACTAACACGGAGCATATTGAAAGATGGGGATTTTGCATTGTTGCATTTGCGCAATAATGATGGGTTTGTTTTCTCTTATGTATTATAGTATGTGCTACTCATGTGTGAGTGGCAGGACGATTTGAAAACTTCATCAAGAGTTTTTAACAAATTTGTGTTTTAGAACCATCTTCGTCATGAATGGTACATCGCTTTATGTTTCTCCAGTAGGACAATCAGCTTAATTTCCTTGTCCGTTTTTTTACAGAATTAACAACAAACCATAATGACCTGTTGCATTATTGGCATTTGGCAGACACCCTTATCCAGAGCGACATACAGTTGATTAGACTAAGCAGGAGACAATCCTCCCCTGGAGCAATGCAGGGTTACGGGCCTTGCTCAAGGGCCCAACGGCTGTGTGGATCTTATTGTGGCCACACCGGGATTAGAACCACTGACGTGTCCTAGTCATTTACCTTAACCACTACGCTACAGGCTGCCCCTGTGTAGTTCACGTTTATTATAAGAAAACATCATGGCGTAGAAGTAGAAGTCCTGAATAAGTTTTAATATATATATATATCATGTTCGCAAAGAGAAATTAAAATGTAGCTGTAGCACACAGTCATATAATGATAAAAAAAAAAGAAAATCAGATCATGTGTACACTACACAGTATTTTTTTCTCTGCAATCTCTTCAAATTGCCTGAAATGTATTTCCGTGGTCCTTATATGGTATTTTAGAGGTATTTTGTTTGTTTAAAAAAGATTTAATTATACCTTATAATCTTTTTCTTTTGTTTCAGCAACAGTTCATGAATTCTTGTTATGAGTCATAGTCATTTCGCTGCTATGAATGGGATCATGATCCCTGGTTTTATTTTATTTATTATTTATTATTATTATTTATTTATTTTAAACTTTTGAATTTTAGTTATACAGGAGCATATCATATTTAAACTATTTCGCTACAGGTTTAATGGGAAATGAAAACTTGCCTATAATAAATTCTGACACAAGAAAATGAATACAAATTCAAACTGATTTCTCTTGTTTATGAGATGCTATAGAACTACATTTCTGAAAAAGAGATGGCCCAACTCTGCACCTCCTGCAAAAAATCTGGTTATTCGCTATATCCATATCCTTGTCTTCCATTGCAGCCATAGACCATGAAAATTGACAGTAAGCCCAGCACAATGTGCACAGTGCTAAAAGGGTACAGAAAGAGGTCATTTGATTGGCTATGAAAGAATTTGTTTTCAAAACACCCAGTGATATTCAGCATAATTCAACTAATTTGGCATCTGTGGCACAGACTTTGAGTTGTGTGCTTCTGGAAAGACAACCAACACCAACATGCCATTAATGTGTTTCCTATACCTATGCTGTAATGTGAATATACTGTACCAGTGGCTGGAAAACTGTATGGACCAATCAGGAAGCAGGAACAGAAAAATGACTTAACCATTCACCAGAATAAAATAAGCTCTGGAATCCAGAAAATAAGTGGCGTGTTTTCGAAAATGAAATAAAAGATAGGAGGTATGTGAGAAATGTCATGAGTTTTCAATGCAAACTTTCAAGTGCTGAATCTGTGCTAAAAATTGCAATATGTACTGTATTTGAGGTATTACTGTTATTAGAGTTACAAGTTACTTTTGGAGAACTACAGAAGTTTGGATTTCAGAGTGTTCTCTTCCTCTCTTTAACCCACAGTGCGACCACTTCAGTTCTGCTGGTAAGTCTCAGTGTTCATTATGAGGTTTGAGGAAGAGGTCGACGGTGAGCACACTATGATGATGGTGCTTTGTGGCTCTCTTCCATTTACATATTTATGACACAGTTTTGCCTCGACACGGTGACTGAATCAGTCGTCCTCGCTCCATATTTACAAAAGGCTTATTCCGCTGGTTTGCAGTGAGAATGTGAGAGTGGCTGTAAGAATCCATGTCGGTTCTCCATTGGTGCGCCTTATAGAAAGGCTGATTGAAATGGATTGTCTGCGATGTATGCATAATGGCTGATGGTTATGTACGGGACAAGCACAATTTGTAGCAGCTTTTTTTCCCCAGCAATTTACTCAGAACCAGTCACAGACTACCTCTTCACTTAATTGGAACTAATAGGAACTGCAGATCAATGTGTGACACTTTCCACACTTGTCTGAATTAAATATTAATAGACATCAATTTCCCTTTAATAGGCAGGGATGTTAAAGGGCAGCTCATATCAGTGCTCTTTTGGTTAATTAGCAGTGGTGGGCTCCGCTCCTACTGTACCGTTGGATGTGGAAATGATGTCGCGTTTGTGAGTGAAACCCGAACAGGAAGTGTATCTGACTCGGAAAGCTGCACTTTTAACAGTCACCCCGCTCTCAGCATCTCCACCCCGCAATTTATCTGTCACTCTCCCTCTGTATACATTTACCAAATGCAAAGGGGTAAAGCAATCAGAAATAAAACATGGAAACAGCTTAGGAAACAGCTATATGTTTTCCCTCATAATTAAGCATTTCTTCTGACCTGTTTACTAGGCACTTTAGAATATTAATATTTAATTTTGTGGTTTATTTTCCGAGACCCATACTGACTCCATCCAGAGAACCTCTCTCACACAAACATACATATGCCCCCCTCCCCCCATGTAAACCCTTTACCCACCGGGAAAATGCACCAAAGGCTAACGCGTAATAAATGTAATAAGTGTAATAAATCTCAGATTTCATGCAGGCAGGGCTCACCGCTAAGTATATATGATTTGTCAAATATTAAAATTAATTTAGGGCTCAGCAGCTGAACGGTATGATCCCCCCCCCCCCTTTCTTTTGCATCATTTTCTCCGTGGGACGCAATCCGTTAAATACACCAGAAGCCCAATCTAGCCAGAAAAGTGGGGATAAATCATCCTGCCAGCTCTGCTTAAGGAGGGACTGATTATTTCAGCACGTGACTTAGAGCAGGGGACATTATTTAAGGGCATGCACAGGGCAAAATCTGTCCTATGGTGCCATCGGTATAATTGTAGATTTCATTTTCCAAACATTCACTGATTCTCCAACTAAAACCAGGATTTGTATGGATAAGAAATGATTTAGTATTTGTTCAACGCACATTATTACTGTGCATATTTGAAAAGATGTCAAGATTTGTGCTTTAGATAAAAGCAAGGCATACTGTCTGACTATTGACCAAGTGCAAATAAAATCCTGTTATTCATGATCTGTGCATGCAGTGCACTGGCCTGATACTTACACTGCTCCTTATGTGACCCAACTTTTCATGTTTATTTGGTGTTTTAAAAATGTCAAAGATGTTGTAGCATAGCACAACTGAATCAGAAAGTATACATGAGCTTGGTAGCATTTAGATTCACAGATGTGTCTGCAAGCCTTTGGATTTGCAAATGAGCCTCAAAGCATTTGGATTTCCAGATGTGCTTGCGGCATTTTTATTTACATATGAGCTTGGATGAGTGCATCCAACTGAGAATTTGTTTTGGACATGTGATTTCAGCAAAAAACAGTTAGTATGAGTGTGATTTTGAGAACAAAGTAATATTTTAATTCTGTTTATATCATATCTCTCTGTGCATCGAGGTACAATATTTATCTTTTTATAGTGAGAAAAAAGTGACATGTCTGATTTGTATCCCTCTTAAGTAAATTGGTTTACATTTTAAAAGACAGCAGAAGTTCAATGCCAAGCCGCCCCTCAGCAATCTTTCCTATCTGTATATTCCCAGCCAACTTGTAACACTGAAATAATTTTTCTGCTCTGCTAACATTATAAAGACATATATGTTTTCCATGCAGATGAAATCTTCAGTAGGCAGCACTTATTTTAATTGTAACGTTTCACTTATTTGCTATGCACGGGCTTACAGGGCATATACCGCATTATTGTTTTCAATAAATCAAAGTGGAAATAAGATCGGCAAAACTAGATATATCAAGCCACCGGAAATACTGCATTATCTTTAAGGTTGTGATTCCATTATACATGACTGATTGTATAGCTTAACAATTTAGCTTATTTACTTGCATAACAGCCATTTTGTGTTTAATAGTGGGGAAAACGAGACGGGTGCGTGGGGGTTGGACCCAAAATGCACGACTCAGAAACAATAGTAATATAAAGACCCCTCAGGGCTTTATTCGGGACGAATCCCAGGAGAGTAGTCAACACAAGCAAAGTCCATACACGTAGATCCAGCCAAACAAAAAGTAAACAAACAAAAAGCACGGTGCCGAGGGAAGAGGCAAACTCGTAGTCTGTAGACGTGCAGGGAGGTCCGGTAGCAGGAGAGCTGTCAGCGGGGCAGATGAACAGACGGACGGCAGGCAGAGGCGTAGTCGTGGACGAAGCGGGAGTCGAAACCATGAAACAATCAGCGAAGCAAAAGTACAAAAACGGTAGGCGAGGACGTAGTCAAAAAACAAACGATGGTCACAAAACAGAAATCAATAAACAATGGTCGGTAAACAGGCGTGGATCGTAACGCGTAATCAATGGTAGCAAATGCTCAAGAGTTGCGTGGTAAACAGAGGCAGACAATTTCGCAGTGAACAGTAGCGCGACTGGGCTATAAATGCGGGTGTAGACAGGTGCAGACAATTAGTTAGAGCGTAGCAAGGAAATGGAAAACAGGTGCGATGGATGACAAGTCTAACAAGGAGATTAGTAATCGTTAGTAATAAACCTATCCTGCCCTAGCATTAGTAAATTAGTAAATGACATGCACGAGAAACATAAGGTAACATGAACACATGATTAGTTTGTTAGTCTCTATCCAATCCTGATCTAGCGTTAGTAGTTTTAGTAAATAGACAAATGGAAACAATTAGGGAGTGTATGACAGAAAGAGAGAGAGAGAGAGAGAGAGAGAAAAGGCGGAACGCAAGGTTTGCGGAAAAACATGTAAAAGTGTATGCATAAACCGTGACCAGATAACGTAACAATAAACATGCATCAAAACATAACACAATGCGAAACTAAGACGATAACCACTCAACATAACCAGGTAATATAAACGTACAAAAACATAACTAAACATGACAAGAAAATAAATCGTAACGAAACATAACTAAACAACATGACGAACCTAGACTAACATAATACATGATAAGACAATACAAGACTAATACAAAATGAATAAACATAAAACATGGCGAGACAGACCTGAAACGTGACAGAAAAATTATCTCTGCATTTGGGCTGGGTAGAGAGAAGGTAGATTTTCCTTCCATATTGCTTGTTTTTCTCTTCCCAGCTAACCAGTTCTCATGGGCAACTGTGATTATGTTTTTGCTAAGAATAACCATTTTGGATAAGTTTATATTGTCCTCAACACGATTTATTATGTTATTTTTTCTCTGAGGCTATATGCTCTTGAGAAGTGAAATAATTTCCCATAGAGCCATTCTTTTTATAACCATTATTTTCACCTTAATATTTCTGTTAGTTTTGTGTGTGAGACAAAGTTTGTGATAAAAGATGTTATTTGAATTTGTATGTAAACCCTTTCAAACCATGTAACTTGGCATAATCCAAAAGTATCTATGTTTCCCTAATTTGGAATCGACTACAGTATCATGGATTTTGAATTGAATGGATTTGACTGTATAAATCAGGTAATTCACAAGCTGATAAATCAATACACATAGCTATGCCTCATTTTCCGTTTTTTTCGTTTCCGTTCATTTTGTATTCAGCAATTTTTCAGATTTTGGTGTCCTGCTTTTCATGTTTACATTGAACATACCCACTGGGATGTTGGCTCTTAAACTCATACGTGAACAGTCTGTGAATCGTGTTCAAGCCTGAGAAATGTCAAGAGCTAAGAAGGTGTTAAGTTGGAATCTTAAAAAGACTCCTCAACACTACACTTCCAACAGCTACTATGAGAGAACATGAGGTGTAAATTGGGAGCACTGTGTACTGTTGGTGACGAGTGAGTGATGTGCAGATGCACGCAAACTTAATTTAGTTGTTTCTTTGTCTTTGTGGCACCTAGGGCTGTTTTGAATGGATCTATCTCAGTGCTCTAATTCAATCTGTTTCAGCAATCATCTGAGAGACGCTGTAGGAAAACGGTAGATAGCATGCCTGTGATTGGATGAAAAAAGTAACCTAGGAAACCAAAGTGCTGTAAGTGTTGTAAATTAGGTAAGGTCAAGGCCGGTCTGCCAGTGTGACTAACAGCCCTGATGAACACAATGCCAATTTAACTTAATCAATCGCTGAAGAACAACGCAAAAGGAGGAAGCGAGCCCCCGCTCTGATCTTTCTCATCCCTTTGATATGCCCGCATGGAAAACGTGGCGGGCTCACTTGCAAGTGTGTTTTATGGAATTTTTTTTGCATTTTAAAGAAAGCAGATTAAGAGCAGGTTTGAAATGCTCATAAATAATGTAAATTTGGTGATCGATGTGTCTGACAGGGTGTGCTTGCACTGCTGAAAGGAACCAAGAGAAAGGCTGAGCTTTCTCTTTGGTCATCAGACGCTTTCCTCTGAGTGCCAAATTGATAGCACCAAGACATGCTGCTGAATATATGGGATGGTTCAAGTGAAGAACAAGTCCAATTAGTGATTTGTGCCACACAAGAGCACGGAACCTGCCGGCACACAATTGGTCACATGAATAAACAAAGGATCTAAGTTGCTATTAGAAGGCATTACAGACAATGCATAAGCATTATAAAGTACAAACAATTCATAAGCATGACATGTTCCTTGTGTAAATGGGGTTCATTCAAGTTTGATGACTGTTAAGAATTTCTCATGACCACACATTTTGTTAGTTGAAATAAATATTTCTTGTAGTATGTGGATTTCCAAAATGCAGAGAAGGCAAGGTCCTGCCACGCTTGTTTTGCCACCCACATTACAAAATAAGGAAATGGCATCGTAAAATAAAGTAATGGCATCGTAAAATATTTTATAAAGATAGAACTGAGTTTTAACCCTTTAACCCTTAACCCTCAAATGTGTGACCATATTCATTGAAGTTTTCACTGTAGAAAAAGGAATGCAAATAAACCCACTCCTGCAAATATGTTTTCAGGGTACTATACATACAGTATATTTAGTAAGTTGATTGCTGTGCTATTCTTCCATGACTGTGGAAACGTGGATGCAGTTTTGTGCTGTAATGTAAAACAGGGAGGTATCCAGATGAGCAACATCCAATATAGCGAGTGATATAATGGATATTGATATCAGCCCCAGAATTTCC
Source organism: Conger conger (assembly GCF_963514075.1). Classification (NCBI taxonomy): domain Eukaryota; kingdom Metazoa; phylum Chordata; class Actinopteri; order Anguilliformes; family Congridae; genus Conger; species Conger conger. The sequence continues at coordinate 36,534,961 of NC_083762.1, read as the reverse complement.
ATGTCATTGGATATGACTGTGAATGACTATTCAAATTGGTACTCTGTTACTACTGGCTTGATCACTGTTTATTAATCTAAGGGTTATAGCTACAAAATGACTAACCAAAAATAAATGGTTACCACCTTTTAAGTATGTGACAATATATGTATGCTGGTGCAAATTTATGAAGCATTAACTTTCTTTAAAAAAACTGTCCCTTTTGAAGTCTTATACATGCATATAACTCAACCACCCAACTCACTTGCGTTTATGTAGCCCTCCCCAGGCAGAAGCACTGCTTTTAAAAGGTTGTGATTCCTCCAGTCCGGAGAAGTTTTATCTCTCTCGAGTGTGCCCCCTTTGATATTGGTTGTCTTGGGGGTGTGCATAAGCACATTGAGGTATGAAGTCAAGGTCATTCCCTCTCTGTAGCTGAAGCCTCATGAATGCGATTAATGGTAATCCTCTCTCTTCAGACCCAAATAAATAGCCTGGTGGTGAAAAGTGAGTTAATGACACAGCTGCAGCACTGAAGCCGTTTCTGTCTGTATACCTTATTAGCCCTGTTATTCATATGAAGAGCAGGCATGACTTTCAAACCCATGGTGCCTGTCTTCATCATGCAGTCTGTTTATACTGTAGTTTTGCCCTCTTATTTTAATCAAATGTTACTTTTGATTTGTTTGTAATCAACTTATCTGTATAAGTTCTGGTGTTTACAATGTTCTATTTTTCTTAAGAAATTGAATTCTTATAAAATGCACTGTGCTGTATTAATAGAAAGTTGTATTCTGTTTATATAAGTTATATACACCGATGAGCCAAAGCATTATGACCACTCACAGATTAAGCAAATAACATTGATTATCTCATAACAATGGCACATGTCAAGGTCTGGTATATATTAGACGGTGGTTCTCGTAGTGAACATGTTGGATGTGGGAGAAATGGGCAGGCGTAAAGACCTGAGCGACTTTGACAAAGTCGGAATCGTTATGGCCAGATGATTGGGTCAGAGCATCTCCAAAACTGGAACGCTAGAAGGTAGGGTGTTCCCGGTCAGCAGTGTTGAGGGCCTACCGACAGTGGTCTGAGGAGGGACAAACCACATAGCGGCTACAGGGCGTTGGGCGCCCAAGGCTTATCGATGTGCAAGGGCAACAAAGATTATCCCATCTGTCCTGAACCGACAGAAAGGCCGCTGTGGCACAAGTCAGAGAAATGTTTAATGGTTACGGGAGGAATGAGTCACAGCATGTATGGTGATGCGTAGCCACAGACCCGTCAGAGTGGCTATGCTAACTCCTGTCCACCATTGAAAGCACCTACAGTGGGCTCCAGTCATTTAAACAAGCCACCTGCTGAAGTTATAGTTCACAACATATTTTTAACATTTAAGAGCCCACCACCCACACCCCATTCGGCAAAGAGTTACAAAATCTGGTACATACTGTAGGTCTCTCAGGAGGTATCAGATTTTCCACTTTTCCATTTTGAAAAAAAGCTGCTCCTCTTAAAATTGCTACAGTGACAAAAAGTGAGATCTTTTGTCAGTGGTACAATTTCTGTTCTTTTGGCTCTGACTCTGTAGCATATTGGTGTGTGTGTGTGAGTGTGTGTGTCTGTATGGATTTGTATTCAAAATAAAGTTAAACAAAAAACATCATAATCAGAGTACAACAGTATATGAGGGTTATAATAAATCTAAGCTAATAGCTCAAACCTGTTAAAATCCAATGTGCTGGTGTACAGAGCCAAAAGAAGAGAAATTGTACCACTGTCCAAATACATACGGACCTCACTGTATCTCTTCATATTGAACATATGTACATCCAGTGTTCAATTTCACTGTTCACCACATCAATTCCATTGATTGTGTTTTGTATTGTGTTTTTCACAGAAGACTGCCCCAAAGATGTGTTACAGAGTAACAGACAGGGAGAAAAAATGGGAAATACTAGCCCTAAGCCCTCAAATCGATGGGAGTCCCAAACTCCCAGATGGGGAGAAATCTCTGGAGGAACACAGCTATAGGGCGATGCGCATCCTCTGCTGCCCTATAGGTTGAGATGGTAACAGTTCAGGTATTAAACTACTAGGTCATCTAAAAAGTCCACAAGGATGGATGGATGCAGTGCATTGCTCCAGGGGAGGGTTGTCTCTTGCTTAGTCTAAACAACTGTACGTCGCTCTGGATAAGAACGTCTGCCAAATGCCAATAATGTAATGCTCTGGCTTACCATTCTTCTCTACAAAATTTTTTTGCATTGATGTAGTCTGTCAAATTACCATTTGACAAAATTTGGTGAAAACTGGCCACATGATGGCGCTATTCCAGTATATTGCAATATTTAAACAATCAATACTCTAACCTCATTTGCCCTAGAGAATTGACACGGCAGCAGAATACACATTCACTTTGGCCTCGGGGTCAGCCCATTAGAGATCACCATAGCAGATGCGGACCTAATGTGTGAAATTGCGGATAATCCTATGCACTTAACAGCTTCTTTTTCTACAAACTTTAACTCATTTGCAAATCATTCAGTTGACAATATCTTTAGACCAAGCTCCACAAAAGTATTATGCAGAAAGTAGATGTGAAAATACACTATGGCTGACTGTAGAGCCAGTGAACTTTCGGTGCCTGTGGGCGTGCTTGCAATAGGCCGAGGGCATACATATTGCTTTGACCCCAGAAATTGCTGCTTGCTGCTGTATTTTAACAAGTTATTTTTACTGGGTAATTTACTTTTGCCTTGGAGAATAAAATAACCTGCTTGGCTCCGCTACACAACTAAAACAAAGTGATTAGTTATTTATTTGGGCAGGCATTAGTATGTGTCTGTACCATCATGTACATTTTATGAGATTTAAAACGGTGTGTCAGATTACTCTTTTTGTGGCTTTTGCAGGAATATAACCTCCAGGTTTAGTTATGTATGTCCTACACTCTTAAAATAATGTCCTGGGTACATCCATGGCAGTATACAACCATGCGAAAGTGATTGGACAGAGTGTTATTGACAAAGCATAAAGTGAGTGCCTCCTAAAGCGCAACTGAGTTGGTATGAGCTTGGAGTAATAACATTAACTAAACACTGTCCCTGGGGTTTATTTCAGTTAATGAATTACCTAAAAAAGAAACCTCTTTAGATACAGCAGATGCTTTCAGCTCCAACAAAATATGCTGTAATGTTTAATGATATCTTTTATAAGTGCAGTGGTAGTTGGTAAGCTACAAAGGGAGATGAGCAACGGGAAACTCTCATTATATAATATGACCCTACAGTATTTTATATTATATTGATCATTGGTGTGAAACATTTTCCATCTACTGGCAATTATCAGAAAATATCACTGGCATGTAATCCCTGCTTTCATATTAATGGTATCTAAAACTTTAAACTCAGTTAATTATATATCTCAGTGAACAATTTTGGGTTCCAAGATGGTTCCCCTAACATTACCGTTATTCGCTTGAAATGTTCAGGGAGAATTTTCAGCAGTAATTTCTTTACTCTTTTCAGAGTGTTTTTCCAAAGTTATAAGCACGATTTTAAAACATTCTCTGAATGTTTGGAAATAACATAGAAGGTCTCATATGGCAAGTTTTTTAAATGTTCATAAGGCCTGTTTATAGTTAGGCGATGTATGATCAGATGGTGGATATCGCTACATCGTTATCAACATTACATTATTGCTCGACTTTGATCTTGAACACATCGCTGAAGTGGAGTCTTTGTGAGCTCAAGACATGGAAGTTAGCTGATTACACTAAGTAAGGAATAATCCATGACGAGGCGATCTGCTATTGTGGAATAATGACCGATGTGGTGTTGAAGAGCCCCCAGATGCGAAGCAGTGGTCGTTATTCCACGATAGCAAACCACCTCTTATATCTCGCTTATTACCCGGCAAATTACCTGACGAAAGAAAACAGAAAAAAATCTGTAATTTCTTTAATATAAAACACATTTTCCATTGAGTTCTCAGAGATAATATAGTCCAATCACGTTCCTAATCACGTGACAATTTCCTTAACTATGACGTGTTGGAGATCAAGCAGCCATAGCAACCCATTCCATTTTGTGGTTAAACACAGGGGTTAAACTAGGCTTAGATGACATGGCATCCATTAAACATGCCCAGTAAATATCAGTTTTCATATAAAGGTTGGATGGTTGACAGTAGAAAACAAAGATCTAAGTGGGGGAACTTCATTGCTGCAGCAAGCCTCTGCATGCTCTCTGTAGGACTGGGTTGCACCAGCTTGACTAACATAGAAGCAGTGACACCATGGAAATAAGATAACAACTTAACGAGGACTAACATTATATTAATTCCCGCCTAACTGTCACAGACTATTTATATACACACAGAGGGCATCTGTTATTATAATCATTTAGCATTTCTGATGTGACTAAGTATGTGGCTATTCAGCTGCTATTTGTGAATGCAGCTGTAGCTAGCTTGTGTAGCCTACTGATTTCCACTTGCCGCATGGCTATGACCATGTCCACAATAGCTAGTTCACCAGCATGACATGCTTGCTTCAATAGATGGTTAGCGAGCTACTGTTGGAAGATGGTTGGCTAACTAACATGCTCCGTGTAAGCTGGAGTAATACCAGCTTTGAGCGCAATCCACGATTAAGGCTAGAACAGAAAAATCTATGCTTCTCCATGAGTGCTACAGGATCTCTGTGAATCACTGTGAAGACGACTCTAATTGAAAGGCTTTTTATTCTTAGAGAGGTTCTCTGTTCGCCGCACTTGTTACTGGTGGACACATCTGTTCACACTGTTTATTTTGTGAGTGATTCATTTATTCAAATTCCTGCCGGCCTCCGTTTTCCAAATTGAGTTGTCCTTCCCCAGGGCCAGTTTTCCACATCCTCCTGACATGACCAGAGCACCAAGGAGATTTCCTTGATGGGTGCCAATCAATGCCTGCCGTATTTTCTCATTCTTTCCGAAAGGTTTTCTGCTGCAGAATTTGTAATGAGGTCAAAACTAAATTCCCTGATTTGTTACCAATGTCAGAATGTCTTTGTTACATGCTGTTGGATTAAAGTCAAGTCAACACGGCATCCTATATATTTCAGCACAGGGAACATTTAATTTCAAATCAGATGAAAATTATTGCTGTCATAAATGTAAAGCAGTATATTACTTTTGTTCATGTATAATGTATAAAGTCACAGGAAGAGTAATATATTTTTCATTGTTATCTAAATATCAGGAAGACATTACATTCCAATCTCTTGAACATCATTGTTAGTCACATTCATAAAGATCATATTTTACCATACCCAGGTTTCGGAAAAATACAACAAATGTATTCCTATAAAACATGTCATGTATTGCTTTTGTGTTTCTTGAATATGAAAAAAAGATTACACAGGAATAAAATCACTCGCTCTGTGACAGATGCATCATTTGTTCTGCAAAAGCATCTCTGAACCACAGATTCATTTCATTTGACCTGAATTGAAAGTGTCCATTTTTTTTGCAGGGACAGTTGCCTAAGATTATCTGTCAGATCCTGGTGAGAGCAAAGCTGTCATGCCCCCACAGCTTTACATACACACCACAGCACAAGATCTGTCATTAAAACTCCATTCTCCCTTTTACTTGTTCCAATCTGAAAAGCCTTTTTCCCCCATCCTATTTCTTTTGTTTCATTTCGAGTTTTTGCCCTTTTTTTAAATGGTTCAGGATAAAGCAGCTTTATCACAGCGGTTGACCTTTAATTAGAAAACTTCCAAGACTGGAACCCTACTTTTTAATTCTTTATTTCATACTAAAGTTGACATTTTCAAATACCGACTGTCCTTCTGAATTGGGTTTTGTTTAAGTCACCGTTAGCTCGGACGAGATACGATCGGGGGATTTGTTAAGCGCAGGGAGGGCCCTGGCGGAGGCCCGACCCACAGGAGACGGCCGCTGCAGCTTTAACGGCCGCCCGCGAAACGGAGAGAACTGTGCCGCCCGCCTTATCAGTCAGGACGGCGATGGAAAAGAGAGATAAAGATGGTACTCTACCCCGCTCCTCTGTTTGTGTACCTCCGACAAGAAATCGATAGCACGGGCTCAGAGACTGTTTTACAGTCAGGGCACCTCTCTGCTTAAATGTTTGTCTGTTTTAGTCAATGACACTTCTCAGCAAACCATTACCCACTGGGAATAGAGAACAAACGTGAAACAAATAAACTAGGCGCCAACCCATCCTGTCGCTGTTTATACTTACAGATGGAATTCTGATAGTGTGGAAATTTCCTCCCCACACCGTCAAAGTGAAATCTATCACTGCCAGAATCCGAGCCATTATATTAGGGGTGTCAGAGGAAATATTACTTCTCTGGCAGTCTCGGCTTTTATCTCCGATCTTTTTGTCCGCCCATCCTGAGTGGGATCTGGGGACGGCCGTGGCGAACACCACCACCCTCTGGCCCCGTGATAAAGGAGGATTTCCCGCCTGATATACAACGGAGGTTATCGGGATCTGAACAATGCTTCTCATATGACACGGGAAGCCGACCACAACAAGAGAACAGTGCCGCCTGAAAGGAAATTCAGAAGTAAATCTCTTTCCATGGCAGGTGTACAAATAGGAACACGGCGGAGTATTGATAAGATTATTAGCCTATACTTTGCTCCTTTTTTTAGCACCCGGAAAATTATCTGCCTGTGCGTCGTTAATTGTGGGGTGCTTTTAAGAGTGATTTCAGCATGCTTTCTGACAGTGGTTAACCAGCACTTTATTGAGTTTTGTATTTCCAAGCAGCAAAGCGAATGATGAGCATTTCAAATACTGCCGTGCTAGCTTTGTTTTGATGTGCTTTAAATAGATATTTATAAGCGACTTTGCCTAATTGCACTCAAAAACAATTAAGTTAGCAATAAAGGAAAAAATTATTTGACCCAGGTACATAACTCTTGCATTGTTTACCAATCAGTCTTTATTTCTGAATAATAAACAATGCTGTGGTCAAACAACTTTTTAAGATTAAGTAAGGATAAGACTGAGATCCGTATTATTCGTTCCAAAGCTCAGAGTGGACATTAAGTACAAGTATTATCTGCAAAGCAAATCTCAAGCGAGACATTTAGCGATGATTTTAGATTTTATGATCTGAGAAACAAACTGAAGCAAAAGTGAGACAACTATATGGTCTGATTTCAATACAGAGAAGCTAGTGCATGTGACAGGTAGACTAGACTGCTGTAATGTGTTGTTCATTGGCCTCCCTAAACAATCTATTGAATGGCTTCTGCTTATTTAGAACAGTTTGCCGATTGATGGGTAATAAGAACCGCACACATCACCCGTCTGTTAGCTTGTCTTTGTTGGCTTCCTGTGTTTATAACTGGTCATTTTATTGGTATGTAAAGCACTTGATGATTAAGCACCTGAATATTTTTTTTGACCAGCCATAAATGTGCGAACACTATCCCTGTTAGATATTCTGACTGTAATTTAATTTAAAAGCTTTTATGCAGCAAAATTATAGAACTCCTTATCACAGTGGACTGTCAATCTTTGAGTAATTTGAAAACTTTTTTACCTATAGCTATTGATCTTTGTACTGTATTATAGTTTTGTCACACTTTTAGTTATATTTTATTGTCGTGTCACTTTCGGTATGTTTTTTATTTTATTTGTTTTCATTCCATATTCTTTGTCACATTTTATGTTCCATATATCTTACATTCTTTTATCATTCCCTGACTTTTATTGTACTGTTAGACCACTTCCTTTGTTTTACTGCTATGTTCCGTGAAGCACCTTGTGATGCATCATACAAAACATGCTATAAAAATGAAGGTATTACTATGAGTTCTATGAATATAGTTATCATGATGGTGATGGTGATGGTGATGATGGTGTTTATTATTATTCTTATAGTTTCTCGTGTTTTTTTAGAGATGAAAGAGTGAGCCCTCAATAGCTGGTATGAGGAGTGCATTTTTATTGGTTTGTAATTCATCAATGAGATGCATTTTACTAATATTTATACATTTTACTGAACTTTCTATAGCCTGCCTTAGTCCTTCTGAGCTGTCTACAGGTTTGTTTGGGATGGGGCGCTACTATGAGCTAGTTGAAATATAAATGAAATACTTATGTACTGCATTTTCTCCTTGATTACTACTTGAGTCTGCACTGAGACATTTCCCAATCTCTCTCCTAATGTTAAAGGAAGCTATTTCCTGTGATCCACAGGCAGATCTACTGAGCAGACAAGCCCCAATGAGTTCATGGGGGATACAAATAGAAACACAGACACTTTCTGTCTATGTTGGATTGGATCCTCTGTCTCCACCATTATTCTTTCCTCTTGCCAAATCACCTCATATCTCACAAGCCAACTCCTTCTCCAGGCTATACTGTAAGGTATTTGTAACATATCATACCATACAAAAGAAATTCATTAATTATGTTTTACATATAATACAAATATTGCCACTATGTCATTTGGTTTAGAGGACATGCTTTTGAAAATAATAAAGTCACATAGTCCTTGCTATGTTTTATTGACCAACGTTTCTGCTAATTGCCTTCGTCAGGGTTTTGTTTGGCTTTGTCTGGAGGGTATGCTTCACAATACTTACCAACACATTGACAGTTTTATTCCTATGCTGGTCTGGCATGTGTAAATCCTGACAGCTTGGCCTAATGGTGCTGGAATTTTGCGTGCAGTCATAGCATATACTATACAGATGTTTTTCCATTGCATGCCAGATTCAGGGTAGCCAGAATGCCTCTATGCATGGACACAATGGGCCTCATTTATCAATATTTTCATAAAAATCTGTGTGTAAATTTAGGTGTGATCTGAACCGAACTAATAAATTCCACCGGATTTATCAAACGCTGGTAAACACGACCGTGTGCTTTTCATTTCCGAAAGCACACTGAGAGCACTCGTTTGGATTATACTCAAAAACTGACAGCCGAAAAACTTAAATAAATCCCACATTATTTGTGTAAATTTCGGAATGATTTACAGCTAAATTCCTTGTTTGATAAATGAGGCCCAATGTGTACAAGCTAAACATGATATGGTGCTGCATTTGGGTGTGCTCTAATGGCCCAATGCAAAATCTGTATAGAGGCTGTAGCAGTGCTTTGTCTCACAATGTAGTTTTTAGTCAAATATGGCACATTCGTTCAAGTGTTATTACATTTTTCGATGTATTACTGTATACTGATTACAACAGCATATTGCATGATGTATTGACATGATCCATTGTCCTGATTCAAATACTGATTTGGCATCATTTGGGATTAATTTGGCATTCATTCAGCAGAGTATCTCCCAACAACTGAAGATTCATTCCTCTGCCCTGTACTCTGCCTATGCCTGGTGCTCGTGAGGTAGCTTCATAGGTGCTTCGATCGTGGACTGTACAGTGAAATGAAGTGATGGCTGGATATCCAAACTGGAGGACGTATGTGATAGTCTGCACTCTCAAACTGACAGAGAACGTTGCATCCATGAAATGAGCCTATGCATATTCTATGTTTTGCTATATATTCAAGTAAGGCCAGTTTACTGTACATTCAGTATCATCATTTTTTGAATGACTAAGATATGATCATGTTTAAAAGATTATCCTTCTCCTTCAATTTGGGACGGGTGAATCTGATCTAAAGTCCATGTCCTTCAGTGTGTATAGTTTGAGACAGAGATGAATCTGATCCAAAGTCCATGTCATTCAGTGTGTATAGTTTGAGACAGGGGTGAATCTGATCCAAAGTCCATGTCCTTCAGTGTGTATAGTTTGAAACAAGGGTAAATCTGATCTTAAGTTCATGTCCTTCAGTGTGAATAGTTTGAGACAGGGGTAAATTTGATCTTAAGTCCATGTCCTTCAGTGTGTATAGTTTGAGACAGGGGTGAATCTGATCTTAAGTTCATGTCCTTCAGTGCGTATAGTTTGAGACAGGGGTGAATCTGATCCAAAGTCCATGTCCTTCAGTGTGTATAGTTTGAGACAGGGGTGAATCTGATCTTAAGTTCATGTCCTTCAGTGCATATAGTTTGAGACAGGGGTGAATCTGATCTCCTTTACATGCTTAAAGATACTTTCATTAAAGCTACTGTTCTTCAATGTCTATTGGGAGAGAAATATGCCCTTCAGTGTGTACAGAAAGGGGTGCACATGTCTTTTAATTAGGGCTGTCAACTGATTAAAAAAGTTAATTGGTATTTTTTCCCCATTTGTTGAATTCATTTGTAGATGCATCAGGAAATTTGAAGCCCATTCATTAAGTATTGATATTTACATAATATCAAATGCTAGCTCTTGGACTGCTCCTAACTTCGTGTCCTTGACCATGTTAATTGGCTGCCCTTTTTATGCAATCCAGACTGCTGCTGAGTTAATAATTGCTTCTATTTTTAATGTGCTTGGTGCTGTTGACTTGAAACCTAGAGCTGTTTACATGTAGGTGCAACTAGTCTAGATGAATCAGATGGATCACTGGAAGTTTGCCCTTCACAATTTTCTGCTAACAATGCAGTGTACTTTTTATGATTACATTTTGTAATGTCCACTTAACCCCCCCCCCCCCCCCCCCTTGATAGGCTGGTATCAAAGCTAGCAGATGTCACAACCCAGATGTTGATGGTTTTGGATTTCTCCCTTTCTCCTGGATAACAGAGGCTGCATTATAAACATTTCACATTAAAAAGACTTATCCACTCTTATCAAAGCGTTTAGGCAATCAAAGCATTCTATTAATTGTATATTATTTTTAATGTTTACACAGAAAGTACTCGTGTGTCCTTCATTGTATACTGGGACAGAGGAATGTGTCCTTCAGCATGCATCCGAGGAAAGGAATGTCCATTCATGTGTGTGTATGGTGAGAGGGCAGCAAGTCCTTCTGTGTGAGAAAAGTGAGAAAAGTGACACCATTAGTGTGTACAATGGGACAGGAACATATACTTTACTGCAAGGGTTTCCAGTCTTATCAGGTCTGCAGGGGCTGCAGGATTTTATTTTAGCCCAGCACTACAACACCTGATTCAACTAATCCGCTAATCATGGTCTTCAATCAAGACCTTACAAGTAGAATCAGGTGTCTTAGAACTGGGCTAAAAGAAACCAGCACCCACATCAGCCCTTTATAGAAAGGCTTGGACACCCCAGCTTTAGTGTGTAACTGGAGAGGGGAATGTGTGTATGTGTGAAGAGGGCCAGCATATTCTTTGGTGCATATGCTTTCAGTGCTTTCTGTTCCTGCCCCTCAGTGGTATTGTAATGGCAACATGCAATGGCTTTCTCTTAAAAGACCCTGAGAACTGTGAGAAACTAAAACTGGGAAAGTCTTTGATTTGATGAAGAAAGCTTTAAAAAATCAACAACTGATTTGTCCAAGAACATGCTTTAGGTGCTTCATCTCAAAGCAAACCGAAATTAGAATGTTAAATTTTATTAATTTATTGATATCTATTTCAGAGAGCAGCTTTATGTACTGTATGCATGTCTATATATCTAAACCTGTTGGTTCTTTCTTAACAGTGAGTCTGACTGAAGTGGCACTAGTATTACATGCCCCATTTTTTTATTTTTTTATTCACTTGCTGGACAGAAAACCCTTGACTATCTCCTTTACACACCTTTGGGTTCTTCTTTTTGTCGTATTTTTCTGTAGCCCTCCACCAGCCCTTTTCTATTGTTGTGCGGACAGGCGTTTTTGGCCCCAGTTTTACTTCACAACCATTAAAAGCCCATTTTCTCTGCAGAATGATGTGTGGTAGTCTGCTCTGTGTTGCATCCAATGTTCTCTCTCTCTCCTCTCATTTTTCAACTTTCTTGGTATTTCTATCAGTTTTCTTATTTACGGTAGCTGTGGCTTCAGATGGACAGTCTGACAATACAGAGAGCGGCCATTTGTTTACTCCCTCTCACTGAAAATGGAACAAACATCACAAACACAAATCAAAGGGGTTTTAAGACACATGAGCATGTATCATGGGTCAAGAAAACCAAGGGATGGAAGTTATATTTCAGTGCCTTACAAATTATCCCTGGAAACACGTGACAACTTAATGCCCCCTCCGTTGGCTCTGCCCGAAGACATTCAAGTCAATGGAAGACCAATGTAATGGAATGAAAATGCAGTGCCCCCTAGTGGATGATGGCTCCATTAACAACTGACTAGTGGATCTGTTGAAAAAATTCAAACTATGTATTGGTAACAGGTATTTTCACAGGAAGTAGTACAGCCACTGAAGATGAAAATGTACAATGGTTTGCCCGGTGGACTTGCTTTCCACTAAAGAATCAGCTACATAGGAAACATATTTAATCAGACTTAATTAATTATTTGACTTTTTATTCAAGACGACTGTAGTACTGATATTGAAGATTAATAAAAATGTAAAATGAACTTTTGATGAAAATTTTCTCCTCCAAATTTTTTTCATGTTTTTTATAGATAATAACCAGCCTGTAGGCGGCACGGATGGCACAGTGGGTAGCACTGCCGCCTCACAGCAAGGAGGTCCTGGGTTCAAATCCCCGTTGGCCGGGGCCTCTCTGTGCATAGTTTGCATGTTCTCCCCGTGTCTGCGTGGGTTTCCTCCGGGTACTCCGGTTTCCTCCCACAGTCCAAAGACATGCAGGTTAGGAGAGTCGAAATTGCCCGTAGGTATGAGTGTGTGAGTGAATGGTGTGTGTGCCCTGCGATGGACTGGTGACCTGTCCAGGGTGTATTCCTGCCTTTCGCCCAATGTATGCTGGGATAGGCTCCAGCCTCCCTGCGACCCTGTTCAGGATAAGCAGGTTAGGATAATGAATGAATGAATGAACCAGCCTGTAGGCAGCATCAAAACATGACCAAAACATCATGAGGTTTTGCTATAGCTTTGCCAGAGGACAGGTAAGGGCGTAACCTACAAATTGCAGCTTGCTTTAAATCAGACTGTATTTGCTTTTAGAGCAAGCTGGAGGGTACTATCGATAGCTACGTAGCTAGCTTGCTAAGCAAGATAGTCTATACTTTATTTAACTTGCGATAGTTTGTGAGCCCTGACTGTTGCTTCCTCAAAAATCAGTATTTGATAAAACCTGGCATTATTAGTTCATTTGCAATTATGCAAATTTAATAATTTGTATCCAAGCGGCATCACGCAAACATTAAGGGTGATGGTTCGCAGTCTCTAGTGCACAGACTATGTATCCTTAAGATGCACTACTTGCACTACTAATTCACGCACATTAAATTTGCAGATGAATTGCGTACAAGGCGTAACAGTTTGTATAATTTGAATGCTTTCTTGTTAGTAGGGATGTGGTGTTAGCTCCTTTATTCCCACTTATCCATTTTAGCCAGGGACTTTTTAAATATTTGCAGAGCTCCCTAGCACACAAGGGCTATGGCATCATCCCCATAACAAATGAGCTGGTCCCTCCTTTTAAATGTTAATTGCCTTCCCCTGTGCCATCTCATTACGTCAATCCTAACTGATGCTCCCAAAGCACATTCAGAGACTCCCCATTTATTCCAGAGCTGGCATTAAAGACCTGCATTCTATTACATCTCCACCATGTTCTTTGGTGTAAAAGAAAGAAGATTGCCCCCAAAATGATTGCGCGTGCTCACCGGGAAGACGGACCCGCTTGCATTGAGAATTATCAGTGTTGTCTGTTGGAAGAGCCATTATTTTCATTTCCACAAAATGAAAGGATTCCTTCAGTGTCCTGAATGACCTCATGCATAATAGAATGTATAATCTCATTAGTCTGCCTCTAGGATGCTTGCTGCCTACATAACGGCTCTGTCCCGTTCCCCCGGACCACATGATGTATGGGGCCAAATCATTAAAGGTCAGCATTTCCTAAATGACGTATTAAAATGAGGACGGATTCAATTTTGAAGGCAATATGTTTTAGGGAATAAGTGTTTTGTGCATTTTAAATGATGCCGGGGAAACGCGGGAAAGCCAGGGAAGAGTAATACTGGGTTGGATGACATGACTAAAATGAAAAGATGATAGTGTGTTTTTCATTTTGCCAGCATTCAATGCTGTCTAAAAATGACAGGTGTGCCTGCTCACTTTTTCCTGCCATTTTGATTTTTCAAAAGTCTCATGAGTCTGGTGAAAAAACAGCTAAGGAAAGTATACATCCTACTTCATGGGACGGGTAATCATAGTAAAATCTGTTATATACATTTACAATGTAATAAGCCGGATGTGACATACTAATAATTCAAAGACTAATTAAATCTTTGTTACAGTATAATCAGTCTTTTAATGAACGGAAATTGTTGATGAACGTTATTACAGGAGCATGTGGAATGTGTAGAAAGTGAAATATTAAAAGTGTAATGCAATGTCCTTGATATTGGCAGCTATATTGGCAGGAAATCAATGTCACACCTTGTTCTCTGTGCTCCATTTATTAGAGGGTGTGATTTACATAAATGCACCATGAAAAACATCTACTTTTTTGAATGTTATGTCAGAAATAATGTCAAAAAGAAAATACTATTCATCAAATAAATATAATAGAATCAATGTATATGATATAATATATCAAAAGACACTCGGTCTGAAGTGCAACACGCAAATAAGGGATAATACCCTATGAACAAATCAGTTACGAGGAAATAATTGCCGAACAGGGTATATATATACAGTATGAATTGGACGCAATGGAAATGGGAGAAAAAATTGTTGCTGAGGAAAAAAATCTTCACGCTGTCTAAAATTTCCTGCTGCAACTAAAAGACAACTGCATCATCGCCAAAGAAAAGTTGACTCGCTCACCATCGGTGAAAGGAAATAAAACATTAGGCTATTAACTAATGCTAGCTTGCGAAATGTCAATTTATATAAATTATTCCAATCTTCAGTGACATGCAACTGAACGGAGCCCTTCCCATTTTGAACTGAAGCATAGAAGGACCTCAATATTTTCAGTTGTACAGCACAGCAGGTCTCATTCTTGCAGCCAGTCCCGCAGAACGGCATATTAAATTATTATGGACTTCACGCTATATGTAGTTTACAGAGAATATCAGTCTAGTGAATATATTTTAGCATGACAAGGCGTTCCCTGTCTAAGTATATTCCTCTAAGCCTGCGGCACTTTCTCTCCTCACTTCTCTCCTCATTCACTTGTGTGTTTGCATTTAAGGCATGACCAGACCCAGTTTTTCTCATTTCACTGTGATTAGTTGAAGCACAAAATAAGGCAAATGTTCAAAAGGCTGCATATTCCTTGTCCCAAAATTGGCCAATTTTATTTGTCATTACTGCAATTGCCCATTTTGGATCAATATCATGGTCATCCATTATGATGTATTTTTATTGCGTACTTTTTATATATGCAATAATAATCTTTCTTGTAATCTTGACATTTTTATGCATTTGTCCATGTGTTTCATAGACAGGAGGCTGTACAGTATGCACATTGCGCACCTGCCTATGATGGCACATTACTATCTTAATATTGCACCCTTAAAATTGCAATGAAACTACAACATGACTAAAGACCAGTTTTGGCTGGTCATAACACAAACACATTCAGCGGCATTAACATAACAATACACCGAGAATTACCATGACCACACCAGCCCATTTGCTATTTTAATGGCCAAAGCACTGGATGGGAAAATGACAACAGAGTCCATCTGAAACTAGCAAAGACACTTATGTTTGGGTTACGCTGGGTCAGTGTCCTGTGATGTTGAAGGCAAACCTTTGCCTGACTGGCACCATTACAGAGAAGATGCAGAGAGGGCTGATGATACCATTTCCACGCTTTTAAACACTTCCCCAGACTGCATACCGCATAAACTTCTAAATTACATGAGATCTGTTGATTTCTCCTTTCTTAAAAAATAATTGAAGAAGCCCTTCTCACATCTTTCATCTTAATGCCTCTCTAGGCATCAAAGTGAGGAGAGAAAGGTGTTTAACTTTTTTTCCCCCCTCTGCTTGGATGTGCGCAGTTAAAACTAAAAATCTCACAATGTGTAATGCAGATGAGTATGTGTCCAGCTGGAAGTTGGAGAAAGTGGTAATGAGGAACCATCAATGGGAGCAGTTCACTTACGAGCTATGCAAATTAAATAGACAGATAAAGATGTTAGTAATAGCCTGTCTGTCTCTTGCCAAGCCGCTGTTACTTATATAACAATATTTTTATGTCTGTCTATTCGGGGGCTCATGCGATTTGCCGTATTACTGTATAACCCGTGGCTAACCACTGAATATGGGCCACATATGTCTTAAGCAATGTGTAACAGATTTACTTATTACTTTATTCAGACTCATTCTGCCGGTAAATACATATACCATATGGTGACATGTTTATATTTCAGAGATATGTATTTCTTTGCTATTCAAAGTTCAACCACACAAATGCCAGAACACTGGAAAAGTACATTTCTTGATATTTTAACAATGCCTTTTTGAAGACGATTCTAAATACTGTTTAAATGTATTGTACATTAATGAAATATGGAACATATGTATAGCACAGGGAAGATTTAATAAGCATTTTTGTTAATGCTATGCCTTGACCTATGGTTTTATTAGCTTCAAATGAACCTACTGTACCTAAGAAGTGAAGCCAGAATATTCCTGCCTGTCTGTAGTGCCTGGTTGCCTTTGTGGAAATTATGTGGAAATGGGCAAAGTTGACGTTCTAAAGAGCATCTGCACAATATGGAAGTAAATTGTTTTTTTCATTTCAACTATAACTGGCCAAGAGCAGAATCTGCACTACATAGTAGTTTCGGAAAAAGAAAAAAAAGACATGTATTTTCAAGACGGTCTTATCTCTAAATTTTGTGATGTGTGCAGGAATGTGATGCCTGTATGGAATCCAGGCTTAAAATCTGGTACAGCGTGACTACAATACGTGTATCTGAGGCATTCAGGGTCTGCAGCCAAAAGCACAAACCTAAGAGGAATCCCAGAAATCCCTACTACAAAGAGAAGAGGTGAAAAGGCAGTTATTTAACCACATGCACCACTCAGCAGTGAGGGGATTAAACTCCATGGCTGCTTATCTGCCAACAAGACCTTGACTTTCAAATCACAGGTTCCCTCAAAACACAGTGCCAAGGTCAGCCTTTTATTAGCGCTCTTTTGTGTGCTAATGAGAGTGCATAGAGACTGTCTGTACAGAGGGAGGATTTAGGTTTTCACTCCCTTCCCCTTTGTTCAAGTCAGAGTACATTAACAGGGAAGAAATACAGAGGCCGTGACAAGCACCTTCGGTGTTTCTCAACACAAGGGGACAAGCTGAATCCAGGCTTTTGTACTTTAGTACCTTATAATGTATAGCACTGCAGGCATTAAGGGAGGGCTGTATCTCCCTCTGAATAAACAAGTCTTGAAGGGCAGGACCTCATTTAACATTAAGCTGCAGATAAATCCACAAAACTAAATGTGATCGTATGATACAACTAGGCCTATATATGTATTTTCTTTGAAGATGGTGCAAAGGCTGTTTTGTTAAAGCAATGTTCTTGGTTCATATGTGACCCGGTATGGCAAAAAACGTGACAAAATCACTATCTGGTCAACATTTAGTTATTACCAGAATCACGTTCCTGAATATCAAATCTAGCATTCACCGAAATTCTAAATCCAATTTGTGTAAATATGTGACATTCCGTTAAATAGTGGGACTATTTGGTCCGCCAAGCTCGGATAAACTTAAATAGATTCACCATTAATTTCGTATGTGTGTTCATACAAGTTAATCATTGATATGGTTTGAGAGATGGATATCACAATTTATCAGTCTCTGTAATGACTAGTAAGGCTACTGTTTTCATTATTATAAACCAGTGTTTTGAAGTTACATTATAACGGGGCAAATAATAATAATAAGTGAAGTAAAAGAATGAAAACAGTTAAATTAGAGGTTAAACCTGAGATATGTATTCTTTCATATTTTCATGAAATTATGGTTTAAAACACTATCCTAATCAAACCAATTAAAATTCATAACAAGCACTGGGTTAGGGACTACACACATAACAATTTCATACAATAGTTCCTGGTTTGTAGGTGTATTTCTTGATGAGAAAAATTCACAACAAATTCTTTAAAGCTAGTTTTCTCAAACCGTGTTTTGCAAAAATGCAATATTCAAACAATCATGTCTCCCGAAATATTGCTCGATCTCACCAAGTGATACCTAATTTCCTAGCTCTCATTCTGCAGCTAAACATGCAACGATGAACTGCAAAAGTCACGTATTATCCATTAAGATACCTGGATGTCTGCAGTATGAGACCTTAGAATTATAAGGTTCTGATATCTTTTTACGAAAATGAGTTAGTGTCCTAAATATGTTGATTATGGGGCAATTTTATAGGAAGATTGTACATTCAGAGTACCTTTAGGGTGTCTGTCATTTTGATCGATGAAGAACTGCCCTTCATTTCAGTTTTGCTGTGTTTTGAAGCTCAATATCTCAAAACTACTTAGAACACAGATAGAACCATGTCATTCCAAGGTCACAAGTATTAACTCAGGTCTCCCCAGCACATAATGGTGCATTGCCCACTGAAATTCAAACCTTCAAACTCATGGTAGCAAAAGCGACCCCTGCATCAGGGCTTTCAGCCTAGCTTTAACCATTTCTGACTGTAGATTGCATTGTTGTCCCCTTTTCATCTTTCTCCACCGGCTACCCATATCACCTCGCATCAAAACCTTGGTGCTAGCCAATAGGGCTGCTAAAGGGGACAGCTCTGTTGTATCTTAAAAAGATAATCAGACCCTACATGTAAACCAATCCTGTCTGTTCTGCTACCTCTGGCGACCAGGCACATCCCCCATTTCCAGGTTACGTGTCCTATCAGTTCTGACTCCCCAGGTGGTGGAATCTGTATAGTGATGCTTAATTTTGTTGCTAGGTTAGCCATACAAATATTGATTTTAAAAGGGCATCTGTACCTTCTTGGGGATATTTCTTTTGGGATTCTGAGAGTTACACTGATGTTCTCCACTACGACACATCTCACTGGATAAGAGCTTCTTCTGCATGTAATGTTCGAATGTAACTTTGTCTACGCAACCTGAATGCCCTGTAAAAACACATTGTTCAACTGTTGCTCATCATAATTGGTGTGCCCTTCCATCTTTCGCCATATAAAAGAATGAACAGGGCCATCACACTTATCAGTTAGAGGACAGAAAGGTGAACTGCAACAGCGGCGTTGTAGTTGCAGACCAGAGCTGTGAGCTTATCCTGAAATGAGGCGTCAGTTTGATTCAGCTCAGGCTGATGAAGATGTTAATGACACCGCAGGCCCTCATCAGCCTGGAGTGCTGTGGAGAGCAACAGACTGAGGAATACTCATTTCCTGTACCACTCCACTCCTCTACCCGGCACTCATTATATCTAATTCTACCACCGCAGCCCAAGTCCAAGCGAAGGTAAAAGCATCATGAATTCTTGCTGGTTAGGCATGGCCAAAATTATGAGCCTACTGGGCCAAAGCAGAATCTCACGCAGTCACGCAGAGGCCAATATTTCAAGTGAAGTATATATTTTTTTCAACACCGCATTGTTCAGTGTCTTTCATATGTGAACCTCTACAGCATGTCCCTGCATTATGGGGGCTGTTTAGGCCATAATTAATTTTATTACTTTTGGACCTCTCATGTGCATACAGTATATTTTCACATACATTAATTTTACTCTCACATATGTTTTCACTCTCACACACATTAATTTTACTCACATATTCTCACTCTCACATATTATGTTCTCACTCACATACATTCATTTTAATCTCATATATTCTCACTCACATTTATTTTACACTCATATATCCTCGCTCACATATATACAGAACAGTCAATATACACTCACTGAGCACTTTATTAGGAACATTTTTACTTTATTACACATACTTATTCATGTGATTATCCAATCAGTCAATTGTGTGGCAGCAGTGCAGTGCAAAAAATTATGTAGATACAGGTCAGGAGCTTCAGTTAATGTTCCCATCAACCATCAGAATGTGATCTCAGTGACTTTGACCATATAATGACTGTTGATGGCAGACAGGGTGGTATCTCAGAAACGCTGATCTCCTGGGATTTTCAGGCATACTAGTCTCTAGAGTTTGGAAAGAATGGTGCAAAAAAAAGTAAAAAATAATCCAGTGAGCAGCAGTTCTGCAGACAGAAACGCCTTGTTAATGAGAGAAGTCAGAGGAGAAGGGTCAGACTGGTCAAAGCAGGCAGGAAGGTGACAGTAGTGCAAATAACCACACATTACAATAATGGTATGCAGAAGAGCATCTCTGAACACACAACACATCATAACTCATAGTGGATAGGCTACAGTAGAAGTATAAAAAATAAGTATAATAAATACCTAATAAAGTGCTCACTGAGTGTTTTTGTTTTGGCAAAAACAATTTCATAAATTAGTGAGTTTAGAGATTACCAAACATTTGTACATCTGCAGTAAAACAAACTGTGCATTTGCATAGACAGTCTTTCCTGGAATTCTGAATCAAGTTGTTCTCTAATTTCTCTTCATTTTAAAAGTTTTTCAATCAAGGCTGTCGTATCTGAGTATTTCCTTGCTATGGTTTGACAGGGATAGCTGGTATATAAGTCAAAGTTTTTCTTAAACATCCTGGAATAGCTCTCAGCAGACTGATTTTGAAATGATTGGTGCAACCAAATTTGTTCTTGCTTTTTAGTTCTCTGTATGAAATGTTCTCTAAAGCTATCTCAGACCTGATCTGTTTAGCTTCATCTCAGTCCTGATCAGCTTCTTTTTCCCCTCTTCGCATCTGTTCTGGTGTGATGGGAGTTAGGAGAAATGGCAGGAGTATGCTGGTGAGAGCTGATGAATCGCAGAGTTTAGAGGGCTGTATTGCTGGATCTCAGAGGGTTTAGGGCTGCTCTGCCTGTGCAGGAGTTGACAGGAGACACATTGGTAAATGAGTAAAATCACTTTTTCCTGTCTTTGCACATCTAGTCCAATTGTGAATTGTAGAAGTGCTCTATCAACAGGGGACTGATGAAGGCACTGTTTGGGCCCATCCCTCTGAGTTTTTGCACACATTTTTTGGTGGAATTGTTTTTTGAACATAATTGGAACTATTATTCCACAGTGGTGGCTGTGACTACTTGCACATCAAATCCAGAGAATGCCTTGTGCTATTTTCAATTTCTCCGCTGTATCAAATTCTCCGCTGTTCCTAATTCCTCAAGTTTAAATCTTCACTCATCATTTCTTTCTTGAGCCCCACTTATTCAGAATTGTAAAACAATTCTCTGTAGTAGCAGGAATATTTCATGATCGGAATCTCACAGGTTGGCCGGTAGGCCACTGTGGAACAATTTCTCTTTTATCTCATACATCTATTAAGTGAAAAATCAATCTGAGGAAAACAGATATTCAGTGATTTTTGATTATGATGTGGGCATGAGATACATACTGTACATATGAAGACAACAGAAGGGTTGATTGTCTGAGCATCATAGGACATTTGTATTTGTATCTTAAAACACTGCCCATCATTAAAAACCAAAACTAAAAATCAAATAATATTTCAACATTTTTGTTCAGAATCTTGGCTCAGATTCAATCCAATTGCGATGCACTCTTTACTTGAATAATTACAGAACTCCAGACTGCTAATAAATGGTCACATTTTGGGACCATTTTTCTTGGGGGTGCACTTCTTTTTTAAAAGGTTGCACCTTTGAGACTGTAAAGGTAATGAACTTTGAAAGTTATGTACTCTTTCATCTGTTGTGGTGCAATTTAAGTTGTTCTGATCTACATTCACGGTGCGAGTATAATAAGTACTACAGTGCAAATGAATCACTGTCAAAATGGTGGCCACTCCTCCTCTCCCCTCCAAGCTCCTCTCCCTGAGAACCTAGTCGCAGAAAATAACATATTAGCAATAATAATTAATGAAGAGATAGAAAAAGGAGCAGTTTAGTCAAATGCTGCCGTTTTGCGCATTGTTATTTATTTTTCTTTGTTATGACACAATATTATTTCCTATTTTATGGGTATGGGTTTTGAATGCAATCAATGCACTTTGCCTATTGTACAGTTTATTTTTATATACAGAAATGCCCTACTTTCAATGCACAATGTAATAGCATCTTTCGGTTTTTCAATTTATTAAATAGTTTTAATTACATGTTCAGCTAAATAAGTAACATAAAGGAAGAAATCAATAGTATATAAAATGATTTACATATACTTTACTTATATTTGCTGTTTGCGATGAAATATGTTTAAAAAATCACTTATGCTTTAATGGGGTTATAAAATTGGAATAAGCTTGACTATCTGCCTTGGAGTGTGTACAGATGGGTTCACATCAATGACAGGCAGACAGGCTATCATGTATCCTGTGGGGTGGGTGGGGACTGTAATATTTCATGTGGACATTGGGGGGCCTTGGGGGCGAAAACTAATATAGACCACTGCAAAATATAGCAAAATAATAACTTGTATGATGGCACAACAAAATGTTGCACTACCAAATTTTGTTATTGAGTCAGCAGTTCAAAATGTTTGTCTGAATCCCAGAGTCAACTCAAGCACTCCCGATGCATTGGAAAGTTTCCACGTAATTTACACGACTGCCATCATCAAAAAAGTACAAAGGCCACTGTGGCTAGATTGAATCTGGACCCTGGTCAAAATTGTGGGCGTTTGAGCATTGATTATATTGAGATATTCATGTACTTGACCTCCCTGTCTTCCCAATATCCATTGAGGACCGTGAACCTTTTAAACTGTTACTGTGCATTGTATATTTAGGAAATAAAGACTACTGATGTGTAATCCATAAAATGACTGCTATGCTTTTGTCACTGTTAAGCTGTTGCAAGTATTTAAAAAATATGTATTCAGGAAAATGGTAACAGTGTGCTATCTGGGCCATGCATATTTTGATTGTTATCTACACAAATTTACTTGCTGAAGTGACTCATTTTTATGCAAAAGGAGCTCAATACAGGTCATGCGTTAGCAAGGTGATACCAAATTAGCACTTAGGTTATGCATAGATTTTTAAAGATGACCTGAAACCCGCAGTATTGGGGTGTACATGGTGTTAGGGAAAAATGCCCTTTTTAACATTTCAAAGGTGAGCATCGTCTGATGAAACAGATCCAGTAAAAAACACAACAATAGCTATTCTTCTCTTTAACTTTCGTATTTATTTGCAAAGAAATGACAGAAAGTGAGAAAGCTTACCGGCTTTCTGATTTGCATCAGACACAGTAAGACTCTTATACACACTTTTCCCAAAGGGGGGGCTTTACCAAAACAAAAAGACATGAAGCTGGCCACGAACATTTATCAGTATTTTGTCTTCTGAATACCCCTTGTTGACCTTGCTGTAAGACCAGAATGTGCTAGCTGAGAAGCAGAGATATTAAGGTCAAAGGCTGTCTGTCTGCTGGAGAGAGACAGAGAAAGACTCATAGTAAGCAGTTAATTCAGAAAGTGGTCTAATAGTAATAAGGATTATCACTGAAAGGTTATTTGTAATCATGCGATTGTCTTTATGTTAACACACATTGTCAATTAAGAATCAATTAAGAGAATTACCCTTGCAATGGCAATGGCCACAGCAGCTGCCATAGTTAGAAGAGTAAGACACCACTAACATATTTGGTGTGCATGAGAGACTGGATCTGCAACAGTATTCTTTCTCTTGTTCACAGAGACGGAAATTATTTGTTGCTACAGGCCAAGATGATATTGAATCTGCTGTATTTTTTTTTCTACTATAACTTATTTAATTGTATGAAGTCAAACATTTTATACCTAGTCTACTCCTATTTTCACTTGAATAAAATGCATTCATTCAAAATTGTCAAATTCTATTAATTGAGATAGCAAGTTGTTCCAATAAATATTAAAGAGGTCCATTTGCCCTTTATTCAATATTGTATGAGGTCCCTTTTTTTTAATAATTATTATTTGTGCCCATTAAAATGAATCCCTTGTAAAATGGCAGGCAAGTCGCCAATGTATGTAATTAAATCAGTGCTAGTTCAACTTCAAAATTATGTCTCAGTGAAACCAGTTGATTTACTTACTATATTCTGAAATGCCTTGGCACTAAGAGCCATTTTTGAGGGGAAAAATAATGAATAATAAAGTGTTTGAGGTATTCAGGCGAAAGTAATAAGTGTAGGGACTACAACTTCCACATTCCCACAGGAAAATTCCGCGACGTCCACCACGAATGACGTCTAACTTGGTTCAGCCAATCCCGTAATGGCGGGAGCAATAAACGGTCCCATATAAGAGCAAGACACGTTCTTGGGATCTTTTACTTCTGTCTCTGCTGCCTCTTCTGCTTCTTCTCTTCGACGCACCCTTTTTGGCCATTCGCTTCAGCTCATCTGCTCCGAGACTCGGACAGAGGCTGAATGCTGCACAGCGCACTACCAGGCCTACGGACACACCCAGTTACCTTGCGGTGACTTTCTGGCCTATAGCGAGTGGAAACTGGTGTACGCGGAACGCTACATCAGTTTACCCCTGCAAAGCTCACCAAAGAACAACAGCAACAAACTTTTCCACCCGGAAAAGGGACCAACGAACATCCTTCCAGCAACCAAGCGAACCAGACGACAACGCGCGACTAAGACGCCCCAGCCTGCGCATCTCTCCAGGACACATATTCACAGCACCATCGCGGCTCCTACAAGGACAGCACGTCTTTTGGATCCAATGCGTATGGACTCAGTAAGAGAACAAACATTCAGGCATAGCCAGTGTTTAGTTTAGTCTTAACTGTTTTTGTGAATCTGTGTTTCCATATTTGCCGTCTTATCATTGGAATGTATTTTGTTAGCTATATATGTACGTGAATTGATTCGCCGTCTTTGCGCATATATAGAGTAAACTACGCAAGTAGTCTTCTCACAGCTAACAATAACTAACACACCCAGAACTCTAGCTTACCCAAGCTAGCTACTCCCACTTTTACCTTTCCTTTGTTCAAGCAACACGCGCGCTTGCGCGCGCCACACACACGCACACACACATACCCAACTAAATTTCCTTACTAACTTCCCGTTAGTTTATCTGTTCTGTGTTTTACGTTTGTTTAATAAATATATTTTATTAAACCTCGGTTTCCGTTTTGGAATCACATAGACATGAGAGCCGAGTTAAAGCAGTCTTTCGAAGAACTTCCAACCTTCAGGTTATCGGTACTCTAGGGTACTGGAAAGGAGGCTCCGACCGACGGTCGAACCTCGGATTCAGGAGGAGCAATGTGGCTTCCGTCCTGGCCGTGGAACAGTGGACCAGCTCTTTACCTTGGCAGGGTTGCTGGCGGGGTCATGGGAGTTTGCCCATCCAGTCCACATGTGCTTTGTGGACTTGGAGAAGGCTTTCGACCGTGTCCCCCGGGGAACCCTGTGGGGTGTACTGCGGGAGTATGGGGTACCGGGGCCGTTGTTACGAGCCATCAGGTCCCTGTATAACCAAAGTGAGAGCTGTGTCCGGTGGGTGTTGGACTCCGCCAAGGTTGCCCCTTGTCACAGGTCCTGTTTGTGGTATTCATGGACAGGATCTCAAGGCGCAGCCGAGGTGAGGAGAGTGTCCGGTTTGGTGACCTCAGAATCGCATCTCTGCTTTTTGCGGATGATGTGGTTCTGCTGGCTTCATCGGACCGTGACCTTCAGCACGCACTGGAGCGGTTTGCAGCCGAGTGTGAAGCGGCCGGGATGAGAGTCAGCACCTCCAAGTCCGAGGCCATGGTTCTCTGCCGGAAAACGGTGGATTGCTCCCTCCGGGTTGGGAACGAGTCTTTGCCCCAAGTGAAGGAGTTCAAGTATCTCGGGGTCTTGTTCACGAGTGAGGGTAGAAGGGAGCGTGAGATCGACAGGCGGATCGGTGCAGCGTCAGCAGTAATGCGGGCATTGCACCGGACCGTTGTGGTGAAGAAGGAGCTGAGCCGGAAGGCGAAGCTCTCGATTTACTGGTCGATCTACGTCCCAACCCTCACCTATGGTCACGAGCTTTGGGTAGTGACCGAAGGAACGAGATCGCGTATACAAGCGGCCGAAATGAGCTTCCTCCGTAGGGTGGCCGGGCTCAGCCTTAGAGATAGGGTGAGGAGCTCGGACATCCGGAGGGAGCTCGGAGTAGAGTCTCTGCTCCTTCGCGTCGAAAGGAGCCAATTGAGGTGGTTCGGGCATCTCATCAGGATGCCTCCCGGGCGCCTCCCTTTGGAGGTTTTCCGGGCTCGTCCAACTGGGCGGAGACCCCGAGGGAGACCCAGAGCCTGCTGGAGAGATTATATATCTCTCCTGGCCAGGGAACGCCTCGGGATCCCCCAGGGGGAGCTAGAATGCGTTGCTGGGGAGAGGGACGCCTGGAATACCCGGCTTTGCCTACTGCCCCCGCGACCCGACTCCGGATAAGCGGGTGATGATGGATGGATGGATGGAGGTTATCGGTATGTTTAATCATTAATATTGGTTATTTTAATTGTTAATTAAAATACTAAATTTGTGGTTAGATATTTCTGATAATAGTAATTTTATGAGACTGATTACTTTTTGCAGTTATACTGCTACACAACGTTTAACTGGCGCCCCGGTTTCGTAGAGAGTAAAATCCCTGCGTTATTTGGCGGCCCGTGCGAGGACCCTACATAATTTGGAGTCCCGTGCAAGGACCCCTACATAAGCATCAACTAAGTCAGGTATTCAGCAAAGAAGATAACATTTTTCACAATCCTCCCTCACAAAATATTTGATGAAGGCTGAAGCAAAACAACATTTGACTCTTTAGACAGTTTCTTCCAGGTAATAGGAAATGGCATGACATTCTAATCAGCTTTCAGCTAAATTTGAGGACCCATCTGTTTCTGATTCTGATGTTGAGACCATTTTTCAGGTATACTAATTTTAAGATCAGTCCATATTTTTACATCTGCCCCACAGTATCGAGCAACAACTACTGCACTGATGTGTGTGATTGAGTTCCATATCTGAGATCTTTCCATTGTAGTTACATTTTTTGCACAGACGTGGCAAGTTTGCATTGATCTATGTCGTCAAGACTGTTATCTTGTGGTTAGAAAACCTGACATTTTGTATTCTCCCTAACATTGCTTTCATTTGATTCCATGCGTCTTGGCCTTGTGATCACAAACTCTGATAGATTTTCTAACCATTTTGGTTGTTGTGTGCTTAACTTAACATCAATACGGGAGTGAATTGGTCAATAATAGCGTGGATAGTGTCCAAAGGTCTTGTGCAAAAACCTTTTTCTTTGAGAATCTATTTTCTTTTGTTGTTGCTTGTACATCATTTGATATGAGATTGGCTGCACGTTCAATGGTGAATGTTACCCTTGTCTTTTATTGACAGAAGGAAAATTAGTGTTCCAAAAAAGTGGAGAAAGCAAATTAACATTTAATACGGCACGGTGTTTGAGAGATCAAATGATAGAACTGAAAAGACATGCAATACTAATTATTTCCTAAGCAATTTGAAGTGGCAGGAATTGAGGTTAGTCGAGTTGAGGATTGGAAAGAAAGATGGATGAGAGAGGTATAGAGTAAATGAGAGGGGTGATAAATAGCAGAGAGCAGCTGTGAAGTGTTGAGGGAAGATGAGGAGATCTAGAGGGGCAACAAGATGGGAGGGGCAGGATTTATGTGAGGAGCATGACTGATATAGAATAGACATCATCATCCACATTCCAGAAACTCTGTTACTGTACCACATCCCACCAAACTCCAGTCCAGCTCCCTGACTAATCATTTCCCAAAATATACCTGGTGGTAAGATCTGAGTCAATGAGTAATGTGCCCATGGATTCTCAGTCAGAGCTTCCACAGCACAATGATAGTTTTCACTTTGTTTATATAGAAATTAATCACAAAAAAACAATGTTTTAAGTGAAATGTTTACATTTTTTGAAAGCCTCAAAAGACAGGAAATTAAATTGATCAGTCTGCTCTCCATCAAGGTGTATCAGCACAGATCTGACAACTGCTACAGCCATGTATAATGTCAACTGTACGTCAAACAACATGTGCTCACCACTGGGCAGGCTGTTTAAGATTCAAATCTCTCAAATAATCCATAATCTCAGAGTAGTGCACTGTAAAGTGTATTGGCAATCTATTTATTTAGCACTTTTTCTAAAGCATGTTTTATTTCCAACCTGACCATGTGTCCTATTTGGGACCACATATCTTGTATCACGGTTTCAACATAGTGTGTCGGTACATAGCATAGTTTGTCGGTACAGTTTTTAAAATAGTGTGATTAATTGATAGATTCTGCATTAAAGTGAATATTGTAGAGTGTATATTATGATCAGTCATATATGCCTAGTTAATGTCATTCTGGATAAAAGTGTAGAAGCAGATATACAGTACCAATTGACCAATGAAACAAAGTCATGTTAAACTACTGTGCGTTCATAGTCACTCAGTGATAGTGTCACCCACAAATCCCTTTGATTCTCACTGTGGAAATACATGTTATGATGTTGTATGAAATATATACAATTTATTTTGTATCTGTTGAATTTATCAAAAGAATAAGATGATGCTATGTAAATAACTGGGTATAAATTAGAAAGTTTTGTTCTGCACAAACTGAATATAAACTACCAACTACTTTGCATGCTGTCAAGGATCTGTCCAGATAAACTTTGATGGAGAGCAGGCTGATTGCATTAGGGCTGATCAATTGAATTTCCATTATTTTGAGGTTTTCAGCAAATGCAAACATTTAACTTAAAACATTGTTTTTTGCAGTGAATTTCCTTAGTTTTTACACCAGGAGGTTCAATTAATACTTCAGCATTATGCATTAAAAATAAAACCCTTGGCTGAGAATTTAGCTTAAAGAATCTATTCAGCCCACTAGCTAACTGTTAAACTCATACTGTCCCCATTTCTTATACGCGGATGCCATCTACTGGCAAAAGGTGACATTTTCTTGGTTAACTTCTCAACCAAAGTTTTTGTTTTTAAAGCTAGCTAGCATGCATAACGATAAATAATTTAAAAATATGGTTAGTGTCATTGTTTTCCATTTCAACGATAATTCTGCTGTCTGAAACACATTTCTTCAGTAAAATCTTAAGGAGATGTCAGTTGTCTGCCATCAACACGGTATTTGCATATTATCTCGCTAGCGATATTGCATGTCGGCTAGTTAGTGAAGTAGATCGCACACTATAGGCTAGCTACTTAACTGGCTGGCATGAGCTAACACTGTCATTGACATTTTTGTGTGTAACTAGAGCTAGCTGGCTAGCCTAGTGAACTCACTTTGTTTATGTTTATGCCTATCCTAAAAAACGAACATAGCTGGCAATTTAGCTGTAAGTTTTCTGTTTATGTAGGCCAGCCTATCTGGTCTCTATTTGGCTGCCCTTGCTTTACTGTATCCAACACATTTTCACAAATTGAGTGCTTGCTTGCCACTTTGGACAGTCACTATGGAATGTCATCTGGCTACCAACCTAACCTCCATACGATGAAATTGCTGAACATAATGTGTATTTCAATTGAGTTACGGGAGAAATGGGAGAGATATTTGTGGTTTTAAATAACATATAGTTAGCACTACCACGCTCACAATAATGTATTTCATTATCCAAGAAAAGAAAACAGGAGACAATTTATAAAATGAGCGGGTATTTTAAACTGTGCTGCCCTTGATATCAGCGTGCAGAGGAAAGACTGGGAATGAGCATGAGCCAAGAGCGACTGTTTACAGAGCTTAAACAGTTTCCCCAAGAGAGGTTAAACACTCACAGAACAGAAGAAGAGTTTCAACCTGAATTTGAGAATATTTTCAAATGAGGAATGCTTGAGACTGAAGAGTAAAAGAGAAGAACCCAGTCTTGCCTTACTGATTTATAGTGAATAATAAATGTTCTTATATTCACTGAGTCTGCCCTGTGCCAGCTGAACCTGAACTTTAGCCAATTACTGTAATGCATTAGCTACAAAGCTCAGCTTGTGAATTGGGGGATTTTATTTTTTATATTTCGTAATACATATTTAGAATTAGATCTGTTTGTAAGGATGGATATGCATTTTTCAGAAGTCTTGGGGTTGTTTCCAGGTTCCTGTGCACAGATACTCCCATGTCACAATGTCAAAATTGTGCTATCATGCTTAGCTGCTGGAAAAGCTGGCGTGAAGAAAGCTAGACACTTACAATAGTATTTATTTTGATAGTCTGAGATCAAATGCAGTATGAAGGCTTGGTACTTGGATCAAATACTTTCTAGGAATGAAAGTAGCTACTGGAGGGTCTCTTGGGGACACTGACTTGAGTAGAAAACCATTACCTGTGATGTACAGTGATGATGGTGCTGTGCCCTAAAAGTTTATACCGAGGTCCCAAGTTACCTTGTCAACTAAAGATCTCATGGAACTCAAAGACGTTGAGTATGTGTCCTGGTCAAATTCCCCATAAAACTGTCTCTCTGCATCTGCCCAGCCATCATCCCTCAATATATGTGCAATCCCAACTCATGATCCCCAGGCAATGACTGCAAAAGAGTATGGAATTCTCAGTTGACCTCCCTGGAATATGGAAAAGAAAAATGGGAAATAAAAAGAGAAAGACAGTGACCATGCAAGAAATATTTAAAAAGAACCATTTCTCCCGAAATCAAATAGGTCCAAGCAAAGGAGTTTGATATTAGTACTAATGTATTCATTTTCATATTGTGTTTTTTTTTCTTGTTTGAAAAAGCCACCTCCAATTTAAGCAGATGCCTGGGGCATTGATGAATATGAATTTTTAGTATTGGTATATAAAACATAAGGCATGGAATGTGTGATAGTTTCAAAACTAATTCCATATGAGAGAAATAAGGGGGAACTACACGTGACCCTGTCAAATATGAAAGGGCCATTTTAATGTGTTCTGTCTGGCTACAGCAAAAGATGAAAGGTGCTAAGGCTTTCTGTGAGTACGGCTGTAATTCGTTGATGTGATTTGATGGATTTTTCTCAGTTTTGATGGTGGGGGAGGAAAGCCAATTAGAATCAAATGACAAAAGAGTACCAATATTTTGTCCTGAATCTTAGATATAATGGCAGCTATTAAATCCAGAGAGAGTTGAGATGGCTGAAAAGTAAATAAACCATCTGACACACTGTAACATTCACCTCATGCTAAGACAGACACATATTCTGCTAAGCCATTGCATTGTTTTGACTGTGACTGAATGTTCCTTATAGACTGGGCATGTGGAAGCCCTCAGCATGGTGAGCTGGGTGTAGGGTATTAGAGCTCAATACCATATACTTTAGCCAGTGAGTCCACTTCAATGCCACTAGACTGTAATAATAATTACTATTCTCACCACATACTCAATTGGCTGTAAGCAATAGAGAATGAATTATGGGTGAGGTTTAGGCTCTGGGTAAGGCCAGAGAAAACATGAATCTTTCATTTTCTGTCAATACTTTGGCACCATAAAGGATCGGAGTGGGGCCAGGCAACAGTGCACACAACAAAAATCAGGTCAATACAAAGGAGGCTGAAACATACGTTTGTATATGTTAGGGTGTGTGTGTGTGCGTGTGTGTGTGCCAGTTGCTATCCAATTTTTTTAACCTATTTCAAACCCCAGCCAAAAGAAGGACAACATGGGTAGCACCTGATTTGTTTGTATGAAGACCTCATAATCATCCTCTATGCTCTGTCAGACCAGACCCAGGTTGTAGAATCAAAGGACCACAAGGTGACCATTTGATCAGTGATTGATAATTGACATCAGCCATGAGAAGATCATACTGGGGGTGGCCTGTAGCATCGTGGTTAAGGTAAATGACTGGGACAGGCAAGGTTGGGGGTTTGAATCCCAGAACATGCATGTCTGAAAAACTCCTGTGATGTTCTCTGAGAGGGACAGTTTGTTATCCACTACCATTCTGAGATGCCTAGCTGATGAAGAGGGTGAAGGAACATTCGAGAGAAAATGAGGTCTGTTTTGGTTTTGTGAAACTAAGTTTACTGCTGACGGATGCCTGACCGCTCCCTGTACTGCAGCATTAGATGAGTATGAACATCTGAATGTACATCTGAAATCAATCTAATATATTCCATCTTAATGTTGAATGATCTGTTTTGAGCTCATGAACAGCTTTTTCAGGTTTATTAACCTGAATCTGTGAACTCAGGGAGTTTTTCCAGATAGTCTCAACCCATATGAACAATGTAAAAACATCCAACACAGATTTATTTGCATTTTGTTGTTCAGTCTCTGCTCTTTCATTCCTCAACACCTCAGCAGTTATGAATATAATATTGATTGTCTAAGACCAGATTTACTGTTTATATTGTTTTGGATGCTGTCCATCTAGAAACATTTGTCAGACAGCAATTGTTGATTGCAAGATGGGTATAGATAAATTGGGTTTTATATGGATTGTATGGAGAGTACTGCCATTTAACATTGATGAATATGTACTGTAATCACGCTCTCTCTCACTCTCCCGTGCGTGCATACACGCACGTACGCACTGTAAAACCCCACAGCTAACCCAATGACGGAATTTAGCGGGGGCCGAAGGGGGTTTTGCGTGCTTGTCCTTCTGGTGTTGCTGGGAGAACATTAGTTGGGTTAATTATTATCCTCCATACAAGAACAGAGCACAATTATGTTTAAGAATATACTGGGTCCGTTGCCATGGGTCGGATATGGATTGACCTGCCCCATATCCCGCTTATAGCTGGCCAGAAACGGATCAGTACAATTCTTAATATTCTCCGTTCTCAAACGGGGCCGTATTGTACGCTTAGTGGTTACTATAGTTTTACTCGTTTATCTGACTCCATTTAAAATATAATTTAGAAATTTGGGTTTGCAACTTACGCGGACCTCGGGAGTGGTTACATTCGACTTGTACCTGCGCCACCATTACTCAATAGATGCTCCCGGGATTAGCATTACTGCTGAAATCTCAGTTTGGTGGAGAACTCAGAGGCTGAGGGTCCAGTCAACACAATACATGCAAACCTGCCATGATAGTTGCGAGCCCAGGTCGGCGTAGCATTAACTGGGCTCCTTAGAGCTAATTTGGCAGGAACCAGCCGTAACGCCCATGGGTTCCCTTCGCACCAGATTACAAGAGCCGTGCGTCCCCCGACCCTTAAGGGACAGAAATTGCTGGCCGCACAGCTTAGAACTACCACAGGTGTATCGCCCCGCCGATCGGTCGGTCTTTGGCCACCATTTCCCCGAGTATTTCAGTTGTAGCTTAGGCTGAAAAGGTACAAGATGAATTAGAGTCATGGAGATCACGCAAGTTCCAAACAAAATAGTTTATTCGCAGACAGGTAGGTTATTAGCTTTAGAATATCACAATCAAGTATAAAATACACAAATTAAGAATAGAGATAGAGTAAATAATCATACCTAGCCTGCTTGGACTACACACAAACACAGAGTATAGAATATGCCGTATGGAAAGTCGAATACGATCTTCCTGATACTTACATACACGTACAATCTGCTGTGTGGGAAGTCGAATACGACCTTCCACTGCTACACATACATACATACATACATACCCAAGACATGTCGTGTGGGAAGTCGAATACGATCTTCCCAGATTGGTCTGTCTCCCTTGCTTTTATGCCAAATCATACGTTTGAAACCAGGCGGCAGTGCCATAAATCAACCCGGATTGACCGGGTGGTCAAATCTGGAATTTAGGGAAAATTAGATGATTACCAGGAGAGGACGTGTAGGTTTTCCCTTGGGATACTGAAACTATAGTTTATTAAATTCCATTTGGTATGAAATGTATCTCATCCGATTCCTTGATTTTATCAGATCACATCCATACCAAACAGACTACCCTTATGTTTTATTATGTTGCAGTTATCATGAAACTTCCCTCCTGATTATCCATTTTACATGCAATTCCTGTTACCATTACATAAGACTTAATGCAATAATAGAAGGATCACATGGGCAATGTTTTCAAGGTGTTACCGGGTCTATTTACTATCTTAATAGCAGTTTTGAATATTTAATCTAAGAGAGCAGTCACCGGTGTAATGACAGCAGTGCCCAAATGAGGGCACTGTGGCATTGTCTGGAGTCTTCCCTCTTGGAAGTGACCAGGTATGGGGTCACAGGGAGGTCACCAATGTTCGGGAGGATTCTTTTCCCATGACCCAACTGGCCTTGGACCACTCATACATCTTAACTCCCCAACAGGTAGTCTAAACAACATTGGAACCCCAGCTCTCAGGCCCCTCACACATGGCAGCCCTTCCTGACCTTAACCACCATGCTACAGGCCGCCCCATCATATCTATGAATGCTGTAGTTGGGGGTTTTCATGATAACTGCATTATGCTGTAAATATGTCTTTGTGCCTCTCATGGTAATATACCTTTGGGATAAACCTGATTTGGGTGAATGAAAGGAAAGGAGACATCCCAGACTGTTTGGTTTCTTCTCCTTATCTCCGAAATCCAGGCCTTGACCCTAAAAGTGAGTCACCCATCTATAATTTACAGCCAGGCCCACCCGGCAGGGGGCTAAAACACATGGCTTCTACAGAGACAGCTTTTGCCCAGTTTTCCTGAATGGTTGTGATATCAAAGGTAGACTGTTACAAAAACTAGACCATTACACCAGTCGTACTGAACCAATCAGAATAACACCAAACATCACTATATTCTGACCTGGGATTATCATGAAACATCTTTATACCATCTCCAGTACTCCTGTACTCAAATCCTGTAGGAATGTGAGAAAAGGGGGGCCTCCAGGGCCCAAGAAGGCGCCTCTAAGAATCCTTCTCTAGCTCTCCCCCACAGGCATGCGTGCCAACGGTGGGGGCTAACAATGTATACTCCAGGAGAGGGAAGTCAGCAAGCTGACCAGCGCATGAGACCAAATGTTACTTATGACTGGCTTACACACACATACACACACACACACACACACTCTCTCACACACACTCACACAGCAAGACTGTGTTAATTTTCTCTTAATGCAGTTGTTTCCTATTGATCCTGTTCAGATTTATAAATTACATTATTGTTGTGGAGAAAAACAATCTATTCATGTGTAGTGAATGACAAATTGATATGTCAGTTTCCAATCCTATTATTTGGGGTGATAAGTGTCATTTCATTATTCACGGCATTCTGATAGAGCTTTATGATACCTTTTATCAGTATGTGCACTCACATACTGTAACTTGCAGTACAGTGAAACAAGCAGACAAAATCATCCTTTAGAATTGTTTGCTACTGTAACTGAACTTTTTGCTACTATTAGAAGAACATTTATATGTAGTGTAAGATCTGTGAAGAAGACGAGGGATATGCTAGTTACTTCAGGAGAACCTTTACTGAACACATGCAAGCAAATACATCCAGCATGCATAACTTGTGTGTATACACATTACATGTGCTCCCAATTGTATCCCCTTATTAACTTACTGCTTCCAATAAGCCCCGCTTGCACATCTACATGCAAGTGCACAGCTAGCATCTAACTCTAATATATTACATGTAGAACATAGAAAGTTTAACTCTAAATTATATACAAAATAATGGAATTAAAATAGGGCGGCATGGATGGTTCAGTGGGTAGCACTGCCGCCTCACAGCAAGGAGGTCCTGGGTTCGAATCCCCGTCGGCCGGGGCCTCTCTGTGCGGAGTTTGCATGGGTTTCCTCCGGGTACTCCGGTTTCCTCCCACAGTCCAAAGACATGCAGGTTAGGCTGATTGGAGAGTCTAAATTGCCCATAGGTATGAATGTGTGCGTGAATGGTGTGTGTGCCCTGCGATGGACTGGCGACCTGTCCAGGGTGTGTTCCTGCCTTTCGCCCAATGTATGCTGGGATAGGCTCCAGCCCCCCTGCGACCCTGTTCAGGATAAGCGGGTTAGGATAATAGATGGATGGATGGAATTAAAATATGCATGCTGAAAATATTGCAAGAACTGGTGTGAAGACAATCTTAGACTTGCTGCCATATTTTTAGCTAATAACCATCCTGTGAGTGAGTAGTGAATTGTTTAAATCTACACCATAAAGTCAATGTATAATGCATCATTATGAGTAAAATTGCCTCTTCAGAATTAAAGCTTATTTTATTGGTTAATTTCCACAGAATCTGTGCAGTGTCTCATCAGACTAGCCTTCTTCTTCGATGACTATGACTGCTGTTAAATGAGAAGAATCACATGTACTTTATATCATAAGAGAGTGTGCAAAGGAAATGTTTCTGCCAATTATCATGCAGTGAATAGAGAGAGAGAGAAAAGCAGGATATTTTTGTAAAAAAAAAAAGCTATGTGCTAAATAGCCGTTGTCATTGCTGTTGGAGCTTCTGATAAGTAGCCGATTTCAATGTGCCAACATCTAACATCTAAACATAGTTTCGGCTAATTAGCCTACTTTTGTTTATATAGACTACATAAACTGTGTATGCACCCCATATGACTGGAATAAAAACGGTCGGTGATGGCACGGGAGCCATGCTGCGTGCGGCAGGGTAAAATGTGGCATCCTCCGTGATGTATAAATGTGGGGCGGCATCTATGTGATGTATACACACGGGAGCCATGTTGCGTGCGGCAGGGTAAAATGTGGTGTGGCATCCTACGTGATGTATACACACAGGAGCCATGTTGCGTGCGGCAGGGTAAAATGTGGTGTGGCATCCTACGTGATGTATACACACAGGAGCCATGTTGCGTGCGGCAGGGTAAAATGGGGGTAAGCAGTGGAATGTCGGGGCCGGGGAAAACTAAAGCCTGGGAAGATATTGCTGTTGTTGTAAACTTCACGTACGATGGGACATGGTTTGAAATTAAACTGGAGGCAAAGTTATAAAATTATAGGAGAGTCGTTGCTGCCTGGAATTACCCAGGAGGGCGATGGAGATATATTTTCACTGTCCTGTGCCAGTCCCCTAGAAGCTGAGGACAGAAAGCACCTGAACATATTCAGGAATTGGACAGGAAGGGTGTGTGGATCTTTTGAGTTCTGGCTCCAGTGTGTTGTACAAACTCAGAAGGAGGTGTTTGGGCAGTCAAACTGACATGTGAGCCCCAAAGAAATTGGCTAGGTCTTCGAAGATGTGTTCTCTCCGAAATACGCCATTGTGCCAAATCTTCTAATAAACCAATAAATATAAATGTAATGTTAAGAGAGGTGAGCCATGGCAGTGAAGGTCTAAGCTATGACTTGTATGCCCTATTTACAGCAAACTTTATTAGCGTGTTTTATGGAATTTATACTCAACCATAAATTAATCAGGATTACCAAAATGAAACATCACCCATTTTAATGTTGAATCCAGTTCTGGTTTTTATATTATATGGATATTTATAATATTCAATTGGCTTATTAATTTGAATAATTCTTCCATTTTAAAAAATCTAAACAAAATGAAATTGATTGAAAAAATATGATTGAATGCACAAAACAATCTTTACAACAGTGTCTTTTCATTCATGCACTCAATATTAACATTTCAGAGCACTTGTGAAATCCGTTCGGATCCTGCCAACAAAGTGAAATGAAAAAATGGATAAATCCCACATTTTTTGTGTGAAACGATTTACGATCAAATTTTTTTTTGCTCACGTTTGGTAAATGGGGCCCACTGTGCATGCTGCACCAGAGTGCTGCTGTAGATATGAGGATATCCTACATTACATTACATTACATTAATGGCATTTGGCAGACGCTCTTATCCAGAGCGACGTACAGTTGATTGTGACAATCCTCCCCTGGAGCAATGCAGGGTTAGGGGCCTTGCTCAAGGGCCCAACGGCTGTGCGGATCTTATTGTGGCTACACCAGGGATCGAACCAGCGACCTTGCGGGTCCCAGTCATGCACCTTAACCACTATGCTAAATAGGAGGAAAGGAAAGGAAATAGCTGATGTGCAAGCTTCAGTATTTTAAAATAAGCATGGCAGGGAAACAACTGCATATATGCAGCACTGGATTCACATACTTAAGCAAATACGTCCAAGTCTGCGCCACAGCAGAGGAGTTATCTGTGTGCACAAAGATCCTGTTTACACAATTTACACAAGAAGAAATTCAGGATAAACTGGCAGTGAGAATTTATTTTTCAAAATGTAATTATGTATAGTCATATTTTCTCAAAGGTCAGAGTCTCAGTATCTCCCTCGAAAATTAAAGCAGGAGAATGGATAGATTTCAGAATTCTCATTTGCACTTGTAGGCCTGGTTATATAACCGCTATACCCTCTGTAAATTCAGGAGGGCACACTACCCTGTGCATCCTCAGAACTGTGGGAAGCATCGTTCGCTTCACCAGCTGAGCTGCTGCAGTTACTGAGCTGGATGACTGCAGAGCAGGTACTGGAAGACTGAACTCCTCCCTGAGTGAGTGATCTACTACTCATTGCCCTGTCTCCCAGCCTCACTCAGCGCTGGTATAGTCCAGTCCAAGCTTTTCAGCAAACAAATTAGTGTTTTAAGAGCATTGTTGCATCATTGGAAAGTATACCTAATTACATGTCGACATTACATTATAGGCATTTGGCAGATGGTCTTATCCAGAGCGACGTACAACAAAGTGCATACCCATAACCAGGGACAAGTACGCTGGGAGACCCAAGAGGGAAGTGCAGTTTCAATTGCAAAGAATACAACAAGGATAATGACTTGGGCCTTGTAAATTAATCTGATAATGGATTATATCTATAAAACTGTTGTTATGCAACACAACGCAAAATAATGATATATGAACACTTATGTAGGAACAAAATAAACAGCTTACATTGCCAAACAAAAGTAGCAATAAAACCATCCTAGCAAACACAACTCTCGTAATAACGAGACAAACAATTGTGAGAACTAAAAAATAACAGCTAGCAGTCAATTAGAGAGCACAGGCAGATAGGGAGGAGTGGGGAGCAGTGCAGCTTGAAGAGGTGCATCTTCAGTCTGCACTTCAAGGTGGTCAGAGTCTCTGCTGTTCTGACCTCTACGTGGAGGTTGTTCCACTACCGTGGGGCCAGAACAGACAGCAGGAAGTGAAAATACGGAGAGGAGGAGGCACCAGGCATCCTGCCGTGGCTGACCGACACCAACATTTTTGTGGTAAGTGTAGTTTCATGAATTTCGTTTAGGCTAATTATCCAGCTGTCAATCAAAGGACCCATTAACTCCAGAGTAAAGACATCTTGTGCAGCGTAAATTGCATACCTAAAATATCAAATCCCTGGCATTTATAAACTCCTGTCTTCATCGTGATTTTTGCTATCTTTGGAGATTCGGCATGCTGGTGCTCAGCAGGGCTTTCTATGAATAATGTCTGTTTCCGATGCTGAAAAAATGTGAACAACACTTTCACCAGGTGGTATAATTTGAGATTCGGATATATGGAGTCACCCATTTGGATATTATATTGATGGTCTTTCCAAGATATGAAAAAAAAAAAAAAACACTTTCAATGGTCCAGAAATGTTGACCCCCTCCTGTGCATCATTGTGAAGTGCCAGCAATCCTGGGATTTAGCATGTGGTGCTCTCTCTGTGGGATCTGAAGATTCATATCACAAGCAGAGCAGGATAGATGCTTTAATTGCCGCTGACAATCTAAGATTTTAATGCATATCTAAATAATAAAGTGTCTATACATCCATGGAAATTACCATTACTATTGTAGCATATACCATTACCTGATACACCGTTATCGTATACAAAGCTAAAAGTGATTCTGCTGCTAACAATTATGAATGGGATTGTTTTGATTTGATTGAGATTCTGAAGGGATGTTCCAAAGTTGCAATGGGGGAGTTTTACTGGCTCCTCTTGCTCCAAAGTTGCAATCTCAGAAATACGAAAAGTGCCTAAAAGGTAAAAATTCTTGTCGCAGGTGTGATTCTCTATAGGTACATAAAATAGTGCCCCTGTCAAGACATATGTCATCGATTTGTACATTGTTTCTTGGAAAACATTTGTACCCAAAGGGAACATTAGTGTACTTTCAGGGTACATTTGGGAAACTTGATCCTCCACTGTCACTTTATTTATGAGAGTGTGGCAACTCCTTCAGGTCTTTTGTGATGCTTATATGGAAGGAAAGGAAGTCGTTTTTTAGGACCTTAATTCTCCAATAACATTCATATTACATATGACTGAATTCCATATTTCTGTCTCCAGGTGGGTGAGGGGCTGTCAGGGACATTTCAACTGAAACTTTACATACTGTACAGACTCTTGTTTACATTTAGTATACATGTGAAATTTGCATGCACACGCACACACACACACGCTCACATGCAATACAAATGAAACACTGACTATTGAAATTGTTAGATTCACTGCTGGAACTCTATGTGGTATGAAACACATTCTCAGGCATACTCTATATTGACAGGGCTTAGGGATTCACCCACTTGTCCAGCCATGTCTGAAGAAGCCCTTAACATGGTTATTAGATAAATTCTTCATGATACTCCCAATGCAGGAGAAATGTATGTACTTGGGAGCCTGTGAACTGGGAATTGGCAATTCAAAGCTGGTGTGTCGGGTTAACTCTGCAAGCAGTTGACCTTTCCAGGTAATCCCTCAGACAACGGCTTGCAATGAGACACAGGGTTCGCAACTCGCAGGCAACCGTTCAGTTGTGGAAAGTTGAAAGCAAGGGCTAATGATGCTAAAGGTGCCAGCATTCTCAAAACGAAACAGAACTTTTTTTTCAAACGAGAGACAAACAAGAAGATGTGGAGTTATTTCAGTGTGGTGTGTGCAAGCCCCCAGCATGAATTGTTCACAAGCAGTTTGAGAGTTTGCAGATAATCACAAATAT
Source organism: Conger conger (assembly GCF_963514075.1). Lineage (NCBI taxonomy): Eukaryota > Metazoa > Chordata > Actinopteri > Anguilliformes > Congridae > Conger > Conger conger. Next base: position 36,494,139 of record NC_083762.1, on the reverse strand, counting down.
CACATGGTTGGTGGCATCACGGTTGACCAGCAGGGGGGCAGAGTTCAACTTTGTTTGTTCATTTATCACAGTACTGTGCCTTGGAAGCAGGTCATGATTACATACAGATTACAGGAGATTATAGGTAGTGCTGTCCTATCCGATACATTCTCCGCAATATAAGAATAACATTTTGACTTATTCCTCCTGCAAAGCAATTTGGAAATAATCTTGTGCCCCCCAGCAGCGTGGAGTGACATAAAATGACATGAAGATTGTATTGAGTATGTTGAAAATGGTGTTCTCCGGTTTGTTTTCAAAAAGGTTTGTTGTTTGGAGTATACTGCCCACATAAGGCCTTTGTAGTCAGTATCTCTATCTGCCTATCTCTCTATATTCCTATTCATCCAGCTATCTACCCATCGATCTCCCTCAAAGACGTGCACACACACACACACACACACACACGCACACAAGCACACACACAGTCATGAAAGCTCAGTTCTGTTTTGGCACAAAGCTCTTATATCTCCTCTTGTGGGCCTATTGTATGCTGAAAGGAACATCCTCATCCCCTTCAAAAGGCTATCTGTCCCATCCCACCTCACATTCAAATATATGTGTACGGCTTGGTGTGTAGGGTCCCCATTTATAGAACTGATGTACAACAGAGCAATTACATATGCCAAAACCTATGAATGTGCATGTATTACATGGCACAAGCTGAAGTATTCATATTTTCACATATAAATGTAATTAAAGCTGTCATTATGTGCCCTTTATACAGAGCAGCCAAGGAGGCCCTGCAGCACTTGCTCAGGTCAAATCGCATGGTTTATCTATGATATCGATTAATGCATTACATTCATTCAACTCACTGCAGTGGTCGATTTGTTTTTCCTTCTGTAAGCCATACGTATATAACTACTGAGTAACATCCAGCTTCAGGTTCATTTTCCTGTTTCATATTGAAAGGGTTTGACAGTGATTTCCTTTGAATAATGATTGTACACATGTCCGATCTATTTACTTTGCATATCTATGTGTGTACAGTAGCTTGCAATACAAATCTTCAGCCATAATATGGGCAGAAACATGATCTGAAGTTTGCATAGTTGCACACTTTTTCACATCAAGTGAAAATGTTAATATAAATGAACCTGTCACGTTTCAGGTCTGTCTCGCCATGTTTTATGTTTATTCATGTTGTCTTAGTCACGTAGTGTCTTATCATGTATTATGTTAGTCTAGGTTCGTCATGTTGTTTAGTTATGTTTTGTTACGATTTATTTTCTTGTCATGTCTAGTTATGTTTTGTACGATTATATTACCTTGTTATGTTGAGTGGTTATCGTCTTAGTTTCGCTTTGTGTTATGTTTTGATTTATGTTTATTGTTACGTTAACTGGTCGTTGTTTATGCATACACTTTTACATGTCTTTCCGCAAACCTTGTGTTCCGCCTTTTCTCTCTCTCTCTTTCTGTCATTCACTCCCTAATTGTTTCCATTTGTCTATTTACTAAAACTACTAACGCTAGATCAGGATTGGGTAGAAACTAACAAACTAATCATGTGTTCATGTTACCTTACGTTTCTCGTGCATATCATTTACTAATTTACTAATGCTAGGGCAGGATAGGTTTATTACTAACGATTACTAATCACCTTGTTAAACTTGTCATCCATCGCACCTGTTTTCCATTTCCTTGCTACGCTCTAACTAATTGTCTACACCTGTCTACATCTGCATTTATATCCCAGTCGCGCTACTGTTCACTGCGAAATTGTCTGCCTCTAGTTTTACTACGCAACTCTTGAGCATTATTTACTGTTTGATTACACGTTACGATCCAAGCCTGTTACCGACCATTGACTATTGATTTCTGTTTTGTTGACCACTGTTTGTTTTTGACCACGTCCTCGCCTACCGTTTTGTACTTTTGCTTCGCTGATTGTTTCATGGTTTTGACTCCCGCTTCGCCCACGACTACGCCTCTGCCTGCCGTCCGTCTGTTCATCTGCCCCGCTGACAGCTCTCCTGCTACCGGACCTTCCTGCACGTCTACCGACTATGAGCTTGCCTCTTCCCTCGGCACCGTGCTTCTTGTTTTTTTACTATTTGTTTGGCTGGATCTACGTGTATGGACTTTGCTTGTTTTGACTACGCTCCTGGGATTCGTCCCGAATAAAGCCCTGAGGGGTCTTTATATAACTATTGTTTCTGAGTCGTGCATTTTGGGTCCAACCCCCACGCACCCGTCTCAGAACCAATGCATATTTAATGCACAAATTAGTCTGTTTGCCTACAGCACTTCTCTGATGGTTAGACAAGCTAACCTAAAATCAAAATAACCATGTAGACTGTATCAAACATGGGGACCTAAAGCTTATTGGATCCAGTTATTTCACTCAAAAGGCATGTAGACAGAAATACAATACAAAATGGTGATACAATGGTATTTCAAGGACGATGGCTTACGTAGGACCATCATCTACCTATTCTGTCTGACCAAAAGTAGTGTGTTGGCTCTGTCACAATGCGTGCAACACGTAGATGTACCTTCAAAAACAAGGTATAATCATGGGACAACATTGAGGTGTCCTGGTCTATGGTGATGAATTGAGTAGAAGAAGTGAAGGTTGCATGGTGCATAATTAGCCAATTGGGAGCCTGTGGGCTGAATTGAATAGTGGTTTCATTCCATTCTAACAGCCTCTTCACATTTATGGGAGACCTTTTGCCTCTGTTACATTTACATACTGCATGTTATGGAGTTCAGACACCAGTGGAACAACCATGGCAGCCTCACCTATTTCCTGTACCGGTGGGGTTCAGTGGTTCTTACATTTCAGCAGGTGAATGAGTAGTAAATGAGCTTCCTTGGTGGACGGTGATGCATTGAACGTTATAGGGACTCTTTCTCACTTGTTATTTTCAGTAAGGCTCAACAAGTACTTTTATTTTGACTCATACTGCTGGTTGAAAGGAGCCTGTGCTATAATGAATTGGTTGTTAATATGACATGGATAGCTTGTGCAATCACTATGGCCTATTCTAAAAACTGTGACTTATTAAATGCAATCGCTACGCATGGAGAAAGGTAATACACGTTTGGTTTTAAATAACGATGTGCATTCATCATGCCATAATTAAAAACAAAATATATATTGCTTTGCAGTGTGTTCTGTCAGAGACACACATACTTAAATAAAATACTGGCTACATACTGTATATACTGAAATGGACTAGAGGGAAAAATGACTACTGCAATCTCAATGCTTTCTTGAGATATACATATTAAATATGTTTATAACTGAAAATGTGATGACTAAAAAAAAAAAAGTCTGGCTCAGTATCACGATGGGCAAACTTATCCAACAGAAACATTATAATGTTGTCATTAAAATATGAAAACGTCATATCATTCGTATCATGCATGGGGCAAGTCATGCTACATATAACAGTTTAGCTACTTGATGCCAGAGTGGCCTTCAGCTAACATTGGTGTTGATTGCTTGCTGTTAAAGGCAAAACATTTGAATTGAGATTGGTGTTTCTGGCTGATTTTACAAGCGATGTTTTCTGCAGGCAGAAAATGTAATGAATGGCATAGAAACTGGGGTTCTTTATTTCCTGCGGAGTGGAAGTGATACTATGTGATGCATTCTGCCTGTAAATTAAAATGAAAAAGATGTACAAGTCCTGCACTAATCTTACCCTGTGCAAGAATTCAATGGTGAAATCCTGGCATTCAGGTCCTGTTCTTAACTTCAATGCACATTTACTACATGTAATGCTTTGAGTGCACTTCAAGTACACTTGCTTTTTATTCAGCAAAGCTACTGACTCATACTTAGATCCACAATTTTGAAGCTAGCTTTATGAAGAATATTATGCTTTTTTGAGAAAATACCCTTTTATGACATTTCAGAACTTTATCTGGGTTAACATGACATTGATTTCAGTGCTTGGGGAACAGCTGAAAATAATTAAGCAATATCATACAAGAGGGAGTGCTGTTATACTATATATCATCATGACTGTGATTCGGTAGTCGCTGTGCAAGGCCGTAGGCCAAGTCCTGAATATAATTTTATAATTTATTTGGCTCCATTAACAAAAAAAAGTTCCTTCAGAATTCTATTTTCTACTGTAACTATCTTGCGTTGTCAGGTAACACTATAAACACACGTGAAGACTGACTAGTTAGCTGGCTGGCTAAAAAGGGTTGCCATTCTAAAAAATAAGGAAAGCTCTTCCGTTCTATAGCTAGCTAGCTAGCGAACAGAGGTAACATTTTTTTCTGATTTGGAAAGTATGAATCTTACGTAAACAAAGTGATGTTGTAGTCAGCCGTCATGGGATGGAATGTGTCTTGGCCAATCACAATGTGCGGTCGGAAATAACTAAATAATAGACAGATAATAATAAGAACCTAGCTCCAGCTCCTGACCTTTACCTACGACCAACCCTAAGCAGGTGGATGCCTAGGTAAATGTGTGTAGGTGTGTTTGACACATAGGTTTTTTTATTTATTTGGCCACTCATGCATGGTGTATTCACAAACACATAATATGATATTGGCAGCTTTCTTTTTACTTTGGTTGCGCCTTGTACCTTTCATTAGACAAAAAAGAAAAGATTTTCCAATTAATTCCAATTGAAAAAACTCACCAAACCAAGCCAAGGCCATCAGGGAAGACAGCAACAGGAGGTGGGGGCCAAGTGCTGCAGAGAGGTCAAAGGGCATTAGATTGGATTTTAGGCAGGACACAGGGAACGCATTTCTGTCTGCCAGGTGTAGTTCACACTACCTGCACAGCAGATCTGCTGTGATTTAGGGGTTTGTATACATTTCCTTTCCCATTACCAGGCTGTAGTCACTGAGTACCTGCTTTTGTTTTGATACAAATGTTATTCTGCCAATTTTGTTCCTGTTTAAGGCCCAAATGAATCCTCTGAATTTTCATTGTCCTGTGAAGTAAGTATTTCCAGTTATTTGCAAAATAGTTTTCCAAATGAAACTCTTCTCAGAATCACTCAATTTATCTGTGCTGCCACTCATTCATTTCCACCCTCTTACACACACTCTCTCTTTCGGTTTTACTCCACCCAAACTATCCTCTCTCCAATTTTAAAATCATTTCCAACTGAATTTAATTTTAACATTATATATTGCACAAAGAAATTGCTTTTTATTTCAAAATGACCATGATTACTCATGAATAAATCACAGCTGAATTGTATTGATTTGCTTCTAAGTAAGCAGTTTTCATCATATTTCCACATCTCAGATGTCACTCGGAACACAATGTTTGTTTTCTCCTGCTTGCCCGTGAGTCTGAACACACTGAGAAATAGAGGTAAATAAATAAAAAGGGGCTGCTGGGTGGCTTGTTCAGCTAAGGCAACGTGCTGTGGTGCAAGGAACAGTGCCACAGTTTGGAATCGTATCCAGTGCCAACCTTGGCTTGTAGTTCCAAAGGGCATATGACAAGGAAACGTGCTCAGTTCAGAGTTCAATGGTCAATAGTCAATACATTCTCTTCATGTAGTCTTTAAGTAAGAAGAAGCCTTCGTCAGCGTTAACTGGTGTACAATAAACCCAGCCTGTTAAAGGTTACAAGACGTCATCACCAATCATTTCATTAACATGGATAGGGGAAAAAGCTCCATAGGGCATGCAGTTGGTGCTTGGCTCTCCCAGGGAGGCAGGAAGAGAAGGCTACAGTGGACATGTGATCACCAAAATGGGATGATTGAAAATGTCACATGGACAGATGAATTTTGGTTTCTGTTGTGACATGCAGATGGTAGGGTAAGAATATGGCATAAAACGGCATTAATCCATGGATTCATCCTGCCTTGTGTCAATTGTGCTGCTGCTGCTGGTGTAATGGTGTGGGGGATGTTTTCCTCACACACATTAGGCTCTTTACCAACTGAGCTGTTATGGCCACAGTCTACCCTTCCTCAGATGGATACTTCCTGCAGGATAATGCTCCGTGTCACAAATTACAGCTCAAGCTGATTCCACCCATATGACAATGACATTTCACTTTACTCCAATGGCCTGCACAGTTCCCAGATCTCAATCAATAGAGCATCTTTGGGATGAGGCAGATGTGTGTCTGAAAGAAACTTGATATGATGCTATCGAGTCAGCATGGATCAAAAAATCCCAAAGGAATGTTTCCAGAACTGTAATAAATCCATGCTGGAAGAATTCAGGCTGCTTGGGCAAAAGGGTCCTACCCGGTACTAGATAGGTGCACCTAATAAATTACAAAGTAAAGGCAGATATACTGTATGTAAAGAAATGGAATGAGATGTTAATACTTTTGTCAGCCAGCAGAAACAAGTCAAGTTGGCATGCAAGGAGCACAGTCACTGGGGCGATTATGAGATATTTTTGGCTGAAAAAAACTATTTGGGAAATGACTAAAATAAGGGGTAATTCTAGGGCATGTATTTCTAGAGAGTATCACAAATATGCAAATGAACTGTGGATTTAGCTTTTGTTCAGTTGTAATCTTACCAGATCAGTGCCCAGAGTAATGGGCAAACTGTGGGTGCTTTAGAGTAAGAGGACATAAGTTATAGGCCTTATGCTGTAATGAGAACTGAACTGTAACTTTCTTTAAGTGTCGTCTGCTGTTGGTGCATTTATGTCGGTTATTGCCGCAAAATTCAGCTTTGGAGGCAGTTTGTGATTTTCACAGTAGTTTAAATGTCAAGCTCTACTCCACTCCATAAAAATACCTTTTTACTCCGGAGAAAATGCTTGCGGTATTTAAATTCCAGGACTTCCTCATTCTTCTGGAGTTTTCTCTCCCTTTCAGCTGGTGGGTACAGTGGGAAACCAAGCGTGAGGGACTTATTCTGTTCCCCTATTGTACCTGCTGTAAGTGATAGATTTAGTGTGAGCCAGCAAATGGGGGGAAAATAATAATCTTCTTGGCATAAGACATGACAAGTGAGCAGAAATAAAAAAATAACCCAAGCCGGGAGAAAATTGGATTTCCGAAACTGCCTCATCGAACAAAAAAATGACCTAGTGGGAAAGGTGTTAGTGAAGCAAGCGGCCTTTCATTAGTTCAGTCATTTAGCACCATTGAACCATGAAGATGGTTAAGTGATGTTATGGTAACCTCCTGTTTTACATCTAAAGTGAAGATTAAATGTAATTAGAGGGCTTTTGTGTGCTCTTGAATTTTTGGGTAATTGATGACTGACTGGAGCTGTTTAGCGTGTTCATGCTTTTGTGTGGATTCCTGGCCATGGTGCTTGTCAGTTCAGCTTGATTGATTGGTGTTCATCAGCTAGTGCTTTCCCAAACTGTGCTCTGCATGTTGAGTGGTGAAATAGACAGAATATAAAATATACTGTATATCCCCAAGAAAAGCCACTTGTCTAATATCTGAAAGGGTGCCATATTGTGA